>NC_136063.1:1621457428-1621869928 GCF_964261635.1 Lissotriton helveticus | reverse complement strand
AAACACCCAGGTTGCGTTCTTAACGAGGCTCCGTCCCCGCCTTCTGGGGTCACCAGGTGTCCACCGGAAAAACTGCTACCGCAGAAACACTCCCACACCAGCCGAAGCTGCCGATGCCAATGGTTCCGGTGGAACTTGCGCTGCGGGTTGCTTCTGGACCGTGTCACTGGCTCACACGGTAATGAATATCAGGACGCTTCTTTCGTGAAAAAGAAAACAGAAACCACCATGGGGAAATCCGAAGGAGCAGCTTTATTCTCAGTAACAACAGGCAAATGCATTTCGGCCGTGAGGCCTTTCTCAATGCCCTCAGTTGCAGAAATGAACACGCCTCCTCCCCTTGGATTAATTTGAATGTCCTGCCCAGTCTTGATTGGCTGTTCTCCCTATTCCTCCCACTCCAGCCGGAGTGGGCTGCCCAACGTGCAGTGGCCACCAGGTGACCGGACTGCATGTCCCAGAATGCCATGTTCCAGCGAAGGGGTCTGCAGGTTAGGGATGACATCCCATGCAAATGTGTGACTGGCAGGTAAGTCCAAAGAAAGAGCGTGCCTCCATTCCATTAAACTTGTAGAGTTAAGCAGGCTCCCTCGAGTCCCCAAGCCGCAACTACCTTAAACACCCAGGTTGCGTTCTTAACGAGGCTCCGTCCCCGCCTTCTGGGGTCACCAGGTGTCCACCGGAAAAACTGCTACCGCAGAAACACTCCCACACCAGCCGAAGCTGCCGATGCCAATGGTTCCGGTGGAACTTGCGCTGCGGGTTGCTTCTGGACCGTGTCACTGGCTCACACGGTAATGAATATCAGGACGCTTCTTTCGTGAAAAAGAAAACAGAAGCCACCATGGGGAAATCCGAAGGAGCAGCTTTATTCTCAGTAACAACAGGCAAATGCATTTCGGCCGTGAGGCCTTTCTCAATGCCCTCAGTTGCAGAAATGAACACGCCTCCTCCCCTTGGATTAATTTGAATGTCCTGCCCAGTCTTGATTGGCTGTTCTCCCTATTCCTCCCACTCCAGCCGGAGTGGGCTGCCCAACGTGCAGTGGCCACCAGGTGACCGGACTGCATGTCCCAGAATGCCATGTTCCAGCGAAGGGGTCTGCAGGTTAGGGATGACATCCCATGCAAATGTGTGACTGGCAGGTAAGTCCAAAGAAAGAGCGTGCCTCCATTCCATTAAACTTGTAGAGTTAAGCAGGCTCCCTCGAGTCCCCAAGCCGCAGCTACCTTAAACACCCAGGTTGCGTTCTTAACGAGGCTCCGTCCCCGCCTTCTGGGGTCACCAGGTGTCCACCGGAAAAACTGCTACCGCAGAAACACTCCCACACCAGCCGAAGCTGCCGATGCCAATGGTTCCGGTGGAACTTGCGCTGCGGGTTGCTTCTGGACCGTGTCACTGGCTCACACGGTAATGAATATCAGGACGCTTCTTTCGTGAAAAAGAAAACAGAAGCCACCATGGGGAAATCCGAAGGAGCAGCTTTATTCTCAGTAACAACAGGCAAATGCATTTCGGCCGTGAGGCCTTTCTCAATGCCCTCAGTTGCAGAAATGAACACGCCTCCTCCCCTTGGATTAATTTGAATGTCCTGCCCAGTCTTGATTGGCTGTTCTCCCTATTCCTCCCACTCCAGCCGGAGTGGGCTGCCCAACGTGCAGTGGCCACCAGGTGACCGGACTGCATGTCCCAGAATGCCATGTTCCAGCGAAGGGGTCTGCAGGTTAGGGATGACATCCCATGCAAATGTGTGACTGGCAGGTAAGTCCAAAGAAAGAGCGTGCCTCCATTCCATTAAACTTGTAGAGTTAAGCAGGCTCCCTCGAGTCCCCAAGCCGCAGCTACCTTAAACACCCAGGTTGCGTTCTTAACGAGGCTCCGTCCCCGCCTTCTGGGGTCACCAGGTGTCCACCGGAAAAACTGCTACCGCAGAAACACTCCCACACCAGCCGAAGCTGCCGATGCCAATGGTTCCGGTGGAACTTGCGCTATATATATACTAGCAGCCCGCCCCAGCGTTGCCTGGGGCAGAAAGGGGCTGGGGGCAGCTTTTGATGCTAGCGTAACACGCTCCCGCCCGACCCCCTCCCGCCCCGACTCCTCCTGCCCGTCCCTCTGTGCACACCCGCTCCCGCCCCCCTCCCGCCCCGACTCCCTCCCGCCCTGACTCCCTCCCGCCCTGACTCCAATAACTTACCTGAGCTGCCGCTCCATGTCCGCCGCTCCTCTTCGCCATGACGCACCTGAGCCGCCGCTTCTCACCGACGCTCCATGTCCGCAGCTCCTCTCGTCATCACGCACATCGCGGCCAGCGCTACGTCACGGCCGGCGCTACATTCAGGGCACTACTTTTTTTTAAAAGTTATATTTTTAAATGTACGTTTATTTTTTATTTTTTATAGCCTATGTCCATCTGCACACCCTGACAATTTCTACAATGTATCGGGTGTGTGGATTGGCGCTGTGGTTCCTGAGTTTACCTGGCTCAAAGGTGTGTGTTCTCTCTTTATAATAGTATTATAGATATATATATATATATATAATCGCTCCAAACCCTCTCTCCCAGCCGGGAAAAAGTAGCGACACTCGCGGGTTCTCTTTAGTTCAGATTTTATTCAGCGCTTCAACACAGTGTGTTGAAGCGCTGAATAAAATCTGAACTAAAGAGAACCCGCGAGTGACGCTACTTTTTCCCGGCTAGGAGAGAGGGTTTGGAGCAATAATTTTAAAGCACGGAGCACCACCGTGCTCAATGGCACCCGCCAAACGAGTGATCCGGTCATAAAGATGCCGGGAGCGAGAATATATATATATATATATATATATATCTATATATATATATATATATAGATATATATATATATATATATGTATATATATATATATATATATATATATATATGTATATCCAAAACACACAAAAGCGGAACCCTGGAAAACGCAGGTCCCTGGGGCATACTGGAGGTACCTGGTGGGCTAGTTGGCTCCCAGGGACCCTCAGGATTGAAGAGGAATTAATTCCCCAACTTAAAACGTGCCCACCACTTACCTCCAGTAAGCGCCATTGCGCTGAGTTGCAGAGAGGTGGCCCAGGCTATGCCCCTTTTTACAACACTCTGTAACATAGCCCTTTGGTGCTTACTGGAGGTAAGTGGTGGGCTAGTTGGCCCCAAGGGACCCTCAGGACTCAAGGGGACTTAATCCCCCAATTTACAATGCATCAGAGGGTGCGTTTGTGCAGTGGTGCAGGGAGGGGGCGTGGCCTGATGTCACAAGTGTGCAAACGCGCCCTGTGGCGTGTTTTAAGTACGGGAATTAAGTCCCCTTGAATCCTGAGGGTCCCTGGGGGCCAACTAACCCACCAGGTACGTCCAGTAAGTGCCACAGAGTTGCATTGCTGAGAGGTGTAAAATGGGGCATGGCCTTGGACCACCACTCTGAAACGCAGCTCTGTGGTGCTTACTGGAGGTACGTGGTAGGCTAGCGGGACCCAGGGACTCTCAGGATTCAAGGGGACTTAATCCCCCAACTTAAAATGTGCCACAGTAGTAAAGGGAGGTAGCGGGGCCAGAGGTGACATGTGTAAACACGCCCTGTGGGGCAACTAGGCCACCAGGTACCTCCAGTAAGTGCAACAGGCTTGCGTTGCAGAGAGGTGGCACAGGCCATGCCCCTTTTTACACCTCTGTGCGACGCAGCTCTGTGGCTCTTACAAAAGGTACTTAGTGGACTAGTTGGACCCCAGGGACACTCAGGATTCAAGGGGACTTAATCTCCCAATTTAAAACGGCCACAAGGCGTGTTTGCACACATGTTACCTCTGGGCCCCCCTCCCTTCACCACTTTGCAAACACACACCATGGCGCATTTTAAGAGGTAGTTTTAATCCCCCTGCCCTATTATGTACTAGGGACTTACAGAGGAGGTCATGCTAATCACAGGGGTACCCCAACGCATAGTGTTCCCTAGTGTGTGTAGGTGTTTAATCTGTATTCTAAGTGTCTTTTTAGCATAGCACTGGCTCTAGGCCTGGTTAGTCAGATTCAGTTACCATCAATACCCGTCAGAAAAAGTTGTGGTTACAGGAGAACTTTCTGCTCCTCTGTTGGTTCTTTCTGTACATCTCTTCTTCTTCCTGCAGTTTTCTTCATATTTGTGGACTTATGTTGCTTCTTTCTGCATTTCTTTTTTTTCTTTCTGTGCGCTTTTTCTTCTTTCTTCATATGTCCTACCTCTGTAGGCATAGTTAAAAACTAGCATTTAAAAAACCTTTGAAATTCACTGAAAAAACCATAGGTTGACGGCATGTTATAGTTAGAAATTAGCATTTAAAAAACCTTTGAAATTCACTGAAAAAAACATTGGTTTCAGGCACGTTATAGTTAGAAATTAGCATTTAAAAACCTTAGAAATTCACTGAAAAAAACATAGATTTCAGGAGCGTTATAGTTTGTTGGACATTTCACTCGTACAAAACCATAGAAATTCATCTGTTATAGTTAGTTCAGTCATTTGAGATGTTATCAGTAATGTCATGAGTGATGTCACTGACCTTGACATGAGTGATGTAATATGTGACGTCATCAGCAGTGCATTGCGGGCGCTCGAGTTATAGTTAGCTGAACTAACTATAACGGGGGAAATTCTATGGTTTTGTACAAGTGAAATGTCCAACTAACTATAACGCCCCTGAAACCTATGTTTTTTTTAGTGAACATATATATATAGGGCCTGATTCACAGAACTAAATTAAGACAAAATCCTAAACTTACTACCATTTTGGTATTCACAGAAGGCACTTACTCATTTTGGTATTCACAGAAGGCACTTACTCATTTCGGTATTCACAGAAGTTAGGAGTCCTAACTTTAGGACTCCTAAATGCCTTCTGTGAATACCGAAAGTCTTAAAGTTAGGATTTTTCTCAGTTTAGGAGTAGTAATGTTAGGACTCCTAACTTTAGGACTCCTAAATGCCTTCTGTGAATACCAAAATTCTTAAAGTTATGATTTTTCTCAGTTTAGGAGTAGTAAAGTTAGGACTCCTAACTTTAGGACTCCTTAATGCCTTCTGTGATGACCGAAAGTCTTACATTTAGGATTTTTCTCAGTTTAGGAGTAGTAAAGTTAGGACTCCTCACTTTAGTACACCTAAACTGAGAAAAATCCTAACTTTAAGACTTTCGGTATTCACAGAAGGCATTTAGGAGTCCTAATTTTAGGAGTCCTACCTTTACTACTCCTAAACTGAGAAAAATCCTAACTTTAAGACTTTCGGTATTCACAGAAGGCATTTAGGAGTCCTAAAGTTAGGACTCCTAACCTCTGTGAATACCGAAATGAGTAAGTGCCTTCTGTGAATACCAAAATGGTAGTAAGTTTAGGATTTTGTCTTAAGTTAGTTCTGTGTATCGGGCCCGTAGATACATATCCACAAAACAAAGGTTGCCCCTTCGAAAGAGCCACAAACAAGGTAGGTTCTACTTATTTTCCTTAATAGAGGCTGCCGCATGGAAATGGAAAAACCTCATAGCATGTCTGATAAAGCCAACGCGTTTCGGGCCACCACCTTTTGTCATAGGCTGTATTCCATCACAAATGCAAAACATATTCAGCGTTTATATTCAATCTTGGTACCCGCCCTAATGGGTGCTGCCGTTCTCATGGCCCCCTGGTACGTGAAGTCAGTATTACTCTAGTGAGCCGCTGTGCATTGCCAAAGTTCGGAAAAATTAATACCCTGTTGGGTTACTCTGACAGTTCCATAAAGCATGCTGGCATCTTATAGTCTTATAAAAAGCTTCTTGTTCTGTTTGCAAAGGATTGCCGGTTGGCGTCACTACAGGTATGCGCTGGTAGATGGGCTTCTTTCACGACCGGCAGGCCATCAATAGATCCACAAAACAAAGGTTGCCCCTTTGAAAGAGCCACAAACAAGGTAGGTTCTGCTTATTTTCTTTATTAGAGGCTGCCGCATGGAAATTAAAAAATCTCACAGCATGTCTGATAAAGCCAATGCCTTTGGGGCCAATGCCCTTTGTTATAGACTGTATTCCATCACAAATGCAAAACATATCCAAAGTTTATATTCAATCTTGGTACCCGCCCTAATGGGCGCTGCCATTCTCAGAGCCCCCTGGTACTTGAAGTCCGTAATACTCTAGTGAGCTGCTGTGTATTGCCAAATTTCAGAAAAATTAATACCCAGGGTGGTTGCTCTGACAGTTCCATAAAGCATGCTGGCATCTTATAGTCCCATAAAAAGCTCCTTGTCCTGTTTGCAAGCCTCACCGGTTGGTGTCACTACAGGTCTGTGCTCGCAGATGGGCTTCTTTCACGACCGGGCAGGTCGTCAATAGATCCACAAAACAAAGGTTGCCCCTTCGAAAAAGCCACAAACAAGGTAGGTTCTGCTTACTTTCTTTAATAGAGGCTGCCTCGTGGAAGGCTCTTTCGAAGGGGCAACCTTTTATTTTGTGGTCGCCAGTAGGTAGTTATAGTTAGGACCTATTTTCCATAGGAAAAGTGTTTGTTCTTTTCCGAATCACTTTGGCGCCAGTTGATAAATCTTCGCGAAATTTTCAAAACTAGTGGCCCTCTCCGGTCAGCACCTGTCTTTAAAATTTCGGGGTGATTCGCCAAGTGGGGGTCGAGAAAAAAGGGGGGGTCCCAAAACATGTTTTCTCCATGTTATTTTCCATAGGAAACCTTAAACACGGCTACAGCTGAACGGAATTCCACCAAATTTGCAAAAAGGTAGCCCTTGGTTCAGAAAGAGCCCTTTTTTTAAATGGTGTAAATCCGTTCAGTAGTTCATGAGAAATTCAAAAATAAGTTTCGTTATTTAGGGAAGCGGTGGATTCGCGACCCCTCCTGACCACGAGCTTCATTCTAATTGGCTGCCAACACTCCAAACCAGGAAGTGTTGGCAGCCATCCTGTGACTCAGTTGAACCGAGCTACAAGAAAATAGTCAAACAAAGTTCAAAAACAAGAAAAGGGGGCCGGGTAGAAACACCCTGACTCCCTAGGCCTGCTCAGATGGTCCCACTAGGACCCCCAGGTCCAAAAAAAGCATTTTTTTAAAAACAAAATAGTCGGAATTCGCTTTGATCGTGAATACTGCCGAAATTCTTTTTTTAAATGAAGCGCTTCATTTAATTGAGGCCCCTGGGTGGGCCAGGTCCCGGGAGCATTGCAAAAAAATATTAGTGGGTGCCCGCGGGGGACCCCCGCCCCTCGGGGACTATCGCCCCCGGGCCTTTTCTCAAATATTTGCTGGGCACACGGCCCCCCCGCAGCCCCGGGGACCGCCACCCCCGGGGCTTCTTTTTTTAATGTATATTAAATACTGTGGGGGGGCTCGAGCCCCCTTACAGGTCCCGGGGACCGCCTTCTTCAGAGGGCACTAATCATGTAAATTCAGGAGTCTGTTACATAGCCTCGGGGACCACCACTGCCCCAGGGCTGTGTACTAGTTGGGAGGGGGGGCGCGCAGCCCCCCTCTTGGAGCCCTCCATGGCCCTGGGGACCGCCACCCCCCAGGGCCAGCTCCTGCAGTGTCCCAGGGAGTCCACCCCCTGGACATTGCTGTTTGCAATGACAGGGTGGGAGCCGCAGCCGAGCGGCTCCCGCCCTGTCATTGCAAACTCTGGTTTGGATTTTGGATGCAAGAGCAGTTTTACTGCTCTCGCTTCCAAAATCCAAAGCAGATTGCTTTTCCACATGGGGAGCTGGGGAGCTGCATGTTAGCAGCTCCCCGTGTGGAAAAGCAATGCCGGCTCCCGCAGGAGGTGGGGAGATAGCGGGACCGTGGGGGCATTGGGGCTCCCCCCATGGTCCCCAACGGATAAGGCCGGCCCGGGAGATGGAGCCCCCAGGGCTAGAAGGGGCCCAGGAGGGTGGCCACGCGGCCCCCCTCCCAACAAAAAAAAAGAATACATTAAAAAAAATAATGGCCTGGGTGATGGGGTTCCCGGGGGCCAATAGAGGCCTCAGGAGGGGGGCTACATAGCCCCCTCCATAAAAAAATGTATATATGTGGCCATGCCACAGGGGATGGGGTCCTTGTGGCCAGAATTGGCCATGGGATGGGGGCCCACGCGGAATGGGGTCCCCAAGGCCCAAAAAAGGAAAAATAACGGGGGTCACACAGCCTCCCTTCTAAAAAAAAATTTTTTTAAAAGACCGGCATTGTGCCGGCTGGCCCTGCCCCCTCCCAGCAACACTCTGAAAATGCGCGCTGTGGCGCATTTTATGTTGGGAAATGAATTCCCCTTCAATACTGGGGGTCCCTGGGGCCAACTAGCCCACCATGTACCTCCAGTATGCGCCACAGGGCTGCCTTGCAGAGAGGTGGTCCAAGGCCACGCCCTTTTTACACCTCTCTGCAACGCAGCTCTGTGGCGCCTATTGGATGTACCTGGTGGGCTAGTTGGACCCCAGGGACCCTCAGGACTCAAGGGGAATTAATCTCCCAATTTACATTGCACCAGGGGGTGCGTTTGCACAGTGGTGCAAGGAGGGGACATGTCCTGATTTGACACGGGTGCAAACGCGCCCTGTTGCGTGTTTTAAGTTAGAGGATTAAGTCCCTCCAATCCTAAGGGTCCTTGAGGGCCACCTAGCCCACCAGCTACCTCCAGTAAGCGCCACAAAGCTGTGTTGCAGAGTGGTGGTCCAAGGCCACGCCCCCTTTTTAGACCACTCTGCAACGCAGCTTTGTGGCGCTTAATGGAGGTAGCTGGTGGACTAGTTGGCCCTCAGGGACCCTCAGGATTCAAGGAGACTTAATCACCCAATTTAAAATGGGCCACAGGGCGCCTTTGCCTACTTGTCACATCAGTCTCCGCCCCCCTCCCTGCGACACAGTGCAAACGCACCCTGTGGTGCGTTTTAAGTTGGGGGATTAATTCCCCCTCAATCCTGAGGGTCCCTGGGGGCCAATTAGTCCACCAGGTACCTCTTGTAAATGCCACAGGGCTGCCTTGCAGAGAGGTGCTCCGAGGCCATGCCCCTTTTTACTCCACTCTGCAAACGCAGCTTCTGGTGCACTGCTGGTGGAGCGATTAGGTCCTCTTGTGTCCTGAGGACCTCAAGACACAAGTGGACTTCATCTTCTGAGCAGCCGTGCACCAGAAGCCGCATTTGCAGTGTGGTGTAAAAAGGGGCATGGCCTCAGAACACCTCTCTAAAACGCACGTCTGTGGCGCTTACTGGATGTACCTGGTGGGCTACTTGCCCACCAGGGACCTTCAGGATTCATGGGGACTTAATAGGGATGTCATAGTTAGAAATTAGCATTTAAAAAAACATTGAAATTCACTGAAAAACCATAGGTTTCAGGTACGTTATAGTTGGTAATTAGCATTTAAGAATCCTTAGAAATTCACACAAAAAAACATAGGTTTCAGGGACGTTAAAGTTATCTGGACATTTCACTCTTACAGACCATAGATATTCCACCTTTATAGTTAGTTCAGCTAACTATAACTCGCGCACCCGCAATGCACAGCTCATGAAGTCACATATTACATCATTCATGACATGGTCAGTGACATCACTGATGACATCTCAAATGAAATCACTGATGACATCACTGATGACATCATCCATGTGAAAATCTGATGCACCTCCTCACACTCTAATATAACCTTTGATACACCCACTGTAAAATACAGACTACCATTTTCTAAATCATTGACACACTAATACCAGTTACTACATACGCACTCACTGATTCCTAGATCTACACACACATCCGCTCATTCATCCATACAATCACTCATACGTGCAGTCACTCATCAATACAACACTATCATATGCACTCATACACCTATACAGACACTCACACACCACCCATCATCCATGCAGTTACTCATCCACCTAGTCAGTCATGCTAAGAATCAATCACACTCCCATTTACTCACCTATACAATTATACACACAACACCTCACTTATTCATACAGATACTAACGCATACTTACTCTCTTATATAATCAGTGATACAAGTACACACTGATCCATACAGCCAGTCTCACAATTACTGACTACCATGTAGAGTCATTTATATACTTCAACTCTCACATACACTGCATTTTACATATGTAGTTACTTGGACATGTACCACTGAGACATCCATTCACTCACCAACACACCCATATACACACTCACGCACCCATACAGCTGTTTCCACATATACTCTTGAACCCATATACCCAGTGAATCAACCACTCACACATCTA
The DNA here is from genome assembly GCF_964261635.1 of Lissotriton helveticus. Taxonomy (NCBI): domain Eukaryota; kingdom Metazoa; phylum Chordata; class Amphibia; order Caudata; family Salamandridae; genus Lissotriton; species Lissotriton helveticus. Next base: position 1,621,859,685 of record NC_136063.1, on the reverse strand, counting down.
TTCACAGTCACACACCTCCCACCCACCCACACACATACTCAATCTCCCAAAATATTACTCAGACAACCAATCAATAACCTATATAGACATTCATGTAGCAACTGACCAACCCATGCAGCAGCTTACACAAAAACAGACAGACTGATACAGACATTCAGACAGTTTGGTCACTAACCCATGCATTCAGTAAGACACATTCAATCATGCACCTACTAAATCCTCCATCCAGACACTTATACACCAACTCATTCTTCAATACACCTTGGAATACATATATAAAACATATTTCAACTTTACAGAAACACACAGTCACTGGATGATGTCATCAGTGATGTCATTAGAGATGTCATCAGTGATGTAATCAGTGATGTCACTGACCATGTCATGAATGATGTAATATGCGATGTCATGAGCAGTGCATTGCGGGTGCGCAAGTTATAGTTAGCAGAACTAACTATAATGGTGGAATTTCTATGGTTTTGTAATTGTGAAATGTTCAGCTAACTATAACGTCCCTAAAACCTATGGTTTTTTTCATATGAATATATATAGGATTAAGATTTTTAAGACTGCAGTATGATGAAGTCCTGCCTAAATTAAAGAGTATTTCTATTGAATCACGTCTGTTGGGCCTGCATACATGTGACTGAGTCAGTGCATGTTTTTGTTTTGGAATATTTATGGTGATTGGCGCACCAAGGTAGGCCCCAACCCGAGAGGCTGGGCGTTTACGCTGCTTTCTTTCTGGATATATATATATATATATATATATATATATATATATATATATATATATATATATATATTCTCCCCAGCACCTTCCAAGACAGGAAGGTAATTAGCCGCACACCGCGATGAAGCCTGCAACAATTTATTTGAAACGCAGCCTTGTCTTCCTGACATGTTTCGCTCGTGTCGTCGTGAGCTTTCTCAAAGGTTTCACACCGCTGTCGATCAAAATTGGTATGGCGAGAAACTACATCACTTCTTTATTTGTTTCTTTTGTAGTGGGCGTTGTCTTTACCTCGCTTTGCATTGTGGTCTATGTAGTTTCTTATTTTCATTTTTTGAACCCTCCATTGGGTATGTAGCTCATACCTGGCTTGGCGCACATATATATATATATATAGCTGTTGGCAGGCCCAAGGGGAAATGAAAAGTAATGGCGGCAGACTGCAGCACGCACCCCAGGCTTTTTGAAAAAGGCAGCCTAAGGCCCTGTGAGGCACACACTTGGTCACAGCTGGCACCGCTGGCAGCCTCGAGCCAGTGGGCAATTATGTGGAAGATGAAGATCATGTGTAGTGGCATTAGTAAAACAGTTTCAAGTGAGCGTTTAGGCCAGCATAGAGAAATCACCTTAAACCAGCCGGCCTGAGAAAGGTGTTGTGCCGTGCATGTTTTGTGTGTGTGTCACTGCTGGCTGCTATGTATAAATTTGTTTGGGCTGCAAGTGTGGGTCTGAGTCGTGTGTGTGTGTGTGTGTGGAACTTGGAATAGGTCAGAAGGCAAGCCGGGAGCACAGATCAATTGAAACTTTATGACCAGCAAGTACTCTTATTTTACGCCCCTATCTAACTCCAGCGTTAGGCACGCGCTTACTTGAAATGAAATTGCAGCTCGAGAGCAGCTGCATTTCACGCGACACCTTCTACCTGGCTCCCCTCTCTTTGTTTTGACCGCCCACCTGCATCAGACTCTCTCGGGCTGGCTTAACTGCTCAGTGAGGGATCTGAATGCTACGCATCCTAGAGGTGGCTTAGCGAGGCGCAACGAGGAGAAATGTTTTCATTTCTCCTCGTTTTTCCCTCTTTTAATGCGTGCTGCATTCTACAGCATGCATTGAAAGAGGGAAATGCCTGTAGTGATTGTTTATGTGCAGGAAGGTGCCCCTTCCTGCACAAAAACAATCTCCACCATGGTGCAAGGATGCCTACGCCAGCACATGGCTGCAGGTTGTGCACCAGCGCAGGGTGAAGCACAGATATGCGTCATATTCGGGTAAATATGTCGCATCCCTGTGCTTCGGAAGTGCCGCAGCCAAAGGGCTTGCGGTGCCACGCTGCGGCACTTCCTTGTAGATCTGCCCCTGGATGTGGAGCACAACCTGAGGAAGGCAGTAGCAAAAATCCATCCACAGATTGACCGTCTGTGGCGAAAAACATGCACACCCATCACATTTATGTTGGTGGTGTTATCAATCAATGTCATGTGTAAAACAAAGCATCCTAGTAAAATCAATTTGTGCACATTTTATCTAGGAAAATGGCTGTTTGAGCTGTGTAATATCCTGTCATTTCAGCACACCCACTCACAAACCTGCACTTTACTAAACACTCTTATTGTGTTGAACATTATTTGCTGGATATGGCCTGGGATATGCGTGCGGCGGTCAATTATGTAGTGTACCAGATTCCAGAAATTTCTGTCAGGTGGTGGGGGGGCCCAACAACTAAAAAAATTGAGCTGGGGGGCTCAACCTACAAAAGTTTGAAGACCTCTGTATTAGGGTGAGAGGAGGTCTGCCACTCTATCACAAGGATGATGTCATCAGTGATGTCAATTGAGATGTCATGAGTGATGACACTGACCATGTCATGAGGGATGTAATATGTGACGTCATCAGCAGTGCATTGCGAGCGCGCGAGTTATAGTTGGCTCAACTAACTATAACGGGGGAATTTCAATGGTTTTGTACGAGTGAAATGTCGAACTAACTATAACACCCCTGAAACCTATGTTTTTTTCAGTGAATTTCTAAGGTTTTTTAGATGCTAATTCCTAACTATAACGTGCCTGACACCAATGGTTTTTTCAGTGAATTTCAATGTTTTTTTAAATACTAGTTTCTAACTATGTCTACAGAGTTAGGACATGTGAGGAAAGAAGAAAAACGCACAGAAAGAAAAAAAAATGCAGAAAGAAGCAACAGAAGTCTTCAAAGACGAAGAAAAGTGCAGGAAGAAGTAAAACGTGCAGAAAGAACAAACAGAGGAGCAGAAAGAAGCCTTGTTGCAAAATCATCCTGTACCCTCAACTTTTTCAGACGGGTACTGGTGGTAACTGAGTCTGACTAACCAGTCCTAGAGCCAGTGCTATGTTAAAAGACACTTGGAATACAATGAAAACATACAATAGGGAATACTATGCGTTGGGGTATCCTTGTGAGTAGCATGACCTCCTCTGTAAGCCCCTAGTATATAATACGGCAGGGGGAATAAAACTACCTCTTAAAACGCGCCACGGGGTGCGTTTGCACAATGATGAAGGGAGGGGGGGCCTGAGGTGATATGTGAGCAAACACGCCCTGTGGGTGTTTTAAGTTGGGAGATAAAGTCCCCTTGAATCCTGAGGGTCCCTGGGGGCCAACTAACCCACCAGGTATGTCCACTAAGTGCCACAGAGTTGCATTGCAGAGAGGTGTAAAATGGGGCATGGCCTCGGACCACCTCTCTGCAATGCAGCTCTGTGGCCTTACTGGAAGTACCCGGTGGGCTAGTTGGCTCCCAGAGGCCCTCAGGATTAAAAGGAAATTATTTCCCCAACGTAAAACGTGCCACAGGGCGTGTTTAAACACGTCACCTCAGGCCCCATCCTCTCCCTTCACCACTGTGTAAACGCGCCCTGTGGCCATTTTAAGTTGGGAGATTGAGTCCCCTTGAATCCTGAGGGTCCCTAGGGTCCAACTAGCCCACTAGGTACCTCCAGTAAGCTCCACAGAGCTGCGTTGCAGAGAGTTGTAAAAAGGGGCACGGCCTGGACCACCTCTCTGCAACGCTGCACAGTGGCACTTACTGGAAGCGCCTGGTGGGCTAGTTAGACCCCAGGGGCCCTCAGGATTCAAGGGGGACTTATTTCCCCAACTTAAAACACACCACAGGTCGTGTTTGCACACGTCACCTCAAGCCTGAGGGTCCCTAGGGTCAAAGTAGTCCACTAGGTACCTGCAGTAAGCGCCACAGAGCTGCGTTGCGGAGAGGTGTAAAAAGGGACATGGGCTCTGAACACCTCTCTGCAGCACAGCTCCCTGGTGCATACTGGTGGTACCTGGTGGGCTAGTTGGCCCTCAGGGACCCTCAGTATTGAAGGGGAATTAATTCCCCAACTTACAACTCACCAGGGGGCTCGTTTGCACTATAGTGAAGGAAGGGGCGGGCCTGAGATGACATGTCTACAAACACGTCCTGTGGCTTGTTTTAAGTTGGGCAATTAATTCCTCTTCAATCCTGTGGGTCCCTAGGGGCCAACTAGCCCACCAGGTACCTCCAGTATGCGCCAGAGAGGTGCGTTGCAGAGAGGTGTCCAGAGGCCACGCCCCTTTTTACAACACTCAGCAACGCAGCTCTGAGGCGCTTACTGGAGGTAGCTGGTGGACCCTGGGGGGTGGCGGTCCCCAGGGCCATGACAGGGCTCCAGGAGGGGGGCCACGCAGCCCCCCTCCCAACATTATAAAAGCCCCGGGGAGGTGGTGGTCCCCGCGGCTGGGGGTCCGTCACGGACCCCCCAATTATAATTTTTAGAGCCTCGGGGAGGTGGCGGTCCCCGGGGCGTGTGGGGGACTTGAGCCCTCCCACACAGGTTATTTATTTATTTATTTTTTAAAACACAAGCCCTGGGGGTGGCAGTCCCAGGGGCTGCGGGGGGCTGTGAGCCCCCACATATATTGTCTTAAAGCCCCGGGGGTGGAGGTCCCCGGGGCTGGGGGGGCCTTTGAGCCTCGCCCACATATTTTTATAAAGCCCCGGGATGGCGGTCCCTGGGGCTGGGGAGCCCCTCTGGGCCCCCAATACAATTAAAATATTGCCTCCGGGACTTGGCCCACCTGGGGGCTAAATAGTAATGAAGCGCATCCTTGTGGGACCCCCTAAGCAGGCCTAGGGGGTCACGGTGTTTCTACCCTGCCCCCTTTTTGCGTTTTGCGCACTTGTTTGACTAAATTCTTGTGCCTCAGTTCTATCGAGGCACAAGATGGCTGCCAACACTTCCTGGTTTGGAGTGTTGACAGCTAATTAGCATAAAGCCTGTGTAAAGTTTCCTATGGGAAATTGCATGGGGGAAACCTGTTTTAGAACTCCCCTTTTTTCTCGGCCCCCACTTGCCGAAACACACCGAAACTTTCAGGATAGGAGCGGATCGGAGCGCCCCACAAGTTTTGAAAATTTTGCAAAGATTCATCAACCGGCCCCAAAGTTGTTGGAAATAGAATGTTGTGAATTTCCTATGGAAAATAGGTAGGTAATATATATATATATATTTCTATATCTATATCTATATCTATATCTATATATATATATATATATATATATATATATATATATATGTGTGGGTGTGTGTCTGTGTGTGTGTGTGGGTCTATATACAAATACGCACAAAGTAGTAAAAACCTCAAAACACCAAGCAATAAGATCCGTAAACCAAATTAGAAAAAATAAGAGTGAAATGTAATTAACAAAATGACATCAAACTGACATAATTCCAATAAAGGGAACTAGAGACATGAATTAAAGAGTGTTTTTCTAGAAATAGTGTCGAAAAGGACAATGTGTCAATGATAGTCTATGGTAGATGTAAACTGGAACTTAATCACGATTTCAGGCCGACCATCATGGAGCCCTGGTCAGATAAAAGTGAATTGGTCGAGTGAAAAGTATGGGAGTCAAAAAGTTCGAAAAAATTTCTGAGACCCATTTCAGCAAAGGATTTTGTGACTTTTTTAAAAGAAAAGCATTAAACGTTCTTCTAAGGCCCAAAGCACATAGGAAACCTGTCACTTTTTGAGAAGAAAAATACTCCCTGTGCGAGCAGTCATTGACATTGTAGACACTGCCGTGAAACCAAAGGACAGATACTGGAAGCATGTTGGTCCTTATCACCTTCGGTGCTCATGACGCGCTGAGCTCGTCATGACTGCCGCGGCGCTCCCACGAGGGGATAATTTCCCTGCTGTGCTGAGCGTTCTAGGAAACTGGTGTGGTCATGCACAGCGCCACCGTGCACCGTGACGAGCTGAGCTTGTCACGAGCATCATGGCGCCACCTGCGGACCCCCCCCCCCCGCACCGTGGGGGAATTAGCCATGCAGCAAAGGGGTTAAGGAGCTCTGGAGATTTCTCGCTGACAATGTTCCAAGTCCAACTGCAGAATGGGTCTTAGTTGTTTTTTCCAGAAGTGCTAGAAGGCTTGAACAGGACAAAGCAGAAAGTCAATCAGATGCTGTCGAACTGCCAGTTAGATACATTTACCTATGGGTCCTGCTGGCGATCTGCAAGAAAAGTTTTCAAAGGTTTCCAAACTTTCTTCTGGTGCTCAAACAACCACCAAAGTACACTTGGGAGGCCTTGAGGACCTATGGGGAAGGAACTTAAGAGACTCTCAGGGTGTCAGACAATGCCAAAAGCAGGGTCCAGTCAGATTCATCCACTTGCTAGCTGGGCACTTCAGGGTAAAGGCATCTTGCAGCTTGTTGTATCCCTGCAGCCACAGAGGGAGTTCACTTCTTTGCCCTGAATCCAAAAAGAGCAAGTCCAATCCAAAAACATGTTCCTCTTAGGTCACAGACAACAGATCCAAAGGGTTGAAGATGGATCCTTGATGTGCCACATTTATGCCTTGCACAGCTAATAGGTGGGGGTGACTTCTGAGCACTCTCAAACGAATGGGTTAAAGGTTGCCGGGTGGAAACCTACCCACTTTTCCAGTGGTTCCTCTATACCCTACTGCAAACAATCCCACAGTGCCCCTCACTCTCAAAATCTTTGTATACAGCCTGTGTACCCTCCCCGAGGTGTAGCCAGGTTAATGATCAGTCCCCCTTCGCTATGGTCACTCAAAACTGGTTCTGGAGTAGCTTTCCTCCCACTGGATTTGATGCTAGCGTACGGAGAAAAAAGCTGGGGCTCTAGCGGTCACCTAAAATGTACTTGTGACAGGGCCAGCTGCTTTAAAGTAACACTCTTGGGCCCACCCCACCTGATCTTCGTGCCAAGGGAAGAAAACACCTTTCCACTCACTAGATCATTGCCCTGTTCTGAATGCAGCTTTCATACCTCACTCTGCCCAGTACATGCTAGGCAGCTAATGCAAATTAGCCTCCAGCAGCTTCAGACGGGGTAATAATCCCTAACTAGTGCTTCAAGTAGCTTCCTTAAAAGTTTCATTATGTTTCCTCTATATTTATTAGGAATTTGACTTCAACATTAGTTTGTCAGGTCAAATGTAGTAAAGTGTATAAACTACTGTAAACCTTTCCTAGTGCCACTTACAGCCAGACCAGTTGCAGTGGCAATGTAATTTTGGGGATAGTCATTGGGGAAACATGCATTAAATGGCATACTTGTTCTACTCTTAAATATTATACAACATACCTTGTGGGCAGCATGTGCTTAGGGGTGACTTATTTAATATTTTAAACCAGGTTTTCTACTAGTCAAAAGGGTGATATTGACAATTCTGGGACCCACCCAAACTGGTCAATAATGTGCTGCATGGTTCAGGCTGCTGTTGCAAAGCTTCAAAGATAGGTCTGAAGCAATGTTTTCCAAACCCGCTCGGTGGATAGTACAATAGATGCTGGATTTCTGAGTGGGACGGACATGCCCAGACATGGGTCCCGTGCTCTCCATGCCACTGGAGTCAGGGGTGAAACTAATGGAGCAAGGTTTCATACGTACAGAAACTTGCTTGGATTCAATCCTCTCGAAATAACATGTAACGAATTAACCAACATGTTTTGTAAGTACTAATAATTGCACCACATGACATTTCTCTTATGTAGGGTTAGCTTACCTATGTGCTTTACTAACCAGTAACCCGAGTGTTTTAATATGGCTGCTGAAAACGCGGGAACCTTTCTGCGAATGCGTCTACTACATCTACGTAGTGTGACATACTTTTGCTTTTGGTGGGAATTCTTTGCAGTTGCGCAGTAGTGCCGAAGTTTGCTGTTTCAAACTTCACATGCTAATGCATATGCTTCTGCTTATACTAAACTTTGTGTGTTCTGCTTAACTACTAATGCTATAGTTAAAATAGAATAATGGGATTAGAGTAGGAATAAGTGGTATACAGTGCATTCATTTATTTCTGTATTTTAATGTGTCAATCTTTCACTTTATTAATAGCTCGTATTTGGGCCTGAAGGGTGCCGCAAACTCCATCTTGAAACCAGAGCGCGTGCGCATTCAAAATCTGAAAACCTTGAAGCTCTGTCATTGAACTCTCACCAATTCCCGTCTTACCAGAGATGCGCATGGGAATCTAACCCCATGACCTGGAGAAAGGAAAAAGAAACTGAAATATTGTTAACATTGTATATTAAATTAAAATAATGTTGCTTGGTGGAATAAAAAGACATGGGAAAATAAAATTATGGGTGGGTATCTAACTTAATTAAAATAAGGGAAAATGACTTCATACTGTTATGGTGTGATGACCTGTCCCCATCTTTCTGACCACAAAATAACAGGGAATACACAAATGTGCAACATTGGGGGGTGGTACATGCCCTGGAAATGGTATAACTAAGGTAGGCTTAGTCAGTTAGATTGTCCGACCTGTTACAGACCTGTCACTGACCCAACTTATGCTGAAGGAGAATCGAGAGCAGAGGGCTGGTCGAGCACTCTGACAGAAGAATCGGGGTTTTGCTGAAGGAGAAGAATCGATCTACCCAGTCGGGTCCGAGAGTAGCTGCAGAGAGGGGTATTACACTGGCGTTGCACTTAGCAGAGGTTACCTGTCCTGACCTGCACCTGTCCTGTCCTGTTGGCTCCTGATTAAACGGGAGCCCTTTCTTTCCAGCCCTTGGCCAGGGGTTGCTCCTCGCAGCATTCTAGGTAAATATAATCTGTGTGGTATGTCCTTGTACCGTTTCCTTTTCTCACCCTTCCCTGGTATCAATGTCTAGAAATTTTGCTTAGTCTCTAAATATTTTTACTTTGATCGTCATTTTTCTACTTGGAAAGTCTTTTGTTGCATTGTTTTGGTACCTGACTCACAAAATATTACATAGATAAAGTGTTTAAAACTTCCCAGAGTCTGTGATTATTTTATGATAAAGGTGAATGGTCATACTACCTATTATTCTAACATCCTGATCCAAATTTCCTAAGTGATATAAGTAATTATAAGTGACAAGGGATTAGTAAATTATGGTATACAGGTATAAAATATAAATCACTGATAGGCAGGAAGGAAATAGATTACCGGTTTAAGGTGTGTAAATTTATGGGCCCAGGTGAGCATGATAATAGAAAATATCCTGAACTGGTAATCTCGCGCCATCAGTATTTCTTTGGTAGCAGAGCTATGGTTAGGTTTTAGTTAAGATAGGTAGTGAGTAGTAATTTGTATATTTTATTGATTTATGTGATTAACCAAACCCGTTTGTATTGTTATTCGTTGTCCAGAAATCCCCGGTGATATTGAATAGCGGGTGGTAATTGAAAGCTACACTGCATGAGGTTACTGGCCTTGATGAAGTAAGTGCGTAAAGTTAGGTAAAACTTGAAGCACTAGTTAGGGATTATTTCTCGTATAAAAGTGAGAGTTATTGATAACAAAGGAGTTCGCTGGTGAAACTTTGGTTTTATATCACCTAGGAAGGGTAAGTCTGAAGGAGTAGCAGGTTCTTTTGGCTTGTGTGAAGAGTAAGCGGAAGAAGTTTTACTCGTAGTGTGTAAGGGTAAACGGAAAAGTTTTACTTGCCGTGAAGGAATTGTCTTTTCTTTGAATTTAGTCAATCGGGCACAGTAGCGAATGTTTTCATTTTGTTGATTAATGAATTGTGTAATTAAAATTGCAAGAAATTAAGTTGTCGTATTACCTTGCAAAGGAGGGGTCAGTCGCGGGTGCTTCACTGATGTCACAAAGAGCCGTGCTGAGATTGGTTGAGACAGCGGGTGTGTAGCTGAGGTAATTTTGTAAAGGAGGGGTGAATGTAATGAGCAAAAAAAACTCACGTCACAGGAAAGTCGCGCAAGAATTGGTTAACGCAGGTTTTTAATTGAATGTTGATTGGTCATTAAATTAAAAGACGCGCTGTTATTGGAAAAACATTTCTGAAAAGTAAACAATTGATTAAATAGAAAAAAATAGAAATTTCAGCGTTAAAAGATAGTGGTGATTATATGTGGAGCTTAGATCCAACAATTATAGGTACTCGCCCAGATAGAAGATACCTAGATTTTGCCCACGAACAGTACATTAGAGGAAAACTGAACATCATGTATGGAGAAAAGAGAAATATGTCATTTTTGCAGAAAATTCTAAATTATTTTAAAAAGGATAATCCTGTTAAAACAAGAGAAGGTATTATTATTCCACGTCCAAAAACGCCCGCATCATATATGATGATCGAAAGAGGCTACCACACTTGTGTATGGTTGGAAAATTGGATAGAGTACACAAAAGATAATGGAATATTAGCATTCCCGCAACTGAACATTTAATGGAAGAATTGTACATAATTTGCAAACTCGCATGAATGAATTAGAACCCAGACCTAGACTAACGCAGTATGAAGCCTTAGAAGAGTGGGAGACTGAGGCTTTTGAGCGAGACAGATCTCGATGTGACAGGAACTTAAGTAGATTTTATCCTAGATTTCCCAAAGAGATTCGAGATAAGCAAATGAAACAATGGAGACAGTCTATGATAGTGGAAGGATTATATCCTATATTTACCACAGAAGAACCGACAGGAAGTAAAAGTACAGAAAAGACAAAACATTTAGGGACTGGAAATGGGGATTTTGAAGACGATTATCTTGAAGATCCTCCACCTTATCAGATAGAGACAAATAGAATTACCCCTAGTACTCCGTTTCTAAAAACACCCTTGGTTGCACAGGTTGTACATGAGAATGTATTATAAAAGGGTACTGCAAGAAAAAGAAAGAGAAGCAATAAATAAACAGAGAAGTGATTTGATTCAGAAGTAACCCAAATAAATACAAGTCCTGAAGCACTAACGATCCCAGTGACTATAGGTCCAGTTGTTCCGTTGTATGGAGACAAACAAACCAGTCCTAAAACTCCTGTTCTGACCACACCAATCAAACAACACAGAAAAGAAAATATAATAGTTGATGACCAGTCAAGTGAGTGTGAGTCAGTAATTTCACTAATGGATTTACCCATAAGAGAGCCAATAAATTATTCTTTTAGAAAAGCTACCCCTGGATGTTCAAGAGAGGTACAGATAGAAACCTCCACAGGAACGAAGAGTGCCACTGTAGTAACCCCTGAAGAAATAGAAAGATGGACACAAGATATAGAAAAAACAAAATCTCAGCCAAAAGTAGTTGATATTTTTAAATTGAGAGTAGAATTGGAAGAAATGGTAGCAGGAAATGTAGGGCTAGAAAGATTGAATTCTTTTAGTGAAGAAGAGTTATTGTTCATATGTAGAAGCATTACTCGAAATACAAAAATATTCCATGAGAAATTAAAGAATTTGGCCTCAGAAATGGGAATTGACATAGGCAAATCAAAAGTACTGCAGAAGCCATATAGAGCAGAATTTTCTGACAAAGATTTAGAGAACATCAATGTGTCAGGAAGAAAATTGCAGATAAAATAATTATTGTCATTGCTACAGAAATGGGGAGATTTAGATAGATGGAAAGTTAGATGGACAAAGAAAAAGGAAGAAGCTCGGCAAATCGAGCAACTCCTGAATATGTAGTGAAAGAAACAGAAAAGGTTGAAAGGTTGTGCCTAATGAGAGAAGTTCCAGGAGGAGGGTATGTACATGTCCCATGGACCCGTCAGGATATTTTATCATTCACGAATGATTTCCCAAAGCTTAGAGAAAAACCAGTAGAATGGTACAGGCAAGTCGAAAGGTTTGTGAAAGTTTCAAAAGTACTGTTAAAAGATTTATATGGTTTATTTGACATAGTTGTTCCTGCTGATTTAAGGACAGAAAGTACAATTACAGTAGATTGGCCTAATGATAAGTTCCCCAGAGATGCAAAGACAGGAGCCTCATCAGATGATGTGCTGAAAAAGTATCATCAAATAATAACTTATTTGAAGGGAAAGGTTCCCCCAAAAGAAACAGATTGGACAAAAATAGACAGAATTACCCAAAATAAAGATGAATCTGTACATGCATATTATGATAGCCTTTTGCAAGTATTTAAACAATACAGTGGGTTAGAAACCATTGATAATAAGGACATGACACATTTTATATATCGTTTTGTGTCTGGACTAAAACCAGAAATATCCCAAATGATTAAAGTGCATAAGTTATGCTGGCAGGCAAAGCCTGTAGATGAAATCCTCAAGTATGCAAAATACTGTGGGGATGAAATTAACAACAGGGGAAATAAATTAGAAGAAAAAGTAATGTGGGCTCAAGTTAAATTAGAAGAACAACAGGAACTTCAGTTAAATCAATTGGCAAATATTCAAGGAAGAGGGGAAGGTCAAAGTCAGAACAGTGGGGGCAAAACTAGAAGTAGAATGAGCAAAGAGTAGGCTAAGAAAAAGTTTCCCTGTCACGGGGCGGAAAATTGGGGCATTGGAAAAACAAGTGTAAACTTATACAAAATAATAATGTCCAAACTCAAAATTGAAATCCACAGATGCAGAATGAGGTGTCAATGAGACAGCCACAACAGGTAATACAGAAGCAATTACCACCTGCCCCTATACCAGATTTTGTGAGTCAAGTCAAGTAAAGTGAGGACATCGGATTCCGGAAGGGAAGTAGTAAGAAAAACAAGATAAATCCACAGTTTATTTACAGGTCACATTTTTTGAGGAAGGTGATTATTGACGGTGCCAGAGAGGGGGAGGGAAGAAATGCTTACTTGGCACATCCTTACCAGTAGATCAATCAGGGCCTTTCATTGAGGGTAAAGTTGAAGGAAATGACATCACCTTCTTGCTAGACACTGGTGCTACCCGTTCTACTGTGAGAACAGCAGAAGTCCCAAAACTACCCCTCTCGGGAGAAGCCATCCAAGTGGTGGGCGTTTCTAATAAACAAATTAGGGCCCCTATTACCGAACCAATGGAGGTACGTGTTGGCAACTTTAAAGAGATGCATAAGTTCATAGTCTGTGACTCGAGTCCTGTAAACTTGCTAGGAAGAGATTTATTGTGCAAAATGAATTGCACAATCTTTTACATGCCGGATGGTGTTGCAATTCAGACTCCAAATGGAGTGTACAAAATCAGGTTAGCCAGACAGGGAACTGCAGTAAACGAGACAACTATAAGAATGACCATAAATGAGAACTCCAAAATACTGTAAATCCTGAAGTATGGGATTTTACGGGAAAGGAAGTAGGTTTAATGACAAATGTAGACCCAGTAAAAGTAACTGTAAAAGAAGGTGCAGTTTACCCAAATAAACAACAATACAAAATGAGCCCAGAAATAAAAGCAGGTGTTGCAGCAGAAATTGAACGTTTGGTTGAACAAGACATATTAAAAGAAATAATGAGCAGTCCATGTAATTCACCTATAATTGGCATAAAGAAACCAAACGGCAAGTACAGACTAATACAGGATCTGAGAAAAATAAATAAGATTGTTGTCCCATGTTGTCCAGTAGTACCGAATAGAGCTGTGATCCTATATCAGATACCATGGAGTGCAGGATGATTCACTGTGATTGATTTGTGCCATGCCTTTTTCTCTATTCCATTGCATCCAGACATTCAATTTTTATTTTCGTTTAAATTTGACGAATATGTTTACATGTGGAATCGTGTTCCTCAAGGGTACACAGAAAGTCCATCGATTTTTAATCAGATTTTGAAAGAATTTCTTGAATCTCTGGTGCTGCCCAGACAGTCTGTCCTGGTGCAGTACATCGACGACTTATTAGTGGTGTCTAAAACAAGAAATGACTGCATTGTTGATTCCATTGCATTTCTGAATCATTTGGCTGAAGGTGGACATAAAGTGTCACCTGGAAAATTGCACTTCTCCACCAATTTGGTTAAATATTTGGGACACCAAATAGAAAGAGGGGTCAGGAGAGTGACCTCAGAAAGAATCAAAATAATCAGAAATATGAAACTACCCCAAACCCAGAAAGAAATTAGGATGTTCCTCTGATTTGTAGGATATTGCAGGCAGTGGATTGTAGGATTTGCAGTACTAGCAAAACCATTGATTGAAATGACAAAGAAACAAGTAAAAGATCCAGTCGAATGGGATGATAAAAGCATGACAGCTTTCCTGAAATTATGCAACAATCTATGCGAAGCCCCTGCATTAGGTATGTCAGATTATTACAAAGAATTTGCATTATTTTGTGATGCAAGAGACAACTGTGCTCTTTCAGTTCAAACACAGACACATGGCCTAATACGACATCCTGTGGCATATTTTTCTTCCACTTTGGACCCAGTGGCATCTGCATTACCGGGGTGCTTAACCCCTTCCATGCTCATGACAAGGTCAGCTCGTCATGCAGTACACTGGAGCTGTGCTAATGACGAGCTGACCTTGTCATGAACAATGGGAAAATAAGATATCCAGCACAGGAGAAAAATCTCCATAGCATTGAAGGTGTTAAAGTCTGTAGCTGCAACTTGCATGAGTCTGGAACAAAGTTAATCCATTGTAATGGGACACCCTGTAACAGTGTATATCCCACATGCAGTTATGATTTTGCTGACGCGAACTCGCACACAGTACCTTACTCCTAGTCGGCTAACTAAGTATGAGTGAGTTATTTAAGGTGCAGAAAATGTGACAATAGTCAGATGTACTGTTCTGAACCCTGCAACCTTGTTACCTAATTCACACTTTGAAGAGGTGAAGGAGGAAGTCGAACATGATTGTATCGACCTAACTGAATACAGTACTAAACCACGCCCAGACATACAGGATGAACCTTTAAAAGATCCAGAACATGAGTTGTTTGTAGACGGTTCATGTATACGTCATGAGGAAGGAGGTTTGAGTGCTGCATATGCTGTGTGTACATTGGCTGGAATAGTCGAAGCATCCTATTTTCCAGGAGTCAAGTCTGCACAAATAGCCGAATTGATAGCCTTAATCAAAGCTTGCAAAATTGGAAAAAATCGGAAAGTAACCATTTACACTGATAGTCAGTATGGTTACGGGGGTATGCATGACTTTGACCAACTCTGGATGAAAAGGGATTTCATGACTTCTTCAGGAACCCCTATTAGAATTGGACATTTTGTAAAAGAATGAATTGAAGCAATTCAATTACCAAAAGAGGTGGCCATGGTCAAGTGTGCTGCTCACCAATCTGGAAACGACAAAGTGACAGCTGGTAATCGTTATGCTGACCAAGTTGCACAACATTGTGCTAAATACAAAATAGCAGTAAACAAGAAAATTGATGGATGTGGAATCAGCTGCCAACTTATTCTACTAGGGGGTGTGAGAACATGAGAGGAAGAGAGAGATTTACAAAATGAAGCAGACCCCAAAGAGAAGGAAGATTGGGAGAAAATAGGGTGTCAGAGAAGAACTGAAGATGGTGTAATAGTTTATCTAGATGGAAGACCTGTTTTACCTGACTGTATGATTGCACCTATGGCCAGAATGTACCACGGGGACATGCACACAGGCAGAGATGCAATGATAAGATTGTTTAGACAGGATTGGTTTAATGCAAGTTTCAGGAATGTAGCAGAGAGTCTTTGCCAGAGATGCTGAATTTGTCAACAAATAAATCCAGGCAGGAAAATTGTAGTTTGCCCTGGAAAGATTGGTAAGGCAGAAGGTCCATTTATAAGACTCCAAATTGATTTTATTCAGTTACCCGCTTGTCGAGGATTAAACTATGTCCTTGTTATTGTCTGTTTATTTTCCAAATGGGTAGAAGGGTACCCAACCAGGATAAATGACAGTTTAACAGTGACCAAACTCTTTTTGAGGGAACTCATTCCCCGATTCGGATTTCCAGTAACGATTAAATCAGATCGAGGGTCTCATTTTAATAATTAAATAATTCGATTAATTTGTGAAGCATTGAAAAATGATCAAAAGATGCACTGTGCATACCGCCCAGAGGCTTCTGGAGTGGTAGAACTAAATGGCACAATCAAATCAAGGCTAGGAAAAGTGTGTGAATCTACCCCATTGAAGTGGCCTGATGCTTTACCTCTTGTCCTGATGGGACTCAGAAGCATACCAGACAGAAATACAGGCTTGAGCCCCCATGAGATCCTCATGGGAAGGGCAATGAGGCAAGCATGTGTACCAGGACACAAGCTGTTACATATATCTGATGATTTGGTATTGGAGTATTGCAAAGAGTTGGCTGACCAAGTGCGTTCTATCTATCACCAGGTTGGGGAAGACGCTGTGGCCAGACAGTCGACTTGTGGAAAAGTAAATTTTGCTATGTTCTGTGTCCCTACGTGTCATCCATCATATGTTATGTGTGCATGATTAAATATGCATATGTATTCCCCATGTTCGATTCAAGACGCAATTACAGTTGTGTCCACCTCTAGTATGTCAGTTCCAGTCCTCGTGAATACTACAAATATCAGGCCTATGTAAAGCTACGTTGCCACGTTTCTCAGTGTGCACGTTATTTCATTGTAAAGTCCCCGTTTCTAGGCCTCAAAAGGGCCCGGACACCAGATTCAGCTCCTGTCTCCTGTCTCCTGAACCCTCGCTGAGGAGCGATACAGCCCCCACCTGTATCCTTGACCCTTCACTTACTTCCTGCCTCGCAGTGCCCGGTTCAGCTTGGCCCTGCCTCTGAGTCTGCCAAGAGTATGTTATGATTCGAGTTATCAGTACAGCCCTCCTTCTCTGCATTCCTAAGCTACTGAATCGCATCAATAGCTACCGTCATTGTCTAGCCTTTACGGCCCCATGTTAGAGAAATACTGTATTAATGGTCATTTAATATTCTTCATCACGCACTACATGTAGAATAATGCATGGTCCAGTCTTAGTGTCTGTTAGCCTTTCCCCTCCTGACTTCTAGTTTATATCAACATGTTCTCTAAACATCAGATACTAGATACTGTTTAGGTACATGTCGCCCTGACTCTCCAGACTTCAGTCTCTGCTCCTAGCACAGAGTTCATAGCCCCCAGCTTCTCCTAGTGATACGTCATTGCTAGTTTGCGCGCACCATCAGGTTAGAGGTCCCGGCTCCTCAGGTAGCCCCCTCCATGGTTTCCGCCCCATTCATGACATATTCTGTTACGTTTGTATCACATGTCTATGTATACGCCCTGTTACACCTACTTTCACCCTTATCTTTCGCGACTGCTACGCGTCACGCCTATTGCTCCACCCACTGCTACGCCTATTGCAATGTAATGCTATGTGTTTGCGTTATGTATATATGCTCATGTACTGTTATTAAAAAGTTACGCCGTCATTCCCGATCCTGTCCCCGGCAGCTGCCATCCTATTCCTGTGCAGGTGGTCCTGTTCCTGTCCTTATGCTGTATTAAACCTGCCAAACTCCTACTACCTCGAATCTTGACTCTTATTTATTGAGCTATCTGTTATTCATTTATTCATTCAAAAATAGGGTATTATTTATTTATTTACCACATAATGGCGCCCGAATAGGGACTTGCCCTTTCCCCACGCGTCGGTGAAGCCACGCCGACCCCCTGACCCTCTGCAGTCGTGACGGAACTCTTCTGCGCACCGGCAGATATTTCTGCTTCAAGTATCCCTCAGGCCCACGGAGGAGACGGAGGAGGCGGTCCAGCATCCAAACGAGACGGTGGAGGAACGCGGCGAGTCCCGACCAGAGCCCAAGCCGAGAGTCCAAGGTCCGAGGTATCCGGAGGTCCACCCGTAACTGAAGTCCGAAGTTCGTCGTCCGTCGTCGAAGCAGTCCAGTCCAGTCTGAGGCCTTCCGTTCTTGCTGCCCGGTGAGTACCATTACTGGGGTAGTATCTAGACAGGGTCAATTTAATTGACTCTGGTCCATGGGTTGGTGGTACACAGACCCACAAACGAAGTGTCCACTTCGGTGGATGCGGGTCCTGACGTGTCTCTTTATGAGACCGGTAAGTTTCGTACTGTTTCAGCAGTGCATCTGGTTTCTGTTCTAGTCAGTTCTGTTCTCGAGAAAATTCATGTATTCTGTGTTCCGTATTCCAGGTAGTATTCTGTTCGAACTGTTATTTTAAATGTTCTTCATGTATTTTAATGTCGTGGTATGAATGGGGAATAAGTATCGTGTTCATTGTGTATTGTATTGTGTCTAGATTACAGTCCAGTCATGCCCTTGTTTTCTAAGTTACGTCAGTTAAAAACCAGAAAGGGTCTGCTGGAAGCAGCAGTTCCGGTTCCGCCTAGGGACAGTCCAGGTCATTTTATGTATCAGAAGCATGGCATAAGTGCCATACTATATCTAGATTTATGGGTAGAGTATACCAAACAGTTGGAAGAAAAGTATAGATGGCCCGTATCGGGTACATGGGATGCCGAGTGCATCATGCGAGTAGAAGAGGCATTATGGAAAAAGAAAGCCAGACAGTCACAGAAAGATGCCATCGAGTTATGGCGCAAAGAAGCTCATAAAAGAACCGAAAAAGAAATCAGAAAGTCGGAATTAAGTAGAGAATCCTCAGAACGAGCACAAGAAAAAGAATTAATCGAGATAGGTGAACAAGTTAAAACCGAACAGTCAGACAGACAGAGGCATGCCCTCATTAAGGGTATGTATCCTCTTCTTGCCGAGGGCCTGCCAAAAGCGACCCCGGAGGCATCCAGTAACTTCCCGCCACCATTAGTTCCGATCAAGCTACGTCACAAACCGACCGCAGCTGATATTTTCATCTCGTCCTATTTGGACGACACAGTCCCAGAATATGCAAATCCTGTTCGCGCTCCGCCAGTCCCTGTAAATCAGGCACTTCCCGCTCCTCCAGACACCGGAGTACCTGTTACGGTCCCCCCGGTCCAGCCCGCCATACAAGTCCAGCCCGCATCTCAACTTCCTGCGGTGCAAAGACGAAAAGCATCAGTTGATGATTCTAGTTTAGGGGCCGCAGGAGGAGGTCCTCCTCAAACCCCGCCGCCACATAAGCGTTTAACGACAGCCGAATTACATATGCAAGCGTCACAACGTACGCCCAGACATCAGTCTGTTGCAGAAATAAGAAAATCCCTTGCCGAATGCTGCTATGACCCAGTCCCAGGCGAGGATGATATGGTTTTATATTCATTACGCGTAAGGAATGTGGCCGAGTATCTAGTCACCCTACCGGATATGAAGGAAGATCTAGACAGAATATATCGTTTCATCCGTACAGGGGATGATCCAGAAAGTATTAGTGATGTCATGTCCCAAAGGAAAGCTGAGACCCAGCTCATGATATTAAAGTTTCTGATTAATTGTCTAATAAGAGAACAAGATTACCCGTCCAAAAATCAGGCCGAAATGAGAGCCCTGATGAAGTGGAGTAATAGTATAGCCGAGGGTAAGCACAAGACTATCAGTGCTATGGAGAGTATGTACAAGAAAATTCGTAAAGAAATAATAAAGTTACACGAACAACGTAAAGCAGCACAAGTAAACGAGAAAGAAAGTAACTCTGATACTGAAGAGGTAGAGGACGAGAATCCCGACAGAATAGCGTATGTAGGAAAATCTAGATTTCCAGATCGCCATTTACGCCTAGAACACAAGTCTACTTTCCATCATCCAGCACCAGAACAAGGTTCTCTAGAACAAGTATTTCAAGCTACCGATCACATTCTGAAATCACGAATCGGTTACAGTGAGTTAAGTACTATGCATGAACAAGAACTAGTCCGATCAGCAGTCCGATGGATTACTGATTCTACCACTTTTCCAGACGAAATAGTGGCACAAATGTTTCTGAAAATGCCCCCAGCCGAGCAACGACTGGCGGGTATGTATATGATTCAGCACCTCATTACATTGTATGAGGGTCAGCACTCTGATCCAGGCCCGTTACATGATATCCTGAACGAGTTACTCCAGTATAGATGGAAAGGTTTAGGTACCGATTTAATTAGTGTCATTCTAGAACAGCGTCACAAATATAGAACGTTTTTGAACCCGCATTTTGTTCATGTCTCACCCCCAGAAAGTAAACCATTTTACATGGAGAGACAGAATCCGTTACGAGAAGTCCACCCAGTTAGAGGAACGGGTGGCGAACTAGAACGAGTGTTTGTTTACACTCCGATTACAAAGATGGAACTCCTAGAGATGAAGAAATTAATCCCCTGTCATGATAAAGATCCAGCAGGGTTCCATCGAGAATTAAAAGACATGCTCCGTATGGGAGAATACACGTATCCAGATATAATTAAAATGTTAAAAGTTCTGCTGCCCGCAGGGGTGTATGAAAAGCTCAAGGAAAAAGAATGGGAGGTGGGAGAGAAAAAGATCGATTGGGCAGTTCTAGAAGCTGAAGATAAGGCACGAGTACCAGGTACCGGTCTTGGAGCGAAATGTAAAGAATTACCGGAATTATTAATACAAGTTTTGCCTAGGTTATTGACAACTAGAAAAGAAGACTGGGATGCAATCTCAGCCTGTAAACAGAAACAAGATGAAGACATTAGTGATTTTTATTCTAGATTTGAGAAATGTTTTAGCATCAACAGTGGTCTCAAGACAAGTAGTGAGTCATACCCTCACCTTTTTGTTACTAAATTAGTCGAGAATTCAAGCCCACAAATTAAAAATCGAGTTTTGAAAGTCGAAAGTACCTGGCAAGCTAATACCCCGTCCCAGATGTTGCAGATGCTCCAATACCACCAGAATAGAATCAGAGAAGAGCAAGAACACGAGAGAAAACGTATGAAAGACACGAAAATGAAAGTACTAGTTGCACAATCTGTTCCTCAAGACAGTCAGAAGAGGGGTCCAAATCAAGCCAGTCATCCTGCAGCTCCCGTTAAAGGGAACTGCAATTATTGTAAACAGCCAGGTCATTTTATAAATGAGTGTGCAGTTCTGAAACATAACATAGCTACCGGTAAGACTAAAGAAAGATCACGTCCGCCTAGACAAGAACAAGTTTCACAGATTCCTCAGCCACAGAATGCACCACAGACAGTTACAGCTCCGCAGCCTATCGCTGCAACACAGCACGTCACACAGCAGATGTACCAGTATGCACAGTCTGAGTATCCAGAGTACCAACAGTACTCATGAAACAGCCTAGAGAGGGAGGTAGGCTTGCCTCTCATCGAGATACCTGTAGATCAAGAAGGTCCCTATGTTCACAGTCAAGTATTAGGGAAAGACAGAAAGTTTTTGATTGATACAGGGGCAAGTAGGACCACAATTAGCCACGCCGAAGTTCCAGGGGCTCCGCTCTCAGGCTCAAGAAATGTTTCCCTTGGATTTTCAGGAAAACCTATCGTAAATGAAATTTCAAAGCCAGTTACTCTAGAAGTAGGTCCATTGTCCCGTACCACTGATCTGTTACTTACTAAGTCATGTCCAGAAAATCTGTTAGGCATTAAAACACTGAAAGAATTAGGTGCAGTTATATGCTGTTCCCCAGAGGGAATACGATTGTTCCTACGTGACTTCAAGGGTCACTATGTATTACGAGATTTTGATCCCAGATTGTCCAATGTTCCGCAGCATTTATGGGCGCAAGGTCCAACTGATGTAGGTTACATGCAAATCACACCCCATCGTGTGACTCTCAAGCCAGGTGTAGTGTTACCACGAATCAGACAGTACAGATTGCCACCTGAGGCTGTAGCAGCCTTATCCAAAATTATTGACGAGCTCATCGCTCAAGGAGTAGTTGTAGAAACTGACTCCAATGTATGCAATTCTCCGATCATTCCAGTCATGAAACGTACTGATCCAAATGCACCCCCAGTATATCGATTAGTGATTGACCTACGAGAACTTAATAAATGTATTATTCCGCAGTACCCAGTTGTCCCAGATATCTCTTCCCTGTTGACAGCCATTGATTCCGAAGCCACATTTTTCACTGTCATAGATCTCAAGAACGCATTTTTCAGTGTTCCCATTCATCCAGACAGCCAGTTTCTTTTCGGATTCTGTTTAAATGGAAGGAGCTATATGTTCACACGAGCTCCTCAAGGTTTCACAGAAAGTCCTAGTATTTACAGTCAAGCACTCAAGAGACAACTAGACAACATTCACATGCCAACTGACACTGCCCTGCTCCAGTATGTCGATGATCTACTGATCACAGCCCGTTCTGAACGTGCTTGCGAGCGAGCATCCCTTACAGTCTTGTATTTCCTAGCCGAGATGGGGCACAAGGTGTCCCCTTCTAAGCTTCAATTCTGTGTCCAGCAAGTGGTCTACTTAGGACACTTACTGTCCAAGAGGGGTAGGCAGTTGACACCAGACCGTATCCAGTTAATAGCGAGTCTTCCTCAGCCCAAGACCCAGAAGGAGGTACGTGCTTTTATTGGCCTCACTTCATATTGCAGACAATGGATTCCTCAGTATGCATTCCTAGCCAAGCCACTGATACAGTTAACGACACAGGAGGCAGCCGTATCGACTGTCCTCCCTTGGACCTCTGAACATACACTTAGTTTCAACGAGTTAAAGAAAACTTTATGCCAAGCTCCAGTTCTAGCTACACCAAACTACAGTAAGCCTTTTACACTTTTCGTCACAGAACGCGAAGGTACAGCATTATCTGTTCTCACACAAGATCAAGCAGGACAATACAAGCCATGTGCTTATTTTTCGAGCACATTGGATCCTGTAGCCCAGGCTCTGCCTGCGTGCCTCAAGTCAGTTGCAGCCACAGCACTAGCTATCAGACAAAGTGATTCCATAGTATTAGGACATTCCTTGACAGTACAAGTTCCACACTCCGTGGAAGTTCTTTTAAACCGAACACAGACTCAGCACTTGACAATTGCACGTTTAACAGGTTATGAATTGACACTGTTCCAGCCACACATAGAAATCAGACGCTGCAACGTTTTAAATCCTGCTACATTGTTACCATCAGTTACTTCGAATTCTGCCACACATGACTGTGTGGAAGTAGTTAACATTACGACAAAGCCAAGACAAGATCTGACAGATATTCCGTTACCAGATCCCGACCTGACACTTTATGTGGATGGTTCATGTATGAGAACAAGTACAGGAGAACTAGTCGCCGCATATGCAGTGACTACCGACACCGAAGTTATTGAAACACACCGTATTGACACCCTGTCCGCTCAAGCAGCAGAGCTAGTTGCTCTGACACAAGCCTGCATACACGCTAAGAACCGGAAAGTTAATGTTTACACAGATTCACGCTACGCATTTGGAGTCGTACACGACTTCGGAGTGCTCTGGCAAGAAAGAGGTTTCATGACTTCTCATGGAACCAAGATTCAACATGGTCTCCTTATTCAAGCCCTGTTAGATGCCATACATTTACCGACATCCATTGCTATCATGAAATGCAAAGCACATACGAAAGTTACTGACATTATTTCTCAAGGTAACGATCTAGCAGATCGCACAGCCAAGCTTACAGCACAGACTCCAGACATTCCAGTTAACATAACACACACTCCAGATCCGACTACATGCATGACAGTTAAGGACCCTACTCAAGATGTCATAGATATCCAGTTACACGCTACTCCCGATGAAATCAAGAAATGGTCCGAACAAGGAGGGGTCCAGACAGATCAAGGATGGTTAACGAAGGGTAGAGCCACATGGTTTCTCCCCGACTCTATGGTTCAAGTCATTATCAATACCGCACATAGTCCAGCACATTTAGGAGAAAAAGCTATGTTAGACAGTATCCAGAACATTTGGTTCAACAAGCATTTACGAGCTGCAGCCAAGCAAAAAGTCCGTACCTGTATGATATGTTGTCAGTTTAATCCAGGTAAAAGTGTCCCGGTGGAACAAGGTGGATTCCAGCCTCCTGACCACCCTTTTGAAGTCCTCCAGATGGATTATATTCAGATGGAGCGATGTCGAGGTTTCAAGTATGTCCTTGTAGTTGTATGCTCTTTGTCCAGGTGGACAGAAGCATATCCAGTCCCAGATTACACAGCCGCGACCACTGCCAAACAGTTGGTTCGTGAGTTCTTCCCCCGTTATGGACTCCCTAGGGTCGTATATTCTGATAACGGCCAGCCATTCTCATCAGAGTTAATGAAACACGTTTCCCTATTGTTAGGGTACCAGTGGAAGTTCCATTGTGTACGCCATCCTGAAGCAGCCGGTCTCGTAGAGAGACATAACCAGACTCTGAAAATTCGCATCGCAAAAGTATGTAAAGAGAAAGGTGTGGACTGGCTAGTAGCTCTGCCAGTTGCCCTGTTTTATATGCGCATGGTCGCACATTCCAGATCAGGTCTGTCCCCGTATGAGGTCGTTTTCGGCCGCCCCCCTAACATGTGGGGTACTCCTAGACCCCGAAGTATTACCGATGTTTCAAGTAATATGCTGACAGATTACCTAGCTTCCTTGATGTCTGCCCTCAACTCTTGTCGTTCACAGGTTGCCGCCGCATTTCCAGACAATACCGAGGTGGCACCGCATGAAATCGTTCCAGGATCATTGGTCCTTGTCCGGAATTTTGACCGCTCAAGTCCGCTGGAGCCACGCTGGAAGGAGCCCCGACAGGTCCTCCTCGCCACCCGTACGGCCGTGAAGTTGGAGGGTCGCAAAGGCTGGGTGCACCTTTCACATATAAAGAAGTTTTATGGACTGAAACCCGTCTCAAAGAACATTTCCCAGGATTTGAAGGATTGCCAAAGTACTATTCTTAAGGACTGTCCCGCAAAAGACATTGCTACGAACCCTTCCCCGTTAGAGAATACTCCGCAGCAGGAGTACAAGTTGAAACTCCGGTCTAGTAAAATAAGTCAGCCAGTTTGATTGTCTAAGTCCTCCCCTAGGTGAAACGGTTAGACTGTTTCTGACATGTATAAAATAGACCCCCATAGTGAGAGAGTTAGTCAAAACTCAATCCGATGTATCATTTTTCTATGTTTCATATTATTTCTCAGCATTATGATTTCCTGCACCAGTTATGCATTTTACCTGTGTTTCCCAGTTTCTCATGTAAATACGTCTTCTAATGCTACAGTAGAGCATATGTTTAGTGATCTGCCTCCTCATGAACTCTCTTACCGCCTCGCTATGCGAAATAATTCTTTTATCCGTATGTTACATTATTCACACCAGACCAGCAATGCCACTAATTGTTGGGTGTGTGGTCGACTCCCCCCTTTCCAGACACTGAAGGGAGTTCTGCCACTCTTTCCTTATCCGTTTTCACATAATGGTTCGTGTGGAGCATGGTCCACGTTAACGTCATCCTCAACAGATATGTCTTTTCTTAACAGTACATGTTTTCCAGACAAGCAAGGTCTCCCCCACAGAACCGGGTTAGATCTAGAAAATGAACTGTATAATTTAGGTAATTATTCTTCGAATTTCATGGTCCTGAATGTTCAGTCTGATTCCACTCCAGATTTACCTGCAATTTCAGTACTACCAGTCAAAGGCGAATTATGTGTCCGAAATAATGGTTCTGTACATGTAGGACATAGTGATTGTACTACTATTGTCATGTATAGTGACAGTGGGAAATCTATTTTCAAAGCTTCACGCCATTCTTATTTTATTTGTGGTCAAACTGCATATGTTCGTCTGCCCCTCGATTGGGAGGGAACCTGTTACATTGCCTTCCTACTGCCACCAGTTTTCCTAGCCCCATCTGATTATCATAGAAACACACATCTAGTACACATTAGACATAGAAGGGAGTCCCCAATTGTCGATTATACTGAAACTGCTCTAGAACAGTATACAGATTTCAATAGAGGTTTCTTTTTCTTTATAGGACCTATCCAGAATAGTAAACTAATCCGTAGGTTAACCAGAACCCTTGAAGCTGTAGTCAATGAGACTGCCTCTGCTCTGGGTAACTTAACTGAAGAGCAATCTGCTATGAGATTTGTCGTTTTACAGAATCGTCTCGTCCTTGACGTCATACTGGCCGATAGGGGCGGGGCCTGTAGAGTCATCGGATCTAGTTGCTGCATTTTCATTCCAAATAACGCGCCGTCTGTTTATTCAGCTATAACCAGACTCCATAAAATTGCTCATCTGTTACACCAAGATCCAGGCACCTGGACATGGTCCGGTTGGTTCTGGAATATAATTTCCGCCTGGGGATGGAAAGTCTTGTCCTTTCTAGGTATTGCAGTAGCGATCATATTCAGCTGCTGCCTCTGTATACAATGTGGCCCTGCGATTTGCGGCATTTGTGCTACATCATGTATTCCTAGTCCCAAGCCCCGTTCTAAATCCCGTTCCAGGATAATTCGAGACGAGCAAATGATACTGTATGAAATGATAGATGGTATCATGAATATTGATGTTTCCTGATGGAAACGT
Organism: Lissotriton helveticus; assembly: GCF_964261635.1. Lineage (NCBI taxonomy): Eukaryota > Metazoa > Chordata > Amphibia > Caudata > Salamandridae > Lissotriton > Lissotriton helveticus. The sequence goes on along the minus strand of NC_136063.1, from coordinate 1,621,833,337 downwards.
AGTGACAAGGAGGGAATGTGGAAAAGTAAATTTTGCTATGTTCTGTGTCCCTACGTGTCATCCATCATATGTTATGTGTGCATGATTAAATATGCATATGTATTCCCCATGTTCGATTCAAGACGCAATTACAGTTGTGTCCACCTCTAGTATGTCAGTTCCAGTCCTCGTGAATACTACAAATATCAGGCCTATGTAAAGCTACGTTGCCACGTTTCTCAGTGTGCACGTTATTTCATTGTAAAGTCCCCGTTTCTAGGCCTCAAAAGGGCCCGGACACCAGATTCAGCTCCTGTCTCCTGTCTCCTGAACCCTCGCTGAGGAGCGATACAGCCCCCACCTGTATCCTTGACCCTTCACTTACTTCCTGCCTCGCAGTGCCCGGTTCAGCTTGGCCCTGCCTCTGAGTCTGCCAAGAGTATGTTATGATTCGAGTTATCAGTACAGCCCTCCTTCTCTGCATTCCTAAGCTACTGAATCGCATCAATAGCTACCGTCATTGTCTAGCCTTTACGGCCCCATGTTAGAGAAATACTGTATTAATGGTCATTTAATATTCTTCATCACGCACTACATGTAGAATAATGCATGGTCCAGTCTTAGTGTCTGTTAGCCTTTCCCCTCCTGACTTCTAGTTTATATCAACATGTTCTCTAAACATCAGATACTAGATACTGTTTAGGTACATGTCGCCCTGACTCTCCAGACTTCAGTCTCTGCTCCTAGCACAGAGTTCATAGCCCCCAGCTTCTCCTAGTGATACGTCATTGCTAGTTTGCGCGCACCATCAGGTTAGAGGTCCCGGCTCCTCAGGTAGCCCCCTCCATGGTTTCCGCCCCATTCATGACATATTCTGTTACGTTTGTATCACATGTCTATGTATACGCCCTGTTACACCTACTTTCACCCTTATCTTTCGCGACTGCTACGCGTCACGCCTATTGCTCCACCCACTGCTACGCCTATTGCAATGTAATGCTATGTGTTTACGTTATGTATATATGCTCATGTACTGTTATTAAAAAGTTACGCCGTCATTCCCGATCCTGTCCCCGGCAGCTGCCATCCTATTCCTGTGCAGGTGGTCCTGTTCCTGTCCTTATGCTGTATTAAACCTGCCAAACTCCTACTACCTCGAATCTTGACTCTTATTTATTGAGCTATCTGTTATTCATTTATTCATTCAAAAATAGGGTATTATTTATTTATTTACCACAGACTCAAGCACATGATTTGAATCCAGGTGATTGGGTAGTGATAAAACATCACACCCAAGAATCGTGCCTAGCACCAAGGTGAGGAAAACCACATCAAGTCATATTGGTTGCCACCACAGCTGTAAAGTGTGCAGGTTTACCTAATTGGATTCATGCCAGCCATACCAAAAGAGTGACAGAACCTGATGAAGCAGAGGCTGAAGTTTGTACAGCTGAAGGATCTCAAGTGATTGATCCTGAAGTAGCTGATGAAGAACAACCAAGCACCAGTCAGGATGAATGGATTCCAATAGTCGACATACCTGAAGTAACATAAGAACAAGAAGCCAAACGTATTTAGACAGTCAGAGTGATAGTGAGACTGAGACAGGAATAGAAGAAAACAATCACAGATCAAAGAAACAAAAGACAATATAAAATCTGAGGAGGAACAGATAAGGAAAGAGCAATGCACTCAGACAGAAGAAAGTAGAAACAGCACTCCCGAGTCTGAGAAGGGACAGATAGGTACTAGAGAAAGTGCACAGGCAGAAGACAATCAAGAAAATATAAGACCTGAGCAGGACCAGATAGGTAAAAGAAAACAAGTTCAGGAAGAAGACGGAGAACAAAGTCAAAGAAAGCAAACTCCTGAACAGGGCCAGACTAGTGTAGAAGAATCCATCCAGGCAGAAACGGCAGAGGTAATAAGCCCTGGACAAGGTCAGATAGAGAGGAAAACTGAAGACGTAAATAAAACCAGTGTGCCACAACAGAACGAAAACAAAAGAGCATTTGAAGAAGAGAATAGCACAGTGCCAGCTAAAAGACTCCGAAAATGTTATACTTGGCCTGGTGTTATCAGGAGACTAAAATATCGCCTTGAGATAATAAATGAAGACCCAGACCAAGTAGATGAAAAAATCAGTTTGGACCATCCACAGAGAAACCAAAAAGGAGAAGTCCATGTTTGAAAAGACTGAATAATAAATTCAAAGGTCCCAAATGGACATATATAATTCTTGAAGATTTCGAGAACTTGGGAATAAGTGGAGACAGTGATGACGAATTGATTGCTAATCAAATTGATGAATAAGCGAGACCAACTTGAAAAATAATTCACAGTATACATAGTGTGAAACTTTCAAAGAGGGGATTGTTTCTCCTTAGTCAGAAATGGCTGATAATAGAGCTACTGGAAACCCGAAAAGATATTGCATAAAAACATGTTGTAGAATATGCAAATGTAGTATATTGATAGTACTCATAGCATGGCTAGGATTGACAATAGCGATACCTTATTTAATGATAGCAAGTAAACAGAATGACACTAGTACACATTGAAAGGTGGCTAACCTTAAGCAAGGTAGAATAGAATTAGAAGCACTAGTTGAGACAGATTTACATCGTAGTATAAATAGAAATGAAACGGATTTAAATGTTTTCGCTAACCTGTTAGTGCATTATATAGAAACAATGGAAGTTAGTGATTGCTACGTCTTTATGAAATTACAGAAATTAGTAGCCGAAGGAGTGGCCTATCATCATTTACCACTGACATATGGTATTTCATGTAGTATTTTAGCTAGTTTATTCTACAGAACTAAAAAATTACAATATTAATATTCTAACATAGATGTGATTTTCTCTGAAATTCCTTTACGCAGAAACATGAACCCTGTCCTTAGCAGTAGAGATTCACAGTTTATGGGTGAATATTTTCTAACAATGAAAACAATAGATATAGCTGAAGCACATAAAGACAACTTAACATGTAGGTTACGTGAAGAGGAAAAAATATTTTTGAATTTAGTAGAGAAAAGAAGCCAGGATTTCCATAGAAGGGCTACTGAACCGAAACCTCAGATACCTAAATGGGCTGAGAGGGAAGATTTATTTGCAACTGGCAAGACTCATGCTGCTATGTTCCTGGATTTTGAAAAGAAGGGGAACATTTGTCTCCATAGGTTAAAATCAGAGCATAACAATGTATTCATTGGTTCCAGTGAATGTGAACACAATTTCTTGATAATTGGGGGTTGGGGATTATTAAAAGGGGGAACTGATCCAGTATTTCTCGGAGTCTATTATATTTGTGGGAACAAGGCTTGTTTTAAGCTGCCTGATCATTGGTATGGGAGTTGCTATTTCGGAATAGTATTCCCAAATGTGTACCATGTTAAAAGAATCACTGGAAGCAATGAAGAAAACAATGGACTAACACGACAGAAAAGAGCTAGTTTTTCAGAAATTGTAGGAGATATACTTAGTGCATTGATACCTTCAGTGGGAGTAATTCTGAATACACAAAGAATCTGTAAATTGTCTACAGTGGTTGATCGCTTATCGACCGATAATGCTGGAGGATTTTTATTGCTCAATACTGAATTAGTTGCGATAAGATCTATGGTTTTGCTCTTGACATATTATTAGCAAAAGAAGGCGGAGTCCGTAAAATGTTGAAGGTGCAACATTGTTGCACCTACATACCTGACAAAAGTATTGAAATTGGTAGATATGTCAAAAATATCACACATTTGGAAGAAGAATTTAAACCACTGGAGGTTGAAAGTGCATGGAAGAGACTAACTGATGGTCCCTCCTCTGTAGGTGGTTGGTTTTCTAATTTGGTAAGAAGTATTGTAGGTAGAATACTGATGCCAATAATGGGAATAGCCCTATTAGCTTTGATGAAAATGATTTGGTGCAAATGTTGCAGAAACAAAAAGTGGTATGCACTGAATGAAAGGGGAAAGAAAAGAAAATATGATGGGATTCAACTAGAAAAATTAAAGGGGGATATTTGCAAAAGAATGAAAGGTTTTCAAAAGAAAAGAGAAAGAGGAAACTCTAAAAGAATAGAGGAAATTGAATTGGGAAACTCCTAAAGTTGGCATCTGGTTCAAGAAATTAGTGATGGTATAGAATACCATCAAAGAGGGGACTGATGGAACAAGGTTTCATACATACAGAAACTTGCTCAGATTCAATCCTCTCGAAATAACATGTAACAAATTAACCAAAATGTTTTGTAAGTACTAATAATTGCTCCACACAACATTGTAATATGGCTGCTGAAAACGCAGGAACCCTTCTGCGCATTCATCTACTACATCTACGTAGTGCTTACACCAAAAGGAAAAAAGTAGTTCCCTGACATTAAGCACGGACACCAGGCAAACACGCACGTTAAAGAGGAAATTCTTCAGAGAAGTACTCACACAAGACCAGTTGTAACACGAAAAAGAAAGAGAAGGTAAATGAGTGACAAGGAAGGCCAACCAATGGTAAGCAGTGGGTGAGCTTTTAAGCCTCTCAATGTCCATGGTACACAACAAACCTCACAACAAACAGCACATGCACCTTCTAGTAGGCTTGACTCAAAAATATATTTTCATAAAATTGGAACTGTTGTGTGGAATTTATCAGAAAATAAAACATACCCAGTTGGGTCATATAGTAATTTGTAAACAGCAAGCTTCTCTCTCCATGAAGTAGCCTACAACCATGTAACAGAACAGAAGAGGGACTACATTCACTGAATGGTGTGATCATATGGAAAATGTGGCCACCTTTTATTTTTACACTCTAAGGTAAATGTAAAGGAATATTCTACAACACATGATACCCAAACAAAATTGCATTGCTATTCTGTATTATAAATGTGTACTCATGATGTTAAATACCATGTTTTGCTGCATACTTAGGAAAAAATCTGCAACCTTTTCTTATAATTGTATGCTCTAACTGGGTCCTCACAAAAAACAATGACATGGCAGTTTTTAAAACCAAAAAACTAGGTGTTTCGACTTGAAACACAGATTAAAAATCAGGCAACTGGGAAGCTACCACTAGGAACGTGTTTGGCTCCCACGGTTTGTAAAGAAAGGAAAGCACTATTGCCACTTCTTTTCTACGTAGAAGGCATCGCGGCACATTGCAGCACGTTTATAGTCAGCTGTTTTGTATTACTCCGTGTGCAGGGGACCCTTCTCTACAAAAATACGTTTGAACTGTCCCACAAGCTGTGTCAATATTTTCTGTATGAATGGCAACACTGTGCTGCCAAACAAAAGTTGCTGATGTCGGCTAAACCATTGCGCCACACTGTGGTGGACGGGAGGAAACTGTGATTCTATGTCAGGACCGGAGGCTCCGATTATGCTTCTCATTTTCTTTGCTTTATTACAGCAGCCAATACAAAACAATCTTTTTATTCAACACATTACCAATAAACTACAAATCCCATGAACACACTGTACTCTCTAACCATAGAGACTGTGCCTATATAATGTCCATCTGAGGCACCTATGTCCTCTTTCTTTGCTGCTGCTGCAGCCAGTTAAGTGCCTTCTACCTTACTACTTTTCTCTGTGATTAGTGGCGTATGGTTTGGGGGCACCGCTTTATCTGTTAGGCATTGTATGAATAATTTAATGTGTGTTATTGCTGTTTAGTCTTACGCTCGCTTCATGCGGCTGTTTTGAAGGCGCGTCGCGCTCTGGCGGGCTCGCTGCTGCCGCGTACTTGAGGCAGTGGTACTCGCGGCTCAGCGCCCGCCCGACTGCTTTGGCCCTGATCTCGGCGTCCTCCCCGGCTGGGCGCAGGGCGCCCGAGTCCATTACCAGTGAAGCGGAAGTTAGGGGGCTTGAGGACCGCACGGTTGGATCACGCTAGGTCCTCTCTCTGTTTTTCACGGGCGGCCTTACTGTGCATGCGCAGCGGCCATTTTAGGTGTCAATTTCCCTAGTCCTGTGGTTCCCAAACTGTGCGCCGCGGCGCCCTGGTGCGCCGTTATCAGGAGCCAGGGGCGCCGCGCACGAAGTGTGAAAGTCACACTAAGAATGTGTCACTTTCGCCCCCCCCTCGCCTCCGTGATGAATAGGTTGCTCTGCCCCTAGTCTCTGCCTTTCTGAAGCAGAGCATCAGGGCGGCGGGGGGTGCACAAACTGCGCGCACAGGACTCGGCTACAGACATAGCTGTGAGGCCCGCCTGCCACTGAGGATCCAGGCACTTCTTCCTCAAAGGCAAAAGATGATGCCCATAATCCCGCATTTTGGCGCCTGGCAGTTCTAACCAATTTAAAAGGCAATCAACTCTTTCAGCTGCTGATGAGCTGTGAAAGAGATGCTGGTCAGTGGCAGAAAGGAAGGTGTTGCAGCACATGAGGGGGTCTTGCTCCTTGTGGAGTCACAATCACCTCTGGTTATTTAGATGCAAATAGCATTGAAAGAGTAAATGAAACTAATTTTTAAATTCTTTTCCCCTCAATTTTTATATAGAGCAAACCCAAACATATTGGAGTGCTTTATATGAGCACCAATGACATTTCATAAGGACATGTTCCTTTTTTAGATACGGAGAGATTTTGGGGTAGATGTATCAAGCCTTTTGCGATTCGCAAAGGCTGAAATTCTGCGAATTTCGGCCTTTGCGAAACGCAAAAGGCTTTTTTGCATTTTTTTAAATGTATTAAAAAATCGCAAAATAAGGAATCGCAAAAATTTGTGATTCCTTATTTTGCTTAAGCATTTAAGGAATCGCACATTTTGCGATTCCTTAAATGCGATGTATGTGGGTTTCAGAAATTGCTAATTTGTGTTAAGAAATCGCAAATTACCACCAACTTGTAGTTGGTGTTAATTTGCGATTTCATTTAAAAATACCCTATTTGGCATTTGTGAAGGTCAGCTCAGAATCCTGTGTCATTCTGGGCAAATCACTTAATCTCCCAGCGCCTACAAAAACAGAATACATGAATTTATCCTTGTGTAACGTGTCTGGTGCTCTCCGTGTCAAGTTTGCGCTATATAAATCTGCAGCAAAAACAAAATAAATCCAGCCGACCAAAACACAGAAAAAGGGTAAAACTTTTCAACTGTCAAATGACATTCACGAACGTTCCTATTATGACGGCTTTTTCCAATTCATGTGCAACATTGTACCAAGTCCATTATCAGGCAGAAAAATCACATTATTGATGACATATATTTTGGATTCTTTAAATGGTGGAATAATTTAATGATTGGGAGAGAGAGAGGGTGTTGGTGCGCTGCTTAATAAACCTGTGGCAGTATCCCAGTGTTCTCTCTGGGAGCACAGATACGCATAAAATGACTATCTTTAACCTCCATTGGGTGGGTGGGTGCAGGGTCAGGGTCCTGGTGGAGAGCATTGGGTGGGTGGGTGCAGGGTCAGGGGCCTGGTGGAGAGTGTTGGGTGTGTGGGTGCGGGGTCAGGTCCTTGTGGAGAGCATTGGGTGGGTGGGTGCAGTGTCAGGGGCCTAGTGGAGCGCCTTGGGTGGGTGCAGGGTGGGGGACCTGGTGGAGAGCGTTGGGTGGGTGGGTGCAGGGTGGGGGGCCTGGTGGAGAGCGTTGGGTGGGTGGGTGCAGGGTGGGGGGGTCTGGTGGAGAGCGCTGGGTGGGTGCAGGGTCAGGGGCCTGGTGGAGAGCATTGGGTGGGTGGGTGCGGGGTCAGGGGCCTGGTGGAGAGCGTTGGGTGGGTGGGTGCAGTGTGAGGGGCCTGGTGGAGAGCGTTGGGTGGGTGGGTGAGGGGCCAGGGGCCTGGTGAAGAGCGTTGGGTGGGTGGGTGCAGGGTGGGGGGCCTGGTGGAGAGCGTTGGGTGGGTGCAGGTTCAGGGGCCTGGTGGAGAGCATTGGGTGCGTGCAGTGTGAGAGGCCTGGTGGAGAGCGTTGGGTGGACGCCTTATGCCTTGATGCAGCCGCACTCTGCCAGCTTCTGTCTTTGCCTCACTCCTCGTTGAGGGGTCGTCACTCGTGACTGCTGCATGTTGGAGAGTGTGAGGGGAGAAGGGTGCAAGGCAAAGGGGAGAAGGGTGCAAGGCTGAGGAGAGAAGGGTGCAAGGCAGAGGGGAGTAGGGTGCAAGGCAGAGGGGAGTAGGGTGCAAGGCAGAGAGGAGAAGGGTGCAAGGTAGAGAAGGGTGCAAGGAGGAGAGGAGAAGGGTGCACAGCAGAGGGGAGAAGGGTGCAACGGGGAGGGGGAGAAGGGTGCAAGACAGGGGAGAAGGGTGCAAGGTAGAGAAGGGTGCAAGGCAGAGGGGAGAAGGGTGCAAGGCAGAGGGGAGAAGGGTGCAAGGCAGAGGGGAGAAGGGTGCAAGGCAGAGGGAAGAAGGGTTCAAGGTAGAGGGGAGAAGGGTGCTAGGCAGAGAGAAGGGTAAAAGGCAGCGGGGAGAAGGGTGCAAGGCAGAGGGGAGAAGGGTGCAAGGCAGAGGGGAGAAGGTTGCAAGGCAGAGGGGAGAAGGGTGCAAGGTAGAAAAGGGTGCAAGGCTGAGGTGAAGTAGGGTACAAGGGGAAGGGGGAGAAGGGTGCAAGGTGGAGGGGGAAAGAGTGCAAGGGGGATGGTGATGAAGTTAATAATCCCCCCCCCCCCGAAAACATTTCTGCCGATACCCATGATCAGAGCCCACCTCGCGTAAACTTCTTGTAACGCCACAGAGCTCCTTGAGCCTTTCTCTAGCCTGGTTACTTTTAGTGGGAGTGCTTTATACTACTCTATGTATGCATTGGGATGTACTTTATAAGATCTTTGTGATTGCAAATAAAGTTTCATGACAGTGATGGCTACTCTCTGAATCCTTCATCACGTCTAGGCTTGATTCTTCATGTAGACCAGTGGTTCCCAAAGGGTGCGCCGCAGCACCCCGATGCGCGGGTAAAAAAATGGTGGGGAACCATGGCCAACAGCCAATTAGGTCAAGGGAGCCACGGGACAAAAAAGTTTGGGAACTACTGCCCTAGTCAGTTTCACCGCGATCGCGATCGGAGCGAGAAACCGGTCGGATTTAAAAGTCCAGCCCGTGTCTCTTTCCCCCCGCTGACGCCCAACGCCTGATTGTGCTGCGGACTGTATAATCAGCATACGCACTGCCTAGAGAGGTTTTGTGTAGGCAGGCCCTCCCTCCACACCTGAATTTACTTGGCTATCGAGCCTGTCTTGCCTGTGGGTTGTGCCTCTCCCCCCTTACTCCTCTGTTGTCATCTTAAGTAACTGGTAGCGCTCATCCTACTATGGCAGAGTACGAATACGAGGACGACTACTATGGAGCAGAGCCGTCGGGCTCCCTTGAGCAAGACCTTGTGGAGGCCTTGGATGCTGTTAGGATCAGAAGGCCGTAGGTCTCCTTTCCCCTATCCTGAGTGTAGCAACAGGCAGGAATATGCTGTAACGCGCTACTTGCACTACATCTCCCAGAATGCCCTGGTATGGGGCGAAAGTACAGGGAGATACCGGGTGTCTATGGGCCAATCAGAGACGATGAGGGGAGGCTCATATACCTCCCCCACCAAGATGGCGGCGCTTGGTTTTCCTCGCTTCACTCCAGAGGCGTGTTCTGTGTTTGTGCCTTGAACCTACCCTGGTTTCTGTGATCGTTCGCCTGGGCGATTCATTCCTGCTCTCTCCTGAACCCTCCTCGATTCTTAGCGGCTCGCTGCATTTCGCCGTCCGGCGTGAGAGCTGGCTGCTTTCTTTGTTTGCACAATAACTTTATTGAGCCTGGACGCCGTGATCCACACCTCCTTCACCTCAGTGACTCTTGCCCTGAAGATTCGTGTCGCGCAAGGACGCGCTTACGCGAAACAAACTTTGTTTTCCTGCGGTTGGATTAGTGCAGCGCGAGGACGCGTCTGCACTTAATAAACTGTTCCGATTTTCGTATCCTTTGGAAACGCGAGGAAGCGTTTCTATTCAAAGAACCCTTGGCCGCTTTATTATTTTTTGGAAACGCGAGGTAGCGTTTCGGTAACAAACAATTTCCACATGGTCAATTCCTGAGGACGTGAGGTCGCGTTTTTCCTGATTTAAAGAGACAGTCCTTCTTGGTTCAGTACCTATTCTCCCACGAGGATATTTCTCACCTTTTTCTTTACCTGGATACAGTCCCGGAGATATAAGGGAAAAGGAAGCCTTCCTGGAACTCCTTGACCTTCCTGTTTATTTTATGTAGAGAGACCTAAAGACTCCTGCTTGGTTCGTATCATTTTGTTTCTGGTGCTATTTGGAAACCTTATAAGTTTGTTGACTCTCAAAGGTGAGGTAAGAGCGTGACAGCATATTCCTCCTATATTAACTAGTAAGCAAGTTAGAAGTCTTTCATGATTGAATGTTACTTATTTCTTTTGTGTTTCTTGTCTTTCTACCTTCTGCAGGGAGCTGTGCTGAAGTGAAATCCGGTTCTCTGATTGAACTACATTTAGACCTATGGTTTTGGTCTCTCTCTTTTTCTAAGATAGAAAGCCGTCCCCTTGTGTTTCTTTAATCACCGGGGAAGGGCTATCTTGGGGAAGGGGATTGACACTGTCTGCACTTCTGAGGAGTCTGGTTTCTGCCTGGATACTGGTCTATGCCCGACAGATGCTGGGGTGCATAATTCAGTAAATTCTGCCCTGGTGCGGGCTATTGCACCCCTTAAGCGTCATCTGAGCGAATACGCTATTCAACAGGGTTGGATCCCAGCATCCTCCAGTCGGTCAAAAGCTAAGGGCACACAACATTCCAATCCTCATGCTGAGGACTTTGCCCATCTATCCAAGGCCCTAGCCAAAGATCACGGGTAGGTCGCGCGATCGGCTCCGTCAGAGTCTACCCAGGGCGCCCAAGGAGATACCTCCTCCACCACCAATACTGACACGGAGTCAGACGAAGAGGTGAGCCCTCAGCCGGCAAAAAAGCTCAGGAAGGAACACCATACCGAGCCTGCTACCCCCAAGGTCTTAAACTTTGACCCAGCGGAAATCGTCCACCCGAACTCCACGGCATGGCTCCCGCCGCAAGAAGTGGCAAACTACGTGCAGTCCCATCTGTGTCGACCATTTGATAAGGATGTCAGGGCCCGACTGCGGTAGGAGTGTCCCAGACCCAATTTGGCGTCGCGGGTCGCGGAGATGCCAGAAGTAGACCCGACAATGCTGACTTACTTAAACAAGCATTTACAATGCAACGGTCTCGCCTTTGCAAAAGTTAGAGCTATTGGCATTGTAAATGACAAAATTGTCATTTATGTGTTGGTTTTGAAAACAGATAAATAAATGGCATTGTCATTTACAGTGCCAATAGCTTAATCTCTCGCAAATGCCACACAAAACACACACCCACACACATACAGACCCACACAGACCCACGCCCACACACAGAGCCCCACACACACACACACAGGCCCCCCCACACACACAGCCGTTGCATTGAAAATGCTTGTTGTTAAAATAATTGGTTTGAGCCAGTCCTTCCATCTGTAGAGCAGGGCAGGTGCATGTTGTGTGCGTGAACTGCTTTCTTCTGACACGTTCTGCTGGTGAAGATCTTTAAGGCAACCATATGCTATTTTGTGCATGCATTGGCCTTAAGAAAGCACTAATGACCCAACGATGGCTGGTTTTATAGGACAGTCTTGCAGAATCAATTAATTTTGATGGCAGGCTGTTTAATGTTAACCTCACTTTCCCTTGTAGTTGCTGCTTTGACATTTTATTCAGGAAACGATGTGTTTGGGACTTAGTGAGAATAAGTCACAATCACTTTTATAACGTTCAATGCACATAACACGTCTGCACCCTGCTAAACAGAGAGCTGGTCTGTGTCTCCCTACTCAGTGGGTGCATTTAGAGAAGCGAATGTAAGGTTGAGACACTCGCACAACAGATAATCTGTTAAGGTTATGTCCCCCCATTTGAAAGGTACAGGAAACATACATGATATAATCTTTTTATCATAGCTTTAAAGAGTCAGAATTACACACCAAAACATCTGTTCACCAAAATGGCACGGGTAGCGGTTGCAACATCACTTACCGTTTGACCCCTGGTAACACGACGGGTTGGACACCTTGTCACATCTGTAGACCCTTGACACCCTTCATTTCCCTGCTCAGGGTTAAGGCACGGCGTGGGAAATACAGAAAGTAAACGTGTCTCATAGAGAGCCTCGTTTGCCTTTTGTTCCTGCTTGTCCTTTCACAGTGACCTCAAGGCGCTGGACTGTAGCACGGGAAGCAGCATTCAGACACCAGCCTCTTGAGAGAATCGCTTGTGTCTGTCCTCTGAGAGTGTTCTCAAGGCGCTGGAACAAGGGAGCTGCTAGTGGACAGAAGCTTTTGAAAGGATCGACATAGCTTGTCCTTGCGCATGGTCCTCAAGGCACTGAAGGACAGCACACAACGCTCAGACACAAGTCTGCTGAGAGGATCGACACTGCTTGTTCTTTTGCAGTGACCTCAAGTCGCTGGAGCAAGGAGTCTGTACTGAGGCACAAACCTCTGGGGCGGATCACTGGTGCGTGTCTTCGATGGCCGCCTGGGTAGGGACAGCTTCTTAAGCGCCCCCAGGAGTCAAAGTAAAAGCAATGGCGGCTATGTTTAAGTTAGTCGGAAGTTGGCCTGTATTCACCCTGAAGCACGTCTTGAGAATGTGTTGGTGCCCCGCTGCTGGTAAAAGTCCCCCCGGCTGTCCCCGAGCATCGGGTGCCACAGCCGAGGGTGCAGGCGCGCGGCGAGGGCTCCCCTGGCCCCCGGGCCGGGGCTCCTTGGCATTGTCTCCACTCCTCCCGCTCGGCCGGCGGAGCTTTGTGTTACTTCGGCCCGTTCCACAACATGCTCCCCGCGGCCCCCGGAGCCCCATTGTGACGCCACAGGGCCCGCTCCCTGCAGGAGGCCCCTCCCGCCCGCGGGCCGCCGCTCCCGGACGTGGAGTGCGAGAGTGGACCAGGGAAAAGGGTCCCGGAGCCCGGGATTTCAGGCACGGGGCGTCAGCCATCCGGGGGGAGCAGAGATTCACCACGGATTACAAGCCTCTAATGACGGGGTCGGCTGAAACAGGGGCAGGCACGGGAAGGGGCTGAAGCTGGGCTCCTTAAACAGTGCAGCACCGCAGCTGTACTTTTAACACACTGCTATTTAAAGCGCTTAGAACATGTTAAATAAAGTGCAAAACACTTGAAGATGAAGAAGTGCAGAGAGGAGAAGGATCAGCAATGAAAATGAATTTGGTTTCACACGCGGAGCTATCTTAGTAGACGGCGGCTCAATACTTGTTGCACCAAGCCAGTATCCGTGGATTAGCAACTTTACACTCACTTGATAGGAATGGATGCTCGGAACACACAGAACAAGCGAGCTCCGGCTGATCACCACCATCTTTCTCCGAGGCGATGCAGAAATGCCTCGGAGAAACGCAGCCTCATTTTGGGATTCGGGGGCGTGTTTTTCTTTCTCTCCTCTTCCCATTGGCTGGAAGGTAAAATTCCAGCCAATGGGAAGAGGAGAGAAAGAAAAGAGAAAGAAAGTAAAAAACACCCCCCCGAATCCCAAAAAGACGGGGCTTGAACGGAGTGACGCCCCTCTCCTCCAATCCGTTCATCACCACCCCCTTTTGTACCGCTTTGTCCGCCATAAGTGTGGCAGGGTATGCTCAGACGTGAGTCCCTTGCTCACTTTGCCACTGGATTCAAGCAAGCCGGGCTGAAGACGGCTGTAATGCCAGAAACCGGTCCTCGGAAGTTTGTTTCCGGTCCAGGGAAGGCATGGCTTGGCAGTTCGGGCTGGACTGTTCCCATGAGGCACAGGGTCAGACTGATTTGCATATAGCCATGTCTGAACTGGGGTGGCGGAGTGGGCTAAAGAACGGTGATGGATCAAACCCAGATCTTTTGACTGGGTGTGAGTGTTTGATTGGTTCAGATGCTCCGTCCATCACCACCCCCTTTTGTACCGCTTTGGCCGCCATAAGTGTGGCAGGGTATGCTCAGGCGTGAGTCCCTTGCTCACTTTGCCACTGGATTCAAGCAAGCCGGGCTGAAGACGGCTGTAATGCCAGAAACCGGTCCTCGGAAGCTTGTTTCCAGTCCAGGGAAGGCATGGCTTGTCAGTTCGGGCTGGACTGTTGCCATGAGGCACAGGGTCAGACTGATTTGCATATAGCCATGTCTGAACTGGGGTGGCAGAGTGGGCTAAAGAACGGTGATGGATCAAACCCAGATCTTTTGACTGGGTGTGAGTGTTTGATTGGTTCAGATGCTCCGTCCATCACCACCCCCTTTTGTACCGCTTTGGCCGCCATAAGTGTGGCAGGGTATGCTCAGACGTGAGTCCCTTGCTCACTTTGCCACTGGATTCAAGCAAGCCGGGCTGAAGACGGCTGTAATGCCAGAAACCGGTCCTCGGAAGCTTGTTTCCGGACCAGGGAAGGCATGGCTTGGCAGTTCGGGCTGGACTGTTCCCATGAGGCACAGGGTCAGACTGATTTGCATATAGCCATGTCTGAACTGGGGTGGCAGAGTGGGCTAAAGAACGGTGATGGATCAAACCCAGATCTTTTGACTGGGTGTGAGTGTTTGATTGGTTCAGATGCTCCGTCCATCACCACCCCCTTTTGTACCGCTTTGGCCGCCATAAGTGTGGCAGGGTATGCTCAGACGTGAGTCCCTTGCTCACTTTGCCACTGGATTCAAGCAAGCCGGGCTGAAGACGGCTGTAATGCTAGAAACCGGTCCTCGGAAGCTTGTTTCCGGACCAGGGAAGGCATGGCTTGGCAGTTCGGGCTGGACTGTTCCCATGAGGCACAGGGTCAGACTGATTTGCATATAGCCATGTCTGAACTGGGGTGGCAGAGTGGGCTAAAGAACGGTGATGGATCAAACCCAGATTTTTTGACTGGGTGTGAGTGTTTGATTGGTTCAGATGCTCAATCCATCACTACCCCCTTTTGTACCTCTCCTCCAATGGCTGGCCTCCGTTTAGGAAGCCAGCCAATGTAGAAGAGGGGCGGGTTCAAGCCCCACTCTGCAAAACATCAGTTCTCCCCAGCGAGACTGCGTAAGCGCAGTCTTCGCTAGGCGGAGACCTAAAAAGTACGCAAAGGACACCAAGAAAGGCATAGACTGCGCCTGGCGGTCATGCCAGGATAAATTGCTAGATCTGACTGGGCCCCTGACAAAAATCTTAGAAATGGGATATCACGCTAAAGAGTCTGGAACACCCATCAGTCCTGATGGCCTCATTGGTAGGGCGCAACGGGCAGTGTGCCAATTTGGCAATGCCAATTGCGCCATGTCCAGTGAGAGGAGGCGGTCAATCCTCCTCAAGCTGGACCCTAAGCTAGCGGAGTTATGTTCATCAGAGGCAGGACCTGTGGCTCAAGGCCTCCTCTTCAGCCAACCGTTCTTGAAAGAGCTCACGAAATTCGTGGCCACTTTTAGTGGCCTGGACAAAGCGCAGTCACTTCGCCGGGCCTTCAAGCCGGTTTTCACCAGGGCCGGATGAAGTCGAGGGCGGTCGTTCGGCCGGGGAAACAGTCAAGGCGTCCCACGTGGCCAACAACACCACAGAGGTGGATATCAGGACGGCTCCTCAGGCAACCCAAACTTCTACCCTTCACGGCGAGCGAAGAACCGTTTCCGAAGGGGACGGTTCGGGGGGAACCACGGAACTCGCAGGACACCGGATCTACAGGTGAGGTTAATCCCATATTCAGAAGTGGTTTTGGGGGGGGGACTATTTCTGCATCAATGGCGCTCCCTCTCGCAAGATCCTTGGATCATGGAGACGGTGCAAGGATACAAGCTGGAGATGTACGAAACACCTTCCCTAACTCTGCGACCTTTTCCCCTAAATTTTTCCCAACAAAATCAGACCTTTATCTTGGAAGAGATAGGCTCCCTACTGCAGAAAGGGGTGATTGTAGTTACTCAATGTCATCCCCAGGGTTTCCTTAGCAATGTATTCCTGGTCGAGAAGAAAGGGGGAGGGTCAAGGTTGGTCCTGAATCTCAAGGAGTTCAATGGGTGGATTGTCTATCGCCACTTCAAAATGGAGGGCATCCACCTGCTACGCGATCTTCTGCAAGAAGGGGATTGGATGGTCCAGTTAGACCGGAAGGATGTGTATCTGTCCATCCCCATCTACGCCCTGCATCGTCGCTTCCTTCAGTTTCTCTGGCACGCCGTCCATTACGAATACACCGTCCTTCCCATCGGACTTTCGTCAGCACCCTGGTGCTTCACGAAACTCCTCCGTACGGTGATAGAGTCCCTGCGCACACGAGGAGTGCGCCTGATCGTCTATCTAGACGACATCATTATCATGGCGCAGTCTCCTCAGCTGGTGGTTACTCATCTGGATTGGTCCATCCAGCTCCTTCAGAGCCTCGGATTCGTAGTGAACTCACAGAAATTGGTCCTGACCCCTGCGCAATCCATAGAGTTCCTGGGCTTTCAAGTGGATTCCCGCAGCTGTCAGCTTCTTCTACCCTCCTACAAGATCAGAGCGATCAAGAGAGAATTGAAGTTGATTGTGAGCAGGCAGATTGTGTCCTTGAGGTCCATTGCCCGAGTAGTGGGGTTACTGGCCTCGTCGATCCAAGCGATCTTCCGGGGCCCCTTCATTATCCCGCACTCCAATGTCTGAAGTTCCAGCATCTCAGCAAAGCCCTCGGTTATGACGAACAGATTCCTCTTTCAGAGGACGCGAGGTGGGAGATGTTGTGGTGGTTAGAGCACATGGAGTCGTGGAATAGGAGAGCCATCTTCGGCTCGAAACCAAAGGTAGTGATTGAATCGGATGCCAGCCTCTGGGGCTGGGGTGCCCGTTGCGGTCCGATCTCAACGGGGTCGATGGTCTCCGGAGGAGCTTTCTCTCCATATCAACTGCCTGGAGTTACTGGCAGGTTCGTTCGCCATCCGCAGTCTTTCCCCACAGAAAACAGACTGCTGCATCCTGTTGCGGATGGACAACGTGCGGTGCGGTACGTGAACAAGCTAGGGGTGGATGAGGCCCTATTCTGGCGGAAATTGGCAAGGATTTTTCGCATTGCTGTCTACAACACAGACTGTCGGTGGTGGTGGAATACCTTCCGGGACGCAAGAACGAGGTTGCCAACTGGCACTCCCGTTATCTACGGGATTACAGCGATTGGCGGTTACACCCTCGAGTTTTACGGATGCTAAACATCTTATGGCATCCTTGTCATGTGGATCTATTTGCGTCACGTCTGAACAAACAGCTCCCGGAGTTTTACAGCTAGCGTCCAGACCCGGAGGCTCTGGCCTCGGATGCGTTTCTTCAAACGTGGCGCCGAGCCCTTTTTTATGCCTTCCCGCCCTTCGTCTTGATCACCAGGGTCCTGGCCCAGACCCCTCCGTGGAGCGCAGGCATGGTTCCCGATGGTGTTGGGCATGTCTTGTGCTGTACCAATACTCCTCCCCCAGAGACGGAATCTGTTGCAGGATCCTCACAAGACCCCTCACCCTTTAATAGACGCGAGTCAGTTGCCACTCGTGGCATGGCGAGTTTCAGGGACAGATGGCATGTCCCAGGCCTTTCGGCAGACGCTTCTGAGTTCATCAACCAGGCATGGTCAGATAATACCCACAAGCGGTATTGATCAGCATGGAACAAGTGACGTAGCTGGTGTGTTCGACGGGACGCCGATCCCGCTACAGTTGATCTCTCCATGGTCATGAATTTCCTGGTTTCCTTAGTTTCCTCAGGTTCCTCAGGCTTATAGGTCTGTGTACAATTTTCGGTCTGCGATTTCGGCAGGACATTCTCAAATTGATGACAGACCAGTTGGGGAGCATCCCTTGGTTTGTAAACTGCTAGGAGGCATTAGGATGGTCAAGCCACCATGCCCCAAATATTCTTTCCTGTGGGATGTGTCAATAGTTCTCCGGTTCGTAGAAGCTTGGCCAGCAAACAGGTATTATCACGGAAGCAGCTTTCAGCCAAGCTCGCTATGCTCTTATGCTTAGTTTCTTGCAGACGAGTTTCCGACATCAGAGC
The DNA here is from genome assembly GCF_964261635.1 of Lissotriton helveticus. Taxonomy (NCBI): domain Eukaryota; kingdom Metazoa; phylum Chordata; class Amphibia; order Caudata; family Salamandridae; genus Lissotriton; species Lissotriton helveticus. The sequence goes on along the minus strand of NC_136063.1, from coordinate 1,621,815,355 downwards.
TTTAGATCTGGGTGGTCGTCGGTTCTCCCCAGAAGGAGTCACTTTTGTTATTTCTAGACGCACCAAGTGCAATTCTACTTCGGTGTCTTATCCGATGTTTCCGGATAACCCCAAGTTATGTGTGGTACAATGTTTAAAGGCGTACGAGGAAAGTACCTCTGAGTTTCGTTCTGATATGTAAGGTCCATTGTTTATTGCGTTGCAGAAACTTTTCAGGCTTGCGACTCCAGCCACCTTAGCAAGGTGGGTATGCTGTCTCATGAGTGAAGCAGGCATTGATATATCTAAATTTGGAGCACATTCTGTTCGAGGCGCAATGGCATCTAAAATTTTTCATTGGGAAAAAGCCTTGCTGACATCAAGAATACGGCGGATTGGTCCACGAAATCTGCATTTAAATCTTTCTATTACAAGCCTATTGGGGATGTTGCATCGGTGGTGGTGGCTCAGCTTTGAACAAGCATAATCGGAGGCTCCGGTCCTGACATAGAATTAAAAATTTGCGAACATTCGTGGCAAGAATTTTCAATCCTATTAAAGACAACGGAGGCGAGGATTATCCCACCCGGCAGTTAGGTTTTGATATAAGGATACATGAAAGAACGAAAGTATGATTTCTGTCTGTATGACATTCTCATGGCATTATATTCCAGGATTCCTGCCCCCCCCCGTGTTGTATGATTTACTGTTGGCATATAGTTGTGGGACGATTGTTATTATGCAATTCTCTCTTTTGGTTCCAGATTCAAATGGCAAGTGAGAATCACATTTGTGGGATTCTTGTTCCGCAGAGATTGATCTCCCTCTACAACGTTGGTGTTTTCTTCACCTGGTTTGCCAAGCACGGGCTGGTCCTGCAAGCCAGAGGTTTTTCCTGTTGGTTCTTCGGATTATCTGGTTCTTCTGAAAGTTTTGCATCACGGACGGCGTGCAAGAAAGTATTAAGTTGAAGATGTTACAGTTTCGGAAAGAAAGAGGACGTAGGTGCCTCAGATGGACATTGTATAGGCACAGTCTATATGGTTAGAGAGTACAGTGTGTTCATGGGATTTGTAGTTTATTGGTAATGTGTTGAATAAAAAGATAGTTTTTTATTGGCTGCTGTAATAAAGCAAAGAAAATGAGAAGCATAATCCTCGCCTCCGTTGTCCTTAATAGAATTGAAAATTCTTGTCACGAATGTTCTCACGTTTTTAATTGACTATTCAACTGACTAAGCAGTGAAAATTAATTACCATAAACCCTAATCTATATACTAATGATATTAAAAAATAAAATAGCAAATGCTTTCTAAAGTTTAGATCTCTTCCTACCACCTCCCAAATATATAACAAGAATTGGCAAAGCAGACAGGTCACGCCATTGAGACCTATTGGCAAGAAAGCAAGTCCAATACATCAGCTGCACAACATGGTGATGACGCAACCCTGACTTTTTGTATATGTGCGCATATTTTATTTATTGGTCTAAGATGGATGGGCTAGGAAGTAAAAAAAAAAAAGGAACACCGGGTGTGCCGTAACATGGGCTTGTGCCACCATGTGCACACAATTATGTTGTGGCCTATAAGCTTGTTAGGGATGTTCATGTAACCTTAACTGTGATGCGGTCTTTTAGATCTTTGTGGACATCACTTCAAATGCGATTGCTCCGCGGCAAGGACAAAGCATTCACAGCTGAGCTGACCTGGTGGTGAATGTGCAGATTTATGGTGGATGTAATAAAGAGAACTAAACATGATTTACTGTTTGAAGGTGTTCTCTTAACAATGGCAACATGCTGAGGCATCCACCATTGAACACAGCATGCGAAGGTTAATGAACTTCCAGACGTTTCTTCCGGAAAACTCCGTGATGATTGTTGCACTGCTGAGAGACTGTTTTTGGAGGTTACATCTTTTCTTTAACTACTATCTACTGCCAGTGACTGCATGCCAAGATAATGTTCCCTGCGTTTCCGTTTTTATGTGCGGACATTTATTTTTAAGAAGAGCACTCTAGGCTCAAATAATGCCAGTGTGCGGGGCCCCAATATTACCTGCACGATGGAGGGAGCAATCATCTAGGCGAGCGTCTTCTCAGGCTGTATTCTCATCGGAGCATTGTCTGGCCCGGGCACACTCAACATGTATTCGCTGCCAGAGCGACTAGGAAGCAGTCTGCTGGCAAGGGGGAACAGTGAAGCAAGTTCCTTCTCTCTTCATCGTGTTCCTGTCAGCAGAGTTTTGTCAGCGCATGTATACCGACGTGTCTGCAATACAAGGGCATTCAGGCAGGTGCTCACAATATACTGTCATAGCATATTGAAATTTGGATGAGGTGTATTTTCCTGGATATATATATATATATATATATATATATATTCACTCAAAAAACTATAAGTTTTAGTGGTGTTATAGTTAGCTGGACATTTTACTCATACAAAACCAATGAAATTGCTCCTATATAGTTAGTTGTACTAACTATATTTCGCGCACCCGCAATCCACTGCTGATGATATCACATATTAGATCATTCATGACATGGTCAGTGACATCACTGATGACATCTCAAATGACATCACTGATGACATCATCCAGTGAATGTGGTTTGCTTCGTTATTTAAATATGCATTATATATATATATAGCAATTTACATTGAAGAATTAGTGGATATATATAAATAAATATTTGGATGGAGGATTTAGTAGCAGTGTAATTGACTGTTTACTTGACCAATTTATAATGTCTCACTAAATATAGTGGATAGTGACTAAACTGTGTGAATATCGATATCACTTTGTCAGTTGTTGTGTAAACTGATTCTACAGTTGGTTACTAGCTATGTGAAAGTCTATATTAGTTATAAATTAGTTAACGGAGTATTTATATTTTTGATAGTGTTCTATTGTTCATTGACAGCATGTATGAGTGAATCCATAGGTAAGTGATTAGATGTGTGTATACATCTATGAGTCACTGAGTGGATTTTTAGATACTTGTATTGCTGGGACAATGGATTTAAATATGATACTCTGTATTTTACAAACAGTGATGAAAAATTGTAATAGTGTATGAAAAGGTGTATGTGATTGTCACGTGGATGATGTCATCAGTGATGTCATTTGAGATGTCATCAGTGATGTCACTGACCATGTCATGAATGATCTAATATGTGACATCATCAGCAGTGGATTGCGGGTGCGCGAAATATAGTTAGTACAACTAACTATATAGGAGCAATTTCATTGGTTTTGTATGAGTAAAATGTCCAGCTAACTAGAACACCACTAAAACTTATAGTTTTTTGAGTGAATTTCAAAGGTTTTTTAAAAACGAATTCCTAACTATATAACTCCTGAAACCTATGGTTTTTTCAGTGAATTTCAAAGGTTTTTTTAAATGCTAATTCCTAACTATATAAGGCCTGAAACCTATGGTTTTTTCAGTGAATTTCAAAGGTTTTTTAAATGCTGATTCCTAACTATATAAGGCCTGAAACCTATGGTTTTTTCAGTGAATTTCAAAGGTTTTTTAAATGCTAATTCCTAACTATATAAGGCCTGAAACCTATGGTTTTTTCAGTGAATTTCAAAGGTTTTTTAAATGCTAATTCCTAACTATATAAGGCCTGAAACCTATGGTTTTTTCAGTGTTTTTAAAAAAAAAATTGATTGGTTAACTGGCTTATTAAGTGTATCTTAGTGAATACATATATTAGCGAGTAATGTTTAAATATTTAAATATATGCATGAGTGATGTAATATGTGACGTCATCAGCAGTGCATTGCAGACGTGCAAGTTATAGTGAGTCCAACTAACTATAACGTGGAAATTTCAATGGTTTTATGCGAGTAAAATTTCCAGCTAACTATAACTGGTGTGAAACCTATGGTTTTTTCAGTGAATTTCAAAGGTTTTTTAAATGCTAATTCCTAACTATAACTGGTGTGTAACCTATGGTTTTTTCAGTGAATATATATATATATATATATATATATATATATATATATATATTCTTTTCACCAATCACATCTGTTAGAAATGATAGCCCGGCCACTTCTGTGCAAAACAATATAGATTTAATGGCAATAACAACGCGTTTCGGCGATTAAGCCTTGATCACGCTTAAGCGTGATCAAGGCTTAATCGCCGAAACGCGTTGTTATTGCCATTAAATCTATATTGTTTTGCACAGAAGAAGTGTCCGGGCTATCATTTCTAACAGATGTGATTGGTGAAAAGAACCTATTGGGACCGCTGGTGCCCGGCTCGGACCGCCCGCCGACAGTGCTTCTCCACTACCAGCACTCGTGAAGGGGATATATATATATATATATATATATAAAATTTCTATGGCAAAATGAAACCCCTCATTTTGTTACTTTTCAAATTAAATGTATTAAGTGTTACCACTTTATTCCAATCAAGATGACTTCAGGTGTGCCATACCTTTGTCATAAGTAAGACTGTTAGCGTTCTAGTTGTTCTTTAGAACACTCTGGGACATTCTGTCATTGGGCTATAGTTGGGCTACATATGGCTGATATTTGGGCTACATTTGGGCTCTTTTGTCTCTGGTGGCCATCTTGGGAGACTGCATATCAGAATTTTTTTAATGAAATATAAGAGGATTTGAGAAGTCACTCAAAATGTGCCCTAATTTTTCTTTCTTCAGCACTAATCATAATTTCTATGGCAAAATGAACCCCCTCATTTTGTTCCTTTGCAAATTAAATGTTTTAAGTGTTAACAATTTATTCCAATCAAGATGACTTCAGGTGTGCCATACTTTTTTCATAAGTAAGACTGTTAGCGCTCTAGTTGTTCTTTAGAACACTCTGGGACATTTTGTCATTGGGCTATAGTTGGGCTACACCTGGCTGATATTTGGGGTACATTTTTTTTTTTTGGTCTCTGGTGGCCATCTTTGGGGTACATTGGGGCTCTAACATATATATATAGCCCAATATATATTTTTTCAAAGTTAATTTTCGTAAAAACCACTGGAGCACATATCTTGAGACATAGCAAAGGCACATCGGGCTACCAGTCCCTACAATTTTGCCAAGTTTGGTGGAAAACCATTCAGCCGTTTGGGCTAAAAGTGAGTCCAACCGCCCTATGGAAATTAACATGGGGAAAACACGTTTTGGGACCCCCTTTTATCTCGGCCCCCGCTTGACAAATCCCCTCCTCCAAACTTTCAGGGAAGGAGCGGAGCGGAGCGCCGCGAGGCAAAGTTAAGGAAAATTTCAGGAAGATTCCTCAACCGGCGCCAAAGTTATTCCCAATAGAATGTTGCGGTTTCCCTATGGAAAACAATCCTAACTATATATAGCGATAGCCAGTAGGTAATATATGTATTTATTTTTACTGAAAGGTACACTTTATCCACCCTATACATTAAGCACAGGCAACCACAGTTGTTATTTTAGTCCTTTGTTAGTTTGATGTGGCAGCTTATTATTTCAGCTATTTATTTTAGATTGTTATGTTAATTATTTTGGGGACCTGTATTGATTATTCTTAGAGACCATAGCAGCAGGCAATAACTCCGACTCTTAATAGCGATTTGAGGGGGAACATTTTCCTCAGCAAGGAAACAAATTGTTTTACTACAATATTTATGAGAGTTTGGATGAAACTGCTGTGGGAAATGCAGGGGGAGACCAGTGATATTTTTGAAATGTCAATGTTGGAAAAACATTTTGGTTCCAGAATCTATGTGGTTATGGAAAGTTATATTTTTCACAAGACAGAAGTAGGCAATTATATTGCTTTGCTTAAATTTAGCGTGCACTTGCACGGCAGTATCATGGATGTCAAGAATAAGGAAATGTGGTCAAGGATACAAAGGATGAAACTAAGCAGGTGAATTGAAAAAATGTTAATGCTTTAGGTGTGATAATCCCATTCACTTGTCCAACAGTCACACTTGTTATACCAGAAATGTTGTAGGGGGTGTGGAAAAAGGGGGCATCTTGCCAAGGTGTGCAAGAACACAAAGGTGCAATATGTTGATGACCACCCTGAGGAGCACCAACAGGCTATACTAGGAGTTTCACAGACCCAGGCCAATAAAGTTCATCAAATGAACAGGAGTGATGTGGGGCGCTGTGGTGTGTTTGCACTTTCCTGTCCCAGTAAAATGTTCTCTTTACAATGTATCTCTATGGTTTTCCATTGATGCTGTAGATCAGGGGTACTCATAGTACGGCCTGCTGGCGGCCCAGCAAGCCTTCCCTGGCGGCCCGCGGACCTTGCAGACATCGTACCAGAGTTTTAATATATAGTTTAGTTTTTTTAAGAGTGTCTGCAACCAGAGAGCGACTTAGAGGCTCTGTGGGGGCGGGGCGATTCCCGCCATAGTCAGAGTGGGGCTGCAGGGGCGCTAAGAGCTGAACAAAGCCTCATTAACATGCCAATGGTCTTTTAAAGACCTGTGAAGTGCTCGGGTGCAGCTGTGTGTGCCCCCCCAGAAGCTGTCCAAGCCCCGGCACACACAAGCAGGATGCGGTGACAGAGGCAGGTAGAGGGAGGGGGGACAGAGGGAGGTAGAGGAAGGGGGGACAGAGAAAGGGAGGGAGGAAGGGAGAAAGACAGGGATAGAAAGTGAGGGAGAAGGAGAGCGAGAGAGGGAGGGAAAGGGAGAAGGAGGGAGAGGGAGGAAAAGCGAGGGAAAGGGAGGGGGAGAGGAAGACAGGAGGGAGAGCAAGAAGGAGGAAGGGAAAGGGAGGGAGAGAGGGAGGGGGTAGAGGGAGGTAAAGGGAGGGAGGGAGAGAGAATGAGGGAGACAGAGTGAGGGAGACCTCAGAGTGAGGGAGAGGGAAGGAGAGAGAGGGAAACCTCAGAGTTAGGGAAGGAGAGAGACAGACAGAGTGAGGGAGAGGGAAATAGAGTGAGGAAGAGGGAAACAGAGGGAGAGGGAAACAGAGAGGGAGAGGGAAACAGAGAGGGAGAGGGAAACAGAGAGGGAGAGGGAAACAGAGAGAGGGAGAAGGAAACAGAGAGGGAGAAGGAAACAGAGGGAGAAGGAAACAGAGAGAGAGTGAGAGACATTCAGAGTGAGCGAGACAGAGGGAGAGAGGGAGTGAGAGAGTCAGAGTGAGTGAGACAGATACACAGAGGGAGAAAGAGGGAGGGAGACAGAGAGATGTGTGTATGCCGGATCTGGTGGCTCAGTGGATGAAGGCGTCCGCTGTAGGGACTGGTGATCAACCTCATGGTCCGTTTTCTTTTGTTGCTCTAGCCCCGCTCCCTCCCCCACTGACCCCGCCCCAACCAGTGCAGCCCTCGGACACAAACCACACTGTAAATTTGGCCCCCGAGAGAAAGTTTGTGAGTACCCATGCTGTAGATTTTTTTATGTCATTTGGAATGTACATATGTAATGCCTTGGAACGTGAGGAGGAAGTGGCTGGAGCAGGGCGTGTTTTCCTGTGCACTATGGGGTCATTGTAAGGCACTTAAAAATAAACCTTTTATTTCTGGTATTACCGGCTCCTTTGCCTTCTTACAATGGCGACAAGTTGTTGGTGCTATTCTAAGTTTGGTACTCTAATTTTTTGGGGGAGTTCTTTACTTGAATGTTGATGTCACCCTGCTTTTATCTTTTGTTGCATCGGAGGACGACTTTGGCCGTTCTGTCTACAGTCGTTGAGGAAGACACCAGAGAGCCGGCATCTGTTTTGTGGGTTTCGTGGTCTTTGATCCATTTAAAGTAGTCTATTCCTCATCTTACCGTTGTGACCGTTGAGCTTCTTCCTGCGTGCCTCTGATTCTGGCACAAGAGGTATTCCTAGATTGATTTCCTAGCTGTGCGCTTCACTGGTGATGCTGTGTTGCCAGGAGACGTTTGATGGGCGCATCATGGACTACGGCTGCGGTCCATCTCCTGTGACAGCAGCATACAAGACACATTATGTGCCAGTCATCTTGAGGGAAATCCAGGAATTTGACATATGGAGCCAGTCTTGCTATTGCTCAGTTGTTTCTTGCTCTCCAGAGTCATGCGTGTATTTCAGTGATGAGCAAACTTTTCACAGTGCATTTCCTGGTATTCATGTGTGTATTTCAGTAATGCACACACTTTCACCTATTTAAGGCCTTGTTTTGTAGCATTGTTAAGGCATTTCCGTGTGTGTGTTTCAGTCATGCGCTACTTGTCATTTAATCAGAGCTTGTTGGAATCATGGCGGCTTCCGGTGTGCATGCTTCAGTGATGAGCACACTAGTCTCATTACGCAATCATTATTTTGATTAATACAGAGCAGCAGTTCTGACATTTTCTGTGATGTGCACACTATTTCACCGGTCGGACAAACTCTTTCCTGCTGTGCATCAGTGACACACACGCTTCACCAGCTATTGTACTGAACGTTGTTGTGTGCACTCTGAAGGTTATTACTCTCAATTCGTTTTTTCATTTGTTTTGTGCTAATTTGAGTATATTTCTTTGCGTTTTTTCTTCATATAAAGCTTCTTATACAAAATTGTTTTCTAATTCCGGTTGCAAACAGGAAGAAGGAACATCATACTCATAGCTAGTTCGCAGTTTTACAATCAACCCGCTAATTTATGACAGGTCCCTGGTAAAGCAAAATTGATGCGAAAAAAGTAGTTTTAAAAACCTTTTGAAAACTATCTATTGGGGATTGATGGAAATGGTTTCTCTCCAAAGAAGAAATGCAATTTTATTTAGTTTTTTTTTTTTAGGTACAGCAGCCATCAAACTTTCTGAGAATTTAACTCCTGTAACTGCTCCAAGAGGTCAAGGTGACAGATGGAATGTTTTCAAGGAAGCAGTTGCTAGATTGGAGAAAGTTTGTGGATGAGCCTAATGTAATGATTGAACGACATAACAGCTTTCATAAAAGAAAACAGTATGCTGATGAATCTATTGAAGAGTATGTTGCCGCACAAGAGTGTTGGCAGCCAATTGTGAGTTTGGGGCCAACGTGGACTACTATACAAGAGACCAGTTTGTTTTCAATTGTGAGTCTAAAAAGATCCTAGAGAGATTAGCTTGTCGTAATCCTGCTTGCAAAAGGCATTGAGAGGTCTATTCAGTCTGCCAAAGCCATTACAGTTGATAATGCCAAGTCTTCTTCTCCTGTATGTGCCATTCAGTTGGTTAAGAAACCAGTTCTAATGGGAGCTGGGAAGAGCAGTAAACCTAGTTGCTATAGATGTGGCTCAAAGATGCATCTTGCTAATTGTGGGGATTGGCCTGCTTGAGGAAGGAAGTGTATAAAATGCAAAAAGTATGGCCATTTTCAAAGTGTGTGCAGGGATTCAAAAGCATCTCCTAATACGTCTTTGAATTCCTTTCCTAGCGTTCAATATGAATTAGAAACTGTACTTGTTACAGTGTATGATACTTTGTCAGAGTGCATGACCAATATGTGGAGGTACCATGCAAGGCACCGTTTGGTGGTGTTCGTGCTGGAGAAGTGAGTCTGGAAGTCATGGCAGACTGCGAGTCACGCATAACTATCATGTCTGACGTTTTCTTTAAGGAAAATTGGTCAGATATCAATTTAAAGTACACGGATATCAATACCAAAGCCTTTGGCAATTTTGACATGGACCTGTTTGGGTATTTTGAGGACAATTTGTAATTTAAAGGACACAATGTGTTGACAAAAATGTATGTGGGCACTGATGGAAAGACTATTGTGGGTTGGTATGATCTGGGTAAGTTGGGTATTATCTTGTGTCCAGGTACAGATTGTCCCATTCGGTTGCAGGACAAGGATTCACTCACAGGATCAAACTCATGAAAGGGGCCATCCCTGTCCAGCACAAGTGCATATGGTTCAGTTTGGGGGGTGTCAAAATTTGAAGGCCCATTTGGATGCCTTGTGTGCTGAAGGAGAGTTTTGGCAATCGTTATCACACTTAAAAAGAATAAAGAATTGAGATTGTGTGTGGACCTGAGGACATTGAACAAGAATAGTGTGGTCGATACTTACCCCTTGCTCAGATACAAGAATTATTTACAGATGTCGATGGAGCTAAATAATTTTCTGTTATTGATCTTAAATCTGCCTATCACAAGGTTGTCCGTGATGATTTTTCTTAAGACGTCACCACTTTTGTTAGGCCGTTTGGAGTTTATAGATTTGAGGATGCCGTTTGGGCAGGCCTCAGTGGCCAGGGCTTTCCAGAAATGTATTGAAGCTTTATTCCAAGGTTTGAAAAAATGCAGGCTTCCCAGGACAACATTTTGATTTTTGTGAGAACCTGTGAGGACCATGACAACATTTTGGATGATGTATAAGTGTGTTGGAGACTAAAAGGTATGACGGTGAGCAAGGATTTGTTTAGTCAAAGAAATTGACTATTTGGGTATTCGAATTACGAGTGGCATATTCCCCAAGGCAGATTCGGTTAGCACTTTAGACACAGCTAGCAAACCCTATGGTAAGGACTCCATGCGCTCATTTTTAGGGTTAGGTGAGTACTATGCAAGGTTTGTGAGAGGCTATGCTTTGATTGTGAAAACTTTGAGGCAGCTTCTTAAAAAGGGTACAGTATTTGTGTGGACTCAAGAACGTCCTGGTCTCAATACCTTTGATCCTAATAGCAAGACATTTTTCACTGTGGATGCCAATGCTTTTGGTTTGGGTGTGGTTTTTACCCAGCTGGTGGAGGGTGATGAAAGAGTTATTTCTAGAGACAAAGGAGTGGAGAAACACTTCAGTACCATTGAAAGGGAGGCCCTGGAGGTGGAAAAATTTAAATACTTTTATGGGGGGGGGGGCGCAACATTTCGTTCTGGTCACGGACCCCTGACAGGCCATTAAGGTCGCTTGACAAACATATTCTCCTTGCACCCTCCCTCTTTGGTAATCCACCACTCTACCCCCAACAAGCCATATACCTTTCCCACTTCATCATTTTTTTTGAGGATACATTTTATTGATTTTACAAAGAAAAACCAGCCAATCATCAAGGTTCCAGGTCGGCAAAGGAATGCATACAATGATCTGGACAATCCAAAGGACCGCATTTCGAAAATCTCCTACTAAACTTAACAAAGCCCCCCCCCCCCAAAAAAACATACGATACTTCTTGGGTCAACCATGTGCTGCATACAAGGTTTTCACTTGTGCGGCACACCAGTCGACCCCCGCCTGCCTCTTCCCTGCAGTGGAAGGGTCAGGACTCTTCTAAACAGAGGCAATATCCCTCTTCACCACTGCCATCCCCGTCGTATAAAACAACTTTTCATGCCTGGATCCATCCAACCCATCTGCGATGCCTCGAATCACATGCTTCAGGTCGTGAGGAATCTCCCACCCCAGTAAGCTCCTCCTCTAGGTCTCCCCAGAAGTTCGCCAAGCGCGGACATGACCACATCACACAGGGGGGAAAAAACCAGCTGGCTCGTGACCGCATCTCACGCAAGCAGGGGACGGCCGGAACCCCACGCGGTGCAGACGAGCCAGTGTCAAATAGGCAGCATGCAAGAAGTAGAGCTGTATCATGAGCAGCCTGGCTGAGGCCGTGACTGTCCTTGGTACCATAAGGGCGTCACGCCAGTCTTCTTCCAGGGGCTCCCCATTCCTCCCTTTGGGTCCCAGCCGCTCAAGTGAGGAGGGGGTATTGTTAATGAGTGTCCGATAGATGCAGGAGAAGCCCCCAATACCCAGATCCCCAATTCAACAATTTAGGGTTGATTTTGGACCCAGCCAAAAGTCCTTTCAAACTATGGGACGAAGAGATTCCACTCAAAATTTTGGGAGTGGTATGGTGCACCCACAATTGCTCTTAAAAGTCCTCTAAAGAAAGGAAGCCACTATATGGACAATTTCTTTCTACGTAGATCGAATGGTTGCACACTGTAGCACATTTTTAGTCAGCTGTTTTGTACTACTCCATGAAGAGAGGACCCTTCTTTACAAATATACGTTTGAACTGTCCCACGAGCAATAGTACTATTTTCTGTATGAATGGAGACACTGTGCTGCTAAACATAAGTTGCTGATGTTGGCTAAACCATTGCGCAACACTGTGGTGGTCAAAGAAACCGTGATTGGCTATTCAACGGACCAAGCAGTGAAGATAAATCACCATAAACACATGTATACTCTAAAGATATTAAAAAATAAAACAGCAAATGCTCTGTAAAGTTCAGATCCCTCCCTTCCACGTTCCAAATATAACAAGCATTGGCAAACCAGACAGGGATCACCTTTGAGACCCATCGCCTAAAAAGCAAGTCCAAAACATCAGCTGCACAACATGATGAAGCAGCCCTGACTTTGTATAGGTCAGCATTTTTTTTATTTACTGATCTAAATGTGGATGGGTTAGGAGGAAGAGGAAGGAAAAATTCACCAGGTTTGTAGTAAAATAGGCTTGTGCCACTGTGCACACAATTGCTTCCTATTTGCTTGCAAATTGTGCTATCATAGGCACGCCAAGAGCCATGCGCAAATCTTAGTCCATTTATTTTGATTCATATGGCAGCAGATGACTCTACGACAGGCAAATCAAGAGTACACAGAACAGCGGATAAGATCCCAGATATTTACTTATGCATGCCTCCAGGGCTGTTCATGTAGGAAGTGATGCTTTTTAATACAAATGAAGAAGCACTACAATGTACATTATACACGTACAAATGTAGAGCAAAATGAATTTATACAGTCAAAAAATAGACTATATACCATAGATACGTACTACACAATTAAATGTTCATAAAATGTCTTAGCAGCATAATGTACACTTCTGTACCATACCGAGACCAATACAAAATAGGTATAGTTTTAGAAAATGTGAACATGTCTCACAGATTAAATGGGTCAAAAGACGATGAGGAAAATGTTTTTTTATTAGTCATTGCATTGTACAGGTGATTAAAGTGAGCAAGACTGTCTCAATCAAGTCTTCTGCTGCCGCATGAAGGGAAAAAAAGTAACTAAGATTTGTACATAACTGAGTGCAGGTGCCTGAGTTTACAATACCTGCGGGCACTTGAGAATTAAAATATGAAATAAAGTAGAGCAATAAAAGCTATTTTAAGCAGAAGGGCCGACAGCAGAAAGACTGACCCTCCCGTCCAAAAAACAGCCAACATAAAAAACTAAAAAGACAGTAAGAGGCAATGGAGGAACATGAAACAGAGCACACAATGGAGAGCAGCACAAGGGACTTGGGAGAACCACGCAATGGGGAAGCGAGCTATACTAAGCATGCAGTGGGAGAAAAGCACAAGGGCGAGAAAGACGGGCATAAAGAAGTGCATGGATAAACAAAAATAGCGCAGGAGGAAGGGAAGCACATGAAAAATCTGAACATATACTAATAGTAAGCAGGGGATAGGCTTTACGCCCATTGTAAGACTATAGGTCCATTTTACCCTAACAGTTCGGATGTATGGGAGACTCAACCAGAAAGGGATTTTGAATGGAAAAACAAGATTCGCCAACTTGAAAGCTCACAAATTTACATATGTATCCAACAGTATAGGTCAACGAAGGTAATGACATCAGCTACACAGAAGAAATCAACGTGGACAACAGAAGGCAAGCAATAAATAAACTAAAGGCAAAGAGGTGAAATAGGTTTCAGCAATATTTATTTCGCCCTTGTCATATTTTAACGTGATGCCTTTCAGCCCAGAGTAACAAGAAATGACTGGTATTTGTACGTGCTATGGACCGAACATATTCAAAGACATAACCACAAACAAACCGTACACCTAATAAAAAGTAAATAACCAGTCTGCTACTTTGAATGCAAAAAAAATGTAGCCATCAATCAGCTTAGAAGAGAGCAATATGCCCAAATCGGATGGGAACCTCCAGTTAGATGTGGATTAAGGAACGGAATGTAGTTGATATCCCTATCAAAAGCCCCTATTAAACGAAGGACCAAACTCCTTTCATTCTAGCGTCCCAGTGCGGTGTTTAGCCAGTGGTGGACGGCTTCAAGCTACCGCTCTCCGAAAGAATCTTTATCACGTTGGGGATGTCGATGCCCCTGAAGGCCGGGTTAGTGGCAGCGATCTTGCGGAGAGTTGCCGACACCTCGGCGGCGTCCATGTTCTTGATGCTTGTGAAAAACTCGATGGTGGCTTTGTTGGTCTCCTGTAGAGGTCCAAGTGAGCCCCCGGGAAAGCCCTGCGGGACCGGAGTATTTGTTGCTGCAGGACCTACGTTCTTGGGATTCTGAGATGTTGAGACAGGAGGCATTTTGTTCGAAACTGGTATAGTAGGGGTCGGGTTAGTGCCAGCAGCTGATCGATTTGCCTCGGCGTTGTAGGGAGACACTAACATCTTCTGGCTCGGAGGGTTTTTCGGTGGGTACTCTGTATATATATTATGACCTGTAACTGGAGGGGCTTCCGTTTGTGGCTGGGTGACAATTTCTGGGGGAGCTGCTGCCACCTCTGCTTTAGCTTTGGCCTTTTCCCGATACTTTACTAAAGACTGTGTGAAACTTTGAGTGACTTTCAGGACAAATGTAGCATCGTCCTCGCAGGTGATCTGGAACTGCCGCAGGTATTCAAGCAGTTCCTTCTTGGAAGCAAAGCCATCGTCGTTTTTCTCTGGTACCTGTTGTTGCTTCTTAGCAGCCTCGGCATGAACCCTTTTCAGCTCCTGAAAGGATGGGCTTGGGCCGGGGTTAGTAGCGGCTGTCGCAGGTAGGGCTGCCGGTTCGACGCAGAAGTCGTCACTGGTAAAGTCGATTCGCTTCGACTTATATGGCCCGAGGTCCTCGTCGTCTATTCCGTACTTTCTTTTAAGCAGTTGTGCGTCTGTCACCACAGTGATCTTTTTGCGGCCGTCTGTCGCCTCCACCTGCGCGGCCAGTAGCTTAAGCTTCTTGTGCAGCTCGGAGCCGCGGCCCGTTACTTCGGCGAGTTCGGGATGGTGCTTGGTGAGATAAGCCAGCCGGTGTTTCGCACCCACAACGTGCATGAACATGTTAGTGAGGCCAGCTTCGCAGCTGCACAGTACACACTCGTAGTACATATAACTACCCTGCGAACGATACTCGAACAGGTACTCAAGACCCACAGCAGGTTCGGTGCTACGACACCCATCCAGTTGTTCCTCCAGGGTCCGCGCAGAGCTTGAGTCCATTTCAGTAATAGCGCAATCGGGTACCTTCCCGGGGCCAGCGGGTTCAGAAGTCATAGGTTTAACAATCCCATGTGCTTTCAATGCCTTCTCGAGCATCTTGTGCTTGGAGCCCAGAAAGTGCGTCTGCAGGTTCACGGCAGAGGCGCACGCCACCTTGCAGATGTTGCACCAAAAAGCGTGAACGCTGCCCGCGCTACTTTGGGCGTTATCCATGACTAACCGGGCAGTGATGCGCTGAAACAGAAAGCCCTAGCTGGCGACAGACGTTCAAAGCCCGCGGTTCTCGCACAGAGTTCAAAATGGAGACGCACCACGACTCTCTCGAAACTCGTCAGATGTTCTCGCGCATCTGAAGCGCGTAAATGGGCGTGGTTGCCGTTTAAGGTTTCTCTTCCGGGGAACGGATGTTAGACTTCTATAAGTATATCCGTCTCTGAAAGTCCAAGGCGTGCTTTCGAAACTCTTGAGTTTTTGTATATATTGAAACAGTTGTGACGATTACACATAATATGGTAGTCGCCACTGTCAAGTTAACGTATCGTTGCAAGAAGATATTTTGGGAAACAAGGTTTTTTTGTTCGCGCTCTAGTGTTTCTCGATACTGTGCACGGAGAAGGCGCATGCGCTGCGCAAGTCAAGTGACGCAAAGGATGGGAAATGCGTGTCATTGTGCACTCTCGACGCCCTGTTGGAGCAGGTTAGCTCGGCGGCCATCACACTACGGGCGGATGTGGACGGAGTCCGCCGTTTACCGAAAGGCAGCGCGAATACGATACGTCTCTTAGGTAATGGGAGGGGATCTCTCCGTGATAGCGTCACAAACCGAGGCTTGGGTTGACGGTTGGCGGCGGTTGTACTTACCGCTTGATTGTCCTAAGTGATTGCTGTCCGTATCAGTCGCTAGCAACTTGAGGTTGTTTTTTTATTTGTGGTTTTTTTTTTTGCTTCAGAGGGAGATCGCCACCTGGGTTTTGGTCGTGATGTAGCCTTTCATGTTCTCCGAAGCGAACGAATATTTAGAATGAGCGAAGCATCCTGGGATGAATAAATTATGCAAATTGGCTGTGGTCCTGTTGTTTTAATCGCACTGTACCTGAAATGTTGTTCCTTGCCATTAGTTTCATTGTGAACTCTGGCTCAGTTGCTCCTAACCCGCGAATGGAGGGTATGGAGCGTATTTTGCTTAAGTAATCTGCTTGGCCATTGGACTTTTTTGTTTTTAAATGTGTTGTAATCATGAAAAACACTTAGGCTGGTAAGGATTCCAGTAGGTTTATTCTTCACAGCACTTAGTTGCAGCGTTCCTCACGCCTCAGCCAGCAGCAACTGTCAAACTGCCAAGGTCGCAAGGAACTCCACGTAACCATAGAACATTAGGGCAGTAAGATTTTACAGAGGCGCGCGGCCTCAACACAAGAGAAATCATAACATACCCCCTTTTCTTCTATACGCAGGTAGAATCATACACTGAAGAACAATAGGCAAGGATAGAGAGGAAAGTGACAGACGGCGAAAGCAGAAGAAAAGATAGAGGTGCAGGAGAGGATGAGAAAGAGCAAGGATGAGTGGAGGCCAATAGGTGTAGAACCAGGAGAAGCAGAGAGATGGAAACGGAATGCTAGCTCAGAAAAAGAAGGACTAGCCCACCAGGAAATCCTGCAAGTGGTGAGGAGGCCCTTTGACCCGTAAGGGTCTTTGACAACGTTGAGTGGTTTGGGAAGGTTGTAAATCTTGATTTTCATCACTGTGACTCTGGCGAACACCCAAGTTGTCACCACTGGGACTGGGTGCTCTCATCTCTGCACAAGAACGAGAACTGTTCAATAATTTGTGATCGTGCGCCAAAATATAACCTAAACAAGAATCTCTACCTACACTAGTCCTGGGTGGATTGTCTCGTGAGCATTACTTGGCTACTCTGCATAGATTCCACCTCTCCCCATTGGTCAAAACAACATGCCACTGGTGAACTTCTTTAACTTGGAAAAGACCACAGAATTTACAGGCACCCTTGACCCAACGACCAGATCTGACTTTAACCCAATCTCCCGCTTGAAGACTGGTGTGGGACATTGAC
This sequence comes from Lissotriton helveticus, assembly GCF_964261635.1. Taxonomy (NCBI): domain Eukaryota; kingdom Metazoa; phylum Chordata; class Amphibia; order Caudata; family Salamandridae; genus Lissotriton; species Lissotriton helveticus. The sequence goes on along the minus strand of NC_136063.1, from coordinate 1,621,798,199 downwards.
TGAGAATGAACGAGAGTGGGTGCAGAAGTTGATTTAGATGAATGAATGAAGGCAATCTTATAAAGCGCAGACTTAGCCCGTGGGCATCAAGGCGCCTAACAGAAACAATTCCCAAAATATGTGTACAAGGAGCCAGCTTATGGATATGCCTCTGAAAAAAGCCATGTTTTTAATGCCCTCCTAAAGGGACCGATGACGGGTTGTATTTTTAATTCCAGGGGAAGGGTGTTGCACAACCTAGGGGCCACAACCGAAAAGGCCCTTCCTCCCCACCTGACTTTCCGAGCCTGAGGAACAATCAAAAGGTTCTTACTGGCGGAGCGTAGGTTTCTACAGGGAGTGTAGGAGGCTAAGAGAGATCGAATATCTTCAGAGCCTTCTCCAAATAGTGCCCCGTAGACAAAGCATAGGATCTTAAAGGAGATCCTGGCCTGAATCGGAAGCCAGTGCAGACTCTTCCTGGCTAGAGTAGCAGATGAACGGCTGGGAACATCAAGAATAAATCTAGCTGCCGCGTTTTGAACAGTCTGCAGACGTTGTATCAGGCCTAGGTTAATGCCCGAGTAGAGTGCATTACAATAGTCTAGCCGGGAGGTAACCAAGGCCACTACAGTCTGTTTACGGGCTTTCAGGGAGAGGTAATGAGTGATTTTCTTCAGGGTCCTAATGACACCCCAGCAGGTGGAGATCGTTCTGTTTACCTGCTGGTCCATGGCAAGAGAGGAATCGAAGGGTGGGGCTTAAAGCCGACCCCTGAGGAACCCCACAACACACAGGTTTAGAAGGGGGACACAAACTCTCCTAACTTGACCCTCTGCTCTCGCTGATTGAGAAAGGAAGACAGCAGACTGAGTGCAGAGCCCTCTACCCCTATCTCCCTAAGACGGGATGTTAGAATTGAGAGAGATAGGGTGCCGAAAGCTGCTGTCAGATCTAGCAGGACCAATAGAGTCGTCTGCCCTTGATCAACCTTTGTGCGAATATTGTTTACGACCACAGTGAGGGCCGACTCAGTACTATGGTGCTTCCGAAACCCATGCTGCGATGAGTCCAGGAGGGCGGTAGAATCAAGAAAGGCAGTTAGGTGTAAATTGAGATGAGTTTCCAACATTTTTGCTGGAGCCGGCAGCAGTGATATTGGACGGAAATTCTTTAAAATCTCCGGGTCCAATGATGACTTTTTCAGCAGAGGCTTGACCACTGCCTTTTTCCAGGACACTGGAAAGATGCCCTCCTTTATGGCAAGGTTCATCACTTCAAGATGGAGAGGCAAAAGAACATCCCTACAATCCTTCAGAATCCTAAGGGGGCAGGGGTCCAGTGGAGAGCCAGATTTGGTCCTGTTCAGGAGCAAGTCCAGTTGCTGGAGAGTTAGGGGAGGGAAATTGGACAGAGTGCTAGAAGAGTCCATTGTCCGACAGTCCGTAGGAGATGGAATCTGGAGGGGAAGGGGATCCAGTAGGTCCCTTTGGGATTCCAGAGAGGTGTAAATATCAGCTATTTTAGTGTGAAAAAACAGCGAGATCTTGTCGCACAGTTCTTGAGACCCAATAACAGGGTCAGGAGTATGTAGGGTACACAGGGAATCCACGATCTTAAACAATTCCCTTGATGAAGTGAGGGAGGCCGTAAGGTTGGAGAAGTAGGCCTGCTTTTCCTCAATTATCGTCCTCTTGTACTTTCTCAACAAGATTTTGTGCTTTTCCCTTTCTCTGGAATCCCAACCAGTTCGCCAGAGCCTCTCCTGCTTCCTACAGTCCTGTCTGAGAAGCCTAAGGGTCTCTGAGAACCATGGGGCTGAGGGTCGTTTCCTAGCAGAATAACCATAGGAAACGGGCTAGGAGGTCTACTGCTCTAGCGATGGCATTAGAAAGGTCTAATGCAGCATCATGGGCCTCCGCTAAAGGGGTTACCCTGATGTTAGACATAAGGGGGGCCAAGGTGTGTTTAGCGATGTTCCTGTAGTTCCGCTTGGGTTCCCTTCTCCTGGGGGGACATGTCCCCGTGGAAACAGAGGAAGATTTTAATTCAAGGGGGAGAGCCAGGTGATCTGACCACACCAGAGGGATGGGGGGACCCGTTTTTAATCGAGGATCAGTAGAAAAGACCCCATCCAGTGTGTGCCCTGCTTGATGTGTGGGGCTGTGCACGAATTGCAAAAAACCATATGCTGCTAAAGAGTCCACCAGGCATCCGGTGTCGCTAGAACCTGAATCCTCCAAATGGAAATTAAAATCACCTAAGATCGTCAGGTTAGACCTACCAAAATAAGGCTCTAAAATACTAAGTAACTTGTGACAAAAACCCGATCTAGGGCCTGGGGGCCTATAAATCAGGAGGCCTGAAAAGGAGGCCGAAGGAGAGGAATTTAGGGAATAGAACAAAGCCTGGAAAGGATCCGAGGGGGAGGAGAGGGTTTCAATACGGCAGGAGACAGAGATGTTATACAAGATACCCAAGCCTCCACCTCTACGACCAACTCTATCCATTCTGGCTAGAGCGTAGCCTTCTGGAACAGCGTTACCAACGTTAGATGTGTCACCAACGCACACACACTTCCTTTCCAATAACTCTCTGACCCAAGAGGGTACTAGCTTGGTAGAGGGTTTGCTTCCACACATGGCAACAAATGGATAAACACCAGTATTAGTGTTTTCAGTGGTACAGTAAGCCCACACTACTTCGTTCAAGGTTTCATCAACATCCATGTTATTGGCAAGAGCAAGACCTTTGGCACCTTTAATCATACGGTTGGCTCTCTCTACAATACCATTGGATTGGGGATTATAAAGTGCAGTGAGAGAATGTTTAATCCCACAATGGCGCAAAAATGCACACATTTCACCAGAAGTCAACTGTATGCCATTGTCTGTTATAAGAACATTGGGATAGCCTTCTTTAAAGATACAGTGTAACACTTTTATGGTGACTCTAGTGGTAAATTCTGGAAGAAGGTGCACGATCAACCAGCTAGAGTGGACATTTGGGAAAGTTCAACACAAACAATTCTGTCAGGCCTAGACAAGCACTCACTATAGTGTGTCCCTTCAGTCAACATGTCAAATCAAAAAGAGAGGGAGGTCTCCTCAAAAAATCCGATAAGGGACGAGGAGAGAAATGTAAAGAAACAAAGGGGTCCCTATAGTTTCACCTATGGGTATGTGCAAAAATAATTTTTTATGTAAGCAACCACTGACCTCTCAGACCATCAAAAAGTGCCACAGGTAATTACCTGTGGCACTTTTTGATGGTCTGAGAGGTCAGTGGTTGCTTACATAAAAAATTCTTCTGCACATACCCATAGGTGAAACTATAGGGACCCCTTTGTTTCCTTCAGTCAACATGGCCACCTTTCCTTTGTTGACATCTCTACACATTCTAGCAAAATGGTCACTACGGCCACACTTCCTGCACTCTTTGCCAATGGCACAGCAGTTTTTTTAATCTGCTGTGTGATGCTACCACACTTGCTACACATCTTTATTGCCAAACTTGCTGGGATACAGCCTGCTTCCAGAAGAGGTCTTACTACTTTTGCCACCAAATCTGGTGGACACAGCCACTTCCCCTTCACTTCCCTCTACATCAAATGTTTCCCCTTCACCAGTACTGTTAATTTTAGAGTCTCTACGATCCATCAGCTTCATACAGAACTCTGACTCTTCTACTATCTTTGCAATGTCAATGGCATCCTTTAGAGTGGGATCCTTCTTTCTTGACATTATCCATGGCAACCCACAACCATTCTCGAGTCTTTCTGCTTCTGCATTGCACAATCAGTTGATACCTTATCATCTTCTCAGCTATGCGACCAAATCTACATTTGCGGGCGAGTTCATGCAGTCTTGTAACAAAGTCATCAATTGATTCTCTAACTCTGTGGCTGATGTATAGAATTTGTACCTCTTCATGAGAGCATTTGTCTCTTGCACATACCTTTTCTCCAACCTTTTTCGTGCTTCTTGATAGATGTCTTCAATAGGTTGGCCTCGTTCGTTAGTGACAGCTGGGAGGTACTTGAAAATGTGTTGTCCCTCTTAACACAGACTGGTAAGTAGGATCGCTTTTTTCTTGCTTGAGCTAAAATCCTGAGCATCCAACGCTTACAGGTAATTGTCGAAGATGTCGATCCACTCATCCCACTCACTGCTAGGGCTACCAGGTTGAGTGAGAAAATGTGGGGGAGAAGAGACTGCTGTGACATCCAAAGCTGTGACATGCATGTTTCAATGTATGATATGAAAAGGAAATAAGGGAAGTAAAATACTGAGGTGCACACTCTGGCAGAAAAAGTTCTGGAGGGCTGTTTTTCCAAATTATATAAAAATGAAGGTTCTTAAACGCTTGTAGACTTGCAAAAGAGGTCTGCACTGAAAATCAGCATTCTCTTTACCCTCACAGACTGCTATATTTGCCAAAATACGGCAAGCGAGACTAAGGAAGATGAAAATGCCTGGTAACCGACAATGAACGTTTGTTGCTTTAAGAAATGTAGCTCCTCCCACGGAGGCGTGTCTCAGACAGCTGCGCCGTGATAATTTTCACATGCTTTCCTCTCAGACTAACCGTTTCAGTTGACAAGCGGCAATACGTTCAGTCAGGACTGCAACTGAACAATCGTTGTTGGCTCCAGACTCGCCAGGTCCAAATATAGGAACTGCAAAACTACCAGAATCTGTCAGCAGTAGCACCAAACTGTGCCCTCTACATTTGAACAAACATAGATGCGTCGCATTGGGGGTCCATCAACCAATCTTCATACCCCTCAACCAAATAACTTTTATAAAGGTGCCTAACACATCAGCTGCGTGGAACGGCGCTCTCTGCCATGAGGTAAGAGCAAATGCTGCACGTTGGGGGTCAATTCTCTCACACTCTTACCCCTCAGTATGTTCGCCTTGTCCGCAGTTCCTCAGTGTTTGATCTACGGCACATGTTGATTCTTTGTTGATAATGCGGCGCATTGGGGGTCACTTCTCTCACACTCTTACCCCTCAGCATAGCTGCTTTGACTGCAGTTCCACAGTTATTGTGCCACGGCACACATAGATTCTTTGCTGCTGACTACGTGCTTCGCTGACTGAGCTCAAAATAAAGACTGGGAGTCTGAGGTGATAGAGCATGTAACCATCTACCGTCTCACCCCTCATTCTACCATGAAGAAAGTTCCCTTTGAGCTCTTTCGTGGGCGGAAGCCCAATACCCTGATGTTTCAAGCATGGATGAGAGACAAAAGTGGGAGTGTTGATTTGGATGTGTGTCCTACTCCAGGTCGCGGCATAGTTCCCTCTGAACAATTTCAGTAGGTTTATTCTTCACAGCACATAGTCCCAGCGTCCCTCACGCCTCAGCCAGCAGCAACTGTCAAACTGCCATGGTCGCGAGGAACACCACGTAACCATAGAACGTTAGGGCAGTAAGATTCTACAAATATGCGCGGCCTCAACACAAGAGAAATCATAACAAAATGCAATAAATCATTGCACTGTTGAAGTACATAAGATATGAAAAGTAAACTCCTTTATTACATTGGAACATTAGTATGCGGAGCGAACACCAGACGCAGTCTTGTCTGCTCTTTCCTTGCATCTATCGGTCCTAACTTCTGTAGGCTCTAGAACACGACAGAGGCACTACCATAACCGCTAAATACAAATAATAACAAGAACATGCACATGCAAAAGCTACAAAAGAAAATGCATGCGCGTTAATACACATACCAATCATAACGCAACTTCTCCCTTTTAAATACATGAAAACCGATCTAAAATAATTACACTAAAAGTCAGTCTCACACACAAAATCACACACCCGCCTGGGTTTAACTCGAGCGCCTGTGTTACCACTGTGGTGTGAGTCTACGGTCTCTCTGCCACCACTCTTCTCCTCAACATCCTCAGACTCCACAACCTCTATACTTCCCTGATCAGATCAAAACTTCTTCACTTCTCTGTACTTCCTCCTCAGTAACTCCATCTTCCTTCAACTGCACATCCTCCACTCTAATCATTCCTGTAACTTGACTCCAAATCACTATTGGTCTCCTGACCTAATTCCTCATCCAACTCAAATCTTGCCCTACCACTGCCACCAGCAGTATTCCATGACTTGCAATCACTCCTTTAAAAAGCCAACCTCCTAAGGTTCCATACTTTACCATCACTTAATAACACTGCATTTCACTAAACCGTGGTAACTTGCAAAGGATCAGAAACTAGACTCACCTTTCTTTACTTTCTATGGTTTCTGGACTTTGACCCACATACCCTCTGTAATCACAACTTTTTCAGATCCTCTCTTGCGATCAAACATCTGTTTGTTCTTTAGATGTTTAGCCACAATATTTTCCTTTACCTTCTCCACCAATATGGTGGAATCATCAGCCTGTATCAACCATTCAGGATTACATTTAGTCCTGTCTCCTCTTCCCCTCATAATTTCAAAAGGGGAAGCTTCCAAAGCTTATGGAAAGTGGTATTATACATCTACAGCAGTGGTTCCCAAACTTATTATTTATTTGTTTATTTATGACATTTGATTAAGCGCGAACAAATGCCCGTGGGCGTCTCGGCGCTGCGACATCTGCAACATATTCTCCAACTGCTTATGTGTATATAAAGATATTACTGATTGAACAGCCAGGTTTTTAGCTGTTTCCGAAAGGACCAGAGAGAGGTGCTTGTCCTAATTGACTGGGGTATGGTGTTCCACAGTTTTGGGGCCGTGACCAAGAACCGACAGTCTCCCCAGGAGGCCGTCTTGGTACGAGGCACCACTAGATCGTTGAGAGTGGTGGATCGCAGTAATCTGGGGGGACAATAGGGAATCAGCTGTTCTTTGAAAAACTGAGGTCCCTATTTATGCAGTGCCTTGTATACGATACACAGAGTTTTGAACCTGATCCGGCTTCTAATTGGGAGCCAATGGAGGTTTATCATTGTATCGGTCGCGGACTTATGTTTGGGAATTCTGGCGAGGAGTCTTGCTGCCGCGTTTTGTATCGTCTGCATTTTGTTGATTACCCTGATCTGAGCGTTAGCAAATAGACCGTTGCAATAGTCCAATGTGGACAACACTAGGGAACTAACCAGGGTTTTCCCGGCGCTTTCAGGAAGGAAGGGAATGATTTTCCTTATTAGGCGCAATTTATGAAAGGCTGAGGACGCTATTTGGTTGGAATGAGAAACGAAGTTGAGGTGATCATCAAAAACTACTCCCAAATTCCTTACCTTAGGGGCAGGTTTAGGCAGGGTTCCGAAAGATGCGGGCCACCAGGCGGGGGACCAGCTTGGAGTGAGCTGTCCAAATATGACCACCTCCGTCTTCTCAGAGTTGAGTTTTAGACAATTGGAGGCCATCCAGTCTCCAATTGCCAACATACCTTCTTTAACCCCTTCCATGCTGGGCCGATTCCGCTCCCGTGCTGAAGATTTCAGCGCGGGTGCGGTCATGACGAACCCCTAGCCGTCATCAGCACACGAGCACTGTAGTGCATTGCCATTATTTTTAATGGCCAGGACTAACTGCGTATCATCTGCATATGAGGTTAGGCTCATCCCATGTGCTCGAATAATATTGGCTAGGTCCGACACGTAGATATTAAAAAGTGTCGGACTCAGGGATGAGCCTTGTGGGACCCCAAATGGCAGAGACAGATTAGTCGATTGGAATGTTCCCAGGGTAACAGCCTGAGTTCTTCCTGACAAAAAGGATGCCAGTAGGTCTTTGGCTGCCTGTTGAATGCCTATTTTTTCGACACGATCGACCAAGATCGAATGGTCGACCGTGTCGAAAGCTGCAGATAAACCTAATAGCACTAATACTGCTGTTCCTCCTTGATCTCGAATGACTCGAATGTCACCCGCGGCTTTGATCAAGGCAGTTTCAGTGCCATGGAACTTACGGAACCCGAATTGGGTACTGTCAAGTAAGTGATGTTCCTCAATGAATTCAGATAACTGCGAATTCATCGCTTTTTCTGCAACTTTTGCCAAGAATAGAAGACTGGCTATCGGTCGATAATTTTTCAGATCATCCTTGTCAAGATGTGGTTTTTTTAGGAGCGGTTTAAGGAGTTTTTTTTTAGTATGTCCGGATAGATCCCTGATCTAAACAAATCATTACAGATATGGGTGATGACAGGTATCAAGGAATCCATGACTGGAGGTAGAATTTTAAAAGGGCATGGGTCTAAGGCTGAACCAGATTTGATAGTAGTGATAATGTCCGCTGTTTGGGCCACTGTAATGTCTTTAAACTGTGTAAATAAGAACACAGGAGGTGTGGAGTTTGTGGTATTTGGGGGATTATTGGTGTTAGCAGAAAAGGCTGCGTAGATATCATTGACCTTTGTGAAGAAGAAGGTTGCCAATGCGTCGCAAAGGAATTGAGAGGGAGGGGGGTTTAGATCGGGGGAGTTTCCTGCTAGCTGCTTGGTAGTGTCATAAAGTTGTTTAGTAGAGTTCTTGGCTTGCTCTATCAGTTCGCTAAAGTACTTCCTCTTAGCCTTGGTGATCATAGCTTTATATTTGGCAAGCATCTCCTTATAGCGGGTTTTACTGTCATCGTTGTATGACTTCCGCCAGTGTCTCTCCCTGTTCCTACAAAGTTGTTTCTGGTTCCTAAGATCTTCAGTAAACCAAGGAGCGGAGGGGGCCAATCTGTTTCTGGTTACGCGTTTAAGGGGTACCAGTGAGTTGGTGGCAAGACCCAGCCAATCCTGGAATTGCTTGGTAGCTATGTTGGGATCAGTGGACAGTGTGGGCTGGGAGTTATCAAGTAGAGGTTTTAGACTAGAACTGTCTATATCTTTCCAGGCCTTGAAAGGTTCACGACTGGAAGTAGATTCATTGGCAATTGGGGCTTCATTGGTAGTAATTATGCCCAGAATTGCGTGGTGGTCCGACCATGTGAGTGGGAGGATATCAGTTATGCGAAAATCCTCTAGGTTGGAGAAGATGCCGTCCAGGATGTGACCGCCGTCATGGGTGGGGGATTTGACCAATTGAGGGAGCCCAAGGGTATCCATGTCTGAAAGAAGGGAAGACGTGTCCCTGTCATCTAATTTCTCTAAATGAAAATTAAGATCGCCCAATACCGTTAAAGATTCTTCAAATGCTAGGGATTCCAGGATGGTACTAAGATCGGAAAGGAATCCGGAGCGTGCTTCAGGTGGTCTGTATATAAGTATTCCTCTGAAATTATCAGAGGGAGATAATTTAATAGCAAATTGCATGGCTTCACAAGTTGAAGAGGGAATTGGGGAAGTCCTGACGATGTAATTGTCGCGAGCGATGATAGCTAGCCCGCCCCCTTTTTTGCGCTGTCTGTCCAGTCTATGAACCTTGAAGCCAATTGGGACCGCGATGACTAAGTCTGGGTCAGAAGTACTGTCCATCCACGTCTCAGTCATGAACAGTATGTCTATATTCCTGTCCTTTACCAGGTCTGCTATGTCTTGTCTATGTTTTCCGAGTGAGCGGGCGTTGGTAAGTGCAATCAAGATACTTTTCTGGGTTTTCTTATTCCTGGAGTTGGTTGTTTTGGTTATAATAGGAATAATAGCCTTACAGTAAGGACAGGTATGCGTGGAAGGTCCTGGGGCAAGTGCAGGGTTAAACTTAGAGCAGTTACTCGCATACGGTGGGCGCAAGTTATGCAGCATAGAGTTCGAATATTGGATACTAGGGGCTGTACCGTCAGGACCAGGGGTTACGGCCCCGGGCCCGGGCCCGGTCCAGGCGCGGATTCAACCTGTGGATTCCCTTGACCTATTTGGCAGTTGGCCGTGGCTCCCCATCATGTCACTTTTTCTTTTAACCGGTGGGAGGATGTAAGCCAGACATCGGGAATACTTTCAGTTTTGGCCCTGAGGTTAATTGGAATGAAGCTGATGAAGGTATTTCAACAATCAGTAAAAATGGTAATTGTGCAGCAGTAATTAACCCAAAAATAAAATTGAAATAACCACGCTAGACCACTCAGAATAAGCTCCAAAATCATTATCCCAAGTTCAAGGGGAGCTTTTCGGAATTGGCCTAAAGTGGAGAAAATGTAAGCGCATCCAGTGGTTTCATAACACTACATTTTCTCTAGGTGATATACAACTTCAGCTTTAAGAAGTAGCTTCAGAGCAGTGGAAGTACCAGTTCCAGATAAATAAGTGGTGCATGTCTTATCTCACATTTCAAGAGCCAGGCCAACGATCTACATATATTCTTTTTTTCCTGTAAATGAGGGCCCATCTAGAAATTTGTTGTAACGAGATAATATTCGTCCTGACATCGCCTCAGGCTCAGTGTGTGACTGTAGATAAAGTTTGAAAATACTCATTTTATTTGAGAGGCATTACCCTTGATACTAACTATGACACAAAAAGCTGCACCAAAGATTAAAAAACACGGTTTAAAAAAAAACGAGATTTTTTTTTTTTTAGTTCATGCTCACATTGCAAAGCAAGGGATCAGCGGTGGACACCTGATGACCCCTTTTCAATACTCAGCTGAGAACTTTAACAATGCCACTTGTTGCACAGCCTCCATCACATGCCCACCCTCTTTGTCACAAAACCACATATGCCGCGTGGTGTGCACCTGTTCATGTGCAACGGCTAACTTTTGGCAAGCATGCCTGCACAGCGTCCGCTTTCTTTTATATTACTGATTTATATATGGAATTTGTTTACATTTGCAACACCCAGCCTCTGAGTTTTACGTCATCTGAGTCCTCGCAATAGTTCCGCCTTCAGCTCGTAATGTTGAGACAAAATAACACAGTCTTAACCTGCACGTGGGAGGCTTGTTGACTGTCTTGTAATGTGATGGTCCTGGCAGGGACAGAATAAACTTAAACATAGGAGGGTGTGATTTGAGCTCTGCTATCACGGCTGACATGCTGCACTCCATGCGCATTACCACCAAACAACATCTTTTCCCTGAGGAGAATCACACTGATATGTACTCGAATCACAAGAAACAAACGTTTTGAAAGTAAAGTAAAGAGCTGTAACTTTGTACTCGTGCCATTTTGCCTGTTAGCGCAAGTGTCTCTTCCTGGGGCAGTGGGGAGCGAATCCAGCAAAAGGGAAAATGGTGGTAATTACTAGCAGCAAAGCAGAATAGACGAGCACTCACTGTTGTGACAATATATATTTCATATATAAACCTCTCCTGAGCACGTGCTACTGGAGATAACGGCATCTTAAAGAATACTCTGTGAATGTTGATTTAGCAAGAAGTAGCACAGTAAGGTATCCTTCTCAGCGAGGGTGAACCTTGCCCAGGCCAAGGCCCCTATAGCCTCAAATCTGCTGCCATGGGCAAGCAGTGGACACTACTAGAGAATGAAACGTGCTGATGTCCTTACCCGACGCTGCCATCTTGATCCCTGGCATCAGGGATAGAGGCCGTCCAATACGCGCCAAATCATTCAGAAAACACAACTTTCCCCCAATCTGAATTGGGGGACGTCAGAGGCAGAACAAATCTACCCTTCGGGAAAGGAATGAGGGTCACACGAGCCAGCTGGGAGGAGGTGCTGTTGCTTAGAAAGGGAATGTGTGTATTTCTGGCCATAACATTACTTCAGTGGCAAACTCCTGAAATATACGGAGGGATGAAAGGGGGAACTTCTTTCACTGAGGCCGAGAAGGAAAAGGGTTATTATTATTACACTAATAATAATGACATGCTTCGTGCCTGACCTTGGCTGAGGGTCAGACTTGGTCCCGGGAAACGAATCCAGGCTGCAATGTCGCCTATTTCCAACGACTCAGCGAGTTTCCCCACTGGAAAATCTGTCTCGTAATTTCTGGTGCGTAAACGAACAAAGTGTAGGAACAGCAGCCAGCATAATCACACGGGCTTTGCCGGTCACAAGTTTGTCATGTCTCCCTTTTTAGGTCTCGCCCTGGAATTAGCATCCAAAGGATGCTTCCAGGGTTGGAGACGTATAGTTAGCTGTCTCGAGGGAAGGACGGACGAGAAGGTGCACGAGCGCAGTCCAGGCTGGATTGGTGTGCGCGAACGCGCACGTTCCGTCCTGCGCCGCCCTCCCATACTCCCAGCCTACCGCGCATGCATGCATGCACACAGACAGACACACACACACACACACACACACACACGCACACACGCGCGCGCACTCGCACTTACACTTACACAGACACGCAGGCACCCAGACAGGCAACCTCCTCCTCCCCCACAGTCACACACGCATACACACAGACTCCAAGACACACGCACGCTCACACACATACACAGGCCGCCGCCGCGCGCCCACACATGCCCCCCTCCCGCCCTCGCAGGCCAGCCACAAAGCGAAGCCCCACTCACCGGCAGCAGGACTCTTCCTCCATTCTTCGGCACCGGGCGCAGGGTAGGCTCCTGCCTGCTCCGGTGCTGCAACCAATCGCGGCTCTTCCGGCTCTTCCGTGGGAGGCGGGGTAGGCTCCCGCCCTCCTACTTCCTGTTTCCTGTTGTCGCGCCGGCCTGCCTGACTTCCTGGTCGCAGGCCGGCAGAGTAACGAGGATGTTTTGCGGTATTTATTTTTTATTTAATTATCCATTTTTTTTATATAGCGCGGAAGTTACTTACATAAGGTAATAGTGACAATTGGGAGCAAACAAATGTGCAGTTCGTAAAAAGAGAGTTGGGGAAAACCGTTAATACCAGTGACAGAAAGAACGTGTACATTTATATCTAGGTAGATAACAATAACGTGAGTTGGGGCAACTGACAATATGACGTGTTTATGTCTGTATTAAGATATATGGATTGGGAGTGTCAACTATACAAAGGATTGATTTTAGAGTATGGCGCACCAGGTAGAAAATGCGCAGTCGGAATATTATAAGATGGGTGAAACCGTTAATGGGATTTATATGGACGGGAACATGCATGCATGTGCTTTAAATACCGCATTACAATAAGTGAAAGTAGGGGAACCGTAAGGATGTAACTTCTGATCCTTTCCAGATACAAAGGAATGTTTGCTTTTGCTAAAATCTGCAAATTGTAGAGCAAGTGATAAATTATGTGGCAAGTGATAAATTATGTGTCATGAATTATGTGGCAAGTGATACATTATGTGGCAAGCGATGAATTATGTGGCAAGTGATACATTATGTGGCAAGCGATGAATTATGTGGCAAGTGATAAATTATTTTGCTAGTGATAAATTATGTGGCAAGTGATAAATTATGTGTCATGAATTATGTGGCAAGTGATACATTATGTGGCAAGCGATGAATTATGTGGCAAGCGATGAATTATGTGGCAAGTGATACATTATGTGGCAAGCGATGAATTATGTGGCAAGTGATATATTATGTGGCAAGTGATAAATTATGTGTCATGAATTATGTGGCAAGTGATAAATTATGTGGCAAGCGATGAATTATGTGGCAAGTGATACATTATTTGGCAAGTGATGAATTATGTGGAGGGGAGGGGCTATAATCATGCAGAAGACGCCGCAGCTGCCAAATTGCAGTGCTTGTGGTGTGTATTTTCTGTATCTGTTTATTATTCAGTTACGAAGAGGAGGTGGCGCCATTTCGGAAACTTGTCAGTGGACAACCTCTAACATTTCTTATGTGGGTGGACATGTGGCCTCCAGAGCTGCACTCTGATCTCAATGCTGCTCCATTTTGCTGCTGCATAAGTCATAGGTGGGCTGCATCATTATATGTCAATATGCAACATATTTTATATGTCCCTTTTTATAAAAACAAAACGTAACTACTGCAAAAAAAAATAGCCAATGCCATTTACAATACTAAAAGCTCAAACTTTGCCTAATGCGAGACCTATTGCATTGCAAATGCTTGTTTGCATTAAGCAAGGAGTATTTTAATTTATGTACAACTAATTTGTGTAAATTGTGAAGGGTTCTCAGAAGCTCTGCACAGTAGAACACGGGCGGCAATAACGCTCCACAGTCTGCTGTGCTTAAGTGTAGGCTACCTGGAAGCACGTATGGCGGCCGTGTGCTCCTGGGCCAAACCATGATTTGCACCGCAGCTGGGTGTCATTTAACTAATATTCACTGTCAAAAGACGCATCACTTGTTAATTGCACACATTCTAAAATTACAATAGTACACGATTAGAACCTTCCTCAGCGCAGGCAATTTTTCCCACATCGTGCGCGGCGCCCCTGGTGACCCCTAATGGCGCACCGGGGTGCCGCGGCTCAAAGTTTGGGAACCACTGATCTACAGGGTCTTAAAAATCTGCATCTCCCATTCATCTCCATTCTTGGTAGCAAGCTAAATGGCATTCTTAAGTACTCTGCTAAATCTCTCAATCATGCCAATCCCACTAGGATTGTGCAATGATGTGGTCCTATACTTTACACTAATTTTACAGAAATATTCTTTAACCAATTTAGCTACAAACTGTACTCCATTATCGCTAATTATTTACACAGGTAACCCCTCATCCACAAAGAATCTCATCATTGTCACCAAATTGTAATGATGAAATCCATGAAATATGAAAAGTAAACTCCTGTATTAAGTTGGAACACCAGAAAACGGCAGAGGCACAGGCATAGCAGCTAAATACAAATAATAACAAGAACATGCACATTACAATCTACAAAAGAAAATGCACATGCTGGCACACTCATTAATACACATATTAAACATAACAGTCATCCAATAATTATCACAGTGCCATGAAAAGTCAGTTGGCCCTCAATTCTAAGTGTTTCCAAAAACTAGGAGGAAAACTCCCAACAGGAGGGAAGAGAAATATGAAAAATCCCATAATGTTTATTAACGTGCAATTTTAATCTTAAAAATGGTAGCTAACGCTGTCCCATCAGGGTATAACCAATTAATAGACTCCCAAATCACATATTTTAACTTTTTTTGACGTTCTACTCTTTCTAATAATTTATTTGGTCATTTGATGATCTGTCCGCCAAGTCGGCTGTGCACCTAGATGTTTTGCGAAGATGTTTTTGACCCTTGGAGAGACAAAAGAACTATTTGATCCTTGACGATACGAGACGTTGCTAGCAAAGAGTGTACAGAGCTTAATTGAAGAAAAAGAAGAGCCACTGATCGGTTGGTGGGAACTGCCAATATACACCTCAGCAGCTTCTATGTATACCTTTGCCCCTTGCACATCGAAACATTCCACTGTCAAGATTCTAACACGTATGTGCAGAAGCAAGGGCCTGGATCTAATTACAACACATATTTCCTTTTTTTTTACACAGAAAACTACATAACGTACAGTCAACAACAAGCACATATAATAAAAAATTGCGTAGTAAGAATGACAATGGCAATAGTAAAAAATAGAATAAAAAACATTGTAAAAGAATACAGCAAACATGTCAAATGGAAGGAAGGACATCTTCAAAAGGTACTCTGGGATCGGCAAAGGAACACTTAACTCTCGCATTCACACTGGGCAGAAAGAAGACCTAGTCATCCCCTGTCATCAAAACAAGGAGCTTCATTAGTGATGGAATGGGTTGGTTTTCTTTATGCCCATGTCATGGACTTTAGTGCCTTAGTGTGTAGTTACACCCCAGGGTACCATCTAGTTTTTCTCACAGGGCTATTTCTAAAAAAACATTCTTTCACAAGTTTAGAAAATTAGATGGTAGCTGAAACGCGAAATATTAGCTTGTTGACAAGGTATCAAGATAACTAATTGGGCGGTGTAATGTGTGTGGATATCTCTGGGGGTTTACCTAGATCATGTTTTTAACCTTTACCTCCTACACAATATATTCACATTTTCCCTCTAAGTATACAAATCTTCAATATAGTGTATTAACCACCATTCTTTCTCCCAAAATAAAAGTACTTATGCTAGAAAATTTCATTAACATAAATCCAATCAGCTTATTCCTCTCCCCATTCAGAAGATAAAAAGGCAAAGCATCTTAAGCTTAGAAGAAGACATATTTTTTGCAATATATACCAACTAAAATAATCTGTTTCATTCTTCAGGGATTAGTAGATATGTGTGGTTTGCTACAATGTATAGTTGACCATTTATTGGTATGGCGACACATCTGTCTTCTCATCAACTGATGCAAAGTCTAGAAGAAACAATAACAAAGAAATAACAACATTATGCTATGTTACCATTCATGCTTCCACTGGTACAGCTAAAATAGTTCTAGTGTGTCCACATGTATTACAATGTTCCAGTTGTAGTGTGTACAAAGGCTGTCCTTTTTTGGTTTATTTTTCTAGGTCTTACTGCTGTTTCACTGGCATTGTAGTAAATCTGCAGTGATATTTTAAAACTGGAAATTGCCCAAGCCTGCATATTCTATTAAAATGTAACTATTCATAGCCGTATGTTTACTTCTTATACCAGTAGTGTTCTGTTAAGTTTTAAAATTCTGTTGTGGTTTAATACGATAAGAGTATCTCTTCAAGGCAAGATAATAATTCTAGTAACTTCCTAGCAGTCAGTAATATTATATAACATTCTCCAGTAAAGCATCTAATTATTTAGATAGGCCACTTTATATAAATATGCATTGATGATGATCGGCTACAAGATGCCTAACTAAAGCATTTGTTGTGCATTGCAAAAAATGGGTTCCTATCACCAGGGTTCTGTCACGATCCTCTCAAATTCAGGCATCAAGTTAGGGTTCTGTGAATCTCTATCCATTAAGTGACAGGAAGGGGAGTGAAGGTTTGGTTTTGGGGTATTGTAAGGATAGAGCTTAGAGTTACAATCATAAGTAGGAATATCTCTTTTTGTTCATTGCATATCACTGGGGTGGCAAATATTTGCTTACCAAATCAAGCAAGCTTTTAAAAAAATCTTTTTGAAACAAAAAATAGGCATGGCATACACAGCCAGTCATTCATTCAACAAATCCAATTTCACAGTTGACTGCTACTATGAACAGAACTCTGACAAAGTGTTAAGAAACCCCCCCCAGGGCTAAATTGCTTTCCTTCTAAGACTTGTCCGTAGTCTCATAACTTCAGCAGGACAATTGGGCATTCTGCAACCAAAGTCATAATCAACAGCCTTCAGCACCTAAACCCCAGCAGAGGTAGATAAAATTGACAGATCTACAGCTTCAGTTATGCCACTCCCTCTGGTGTGTGTCATCATTTCTGTTAGAGATGACCCTGTAGAATACCCCAGATGTCCATGGGCCAGGCCTGGAACTTTCAAAAGTCTTGGGCATGTCCTTAGGGAACATCATATCCTGAATCCACACAAAGACCAGTGTCTCCACACCCTTTTCCTTCCAATTCTAATTTAGTGAATAACAATACTAGAACAGTTTATCTCATAACGAAATGAGGGATCTCCTTGACACACCCAAGGCTAGTAAGAAATTAATTGCAACAGATTTCCAACAAAATCTTAGACTGATTGGTCTAGAATACAGGGCGTAGCCAGGCCTGGTCTACAAAATCTGCCTCAGGGTATTTGCATCTCTAGCATTGGGTTTCTCCTTACATGACAAACCTATTAGAACCACTGCTGTATAGAACACCACGTGAACAGATTTATAGTGAATCAGTTCATGTCTTTTAATCCCAGAGACGTCCCTTGTTTGCACTCAGCAAAACATCAATTACTCATGAAAGGCAATCCCAAGCAGTGCCTGACCAACCTGTTTCCCGGTTACCTAGTGTCAAGGAGAGTAGTAGAAATATGGGAGACCTGTTGGCCTAGGTCAGCTGCATAGTGAGTGTTGTATTGAACACTGATGGTGCTGGAAAAGGAGGATAGTACAGGGTAAAGACTGTCTACAAGGGAATTTATTTAAACTCTGATTCACGTTATTTATTATTTAATCTCATAGAGTTATGTCATCAATGTGTGTCCATAGGACTACTTTTAAGTACAAGAGGAAGAAGCACACGGAAAATCCTATTTCTTATGAAAATATTTTATATTTCATAAATTCATTGAAGGGGATACAATAAGTGAAAATATCTTAGGCAAAAAGGTTATGAAAGGATGTATAAACAAAATAAGCAAATCAATTCATAACACAACATCAACTCCTGTAAATCAGAGGAGAGCAACTTAAAACCATCTATGTACAATTGTTGCTCTTCAAGAAATTATTTTCTTTGGAAGATGATGATCAAGTCGACGTTTCGGTCTTTCTGGCACTTGTCTATAAGACCATCTTCAGGACAGTTATATTTTGCAAATATTCAGAGGGAACCCCTTTCAAAGTCAAAGTATGGGCAGAGCTGCTAAATTGTCAAAGATTTGAGAGATTAAAATTGACTGCAAAATCTGCCTGTAGGTTATTTACTCGGACTCTCAAATGATCCAAATCACGAAATCCAACGTCAATGAAGGAAAATCGCTGTTGATGATTCTGTATAAATTTACGGCTTGTGACGGCACAGTAAACTTTCCAGCAGTCCGCAGAGGTTTGTTTGCGGACTGCTGGAAAGTTTACAGTGCCGACACAAGCCAGAAAGACCGAAACATCGACTTGATCATAATCTTTCAAAGAAAATAATTTCTTGAAGAAGAACAATTGTACATAGATGGATTTAAGTTGCTCTCCTCTGATTTACAGGAGTTGATGTTGTGTTATGAATTGATTTGCTTATTTTGTTTATACATCCTTTCATGACCTTTTTGCCTAAGATATTTTCACTTATTGTATCCCCTTCAATATATTTATGAAATATAAAATATAAAATATTTTCATAAGAAATAGGATTTTCCGTGTGCTTCTTCCTCTTGTACTTAAATGAAGTAGTCCTATGGACACACAGTGAGTTAGATCATTCATGACATAACTCTACGAGATTAAACAATAAATAACGTGAACCAGAGTTTAAATAAATTCCCTTGTAGACAATCTTTACACTGTACTATTCATTGCCCATGCCTACAAAGGTTGATTGGGTTACCCAAATCCTTTATACGGAAAAGGAGGATAGCGCCCATTCATTGTGTACTAAACTTCCTAAAGTAAAGGAGAAAATTTAATGCAGATGTGTACCACCTTTCTTTGAATTGTGCCAAAGACTTAAACTGACTGGTCAAAGAAAGAAATCCTAGGTAGAACAACCAGAGCGTAGCGAATTTCGCTGAATTCCTATAAGAGCTGCAGACACAGATAATCTACCAGCGACACATTAAATATGTAAATGATGTCTGACTGCGTCACTGCCTTGTGTGTGTAGGCTTAACATAGACCCTCTGGCTAAATACTTAAATTAACATAAGTCTTTAGTCTTTCAGTCGTTCCCCAATTTACACATTGAGTAGTTAAATTGCCAATGATCACTAAACAAAATTCTTCTGCATGCAATAACATCGACACATTGGTTTTAGTTTTTATGTATCCTAAAGGGTTACTTAATTTTCAACAAATAACACAGAACTGCTACCAAGTGCATCATCAGTTCAAGTTGTCCTGCCACATAGAGCAGTAACAGCACAGAAGCAGCCTATGCAAATTGTTCATGCACATATACAACGGGCACAATATGGCCTTTGTATATATAGCAGTATAAACTAAACTCGCATTCAAACAGGCAAATTGTCACCCACATTAATTCAGACTTAACTCGCATTTCCCGGACAAGAAAAGTATGTGTCCACATTACCCAGTAAATAAATTGCATTGTCGGACGGATATCATTTTTGACAAGAAAAGATCAAAGACAGAATTGGTTACAACATAGCATACCATGACAGACCATATTGCCAGCAGAATAGTACCAGTGCAGGGTTGTATTTTGCATCTCAGCATTTGCATATTAGTGGGCAAGAAACAAGGTATTCAGGCGGGTGGTTACAGGGCAGTGTGCAAGAGTGTCACCTGCTGTTGGCGAGATGGGGCACATATCAGTTATAGCCCACTTTAAAAACAATACAATTCCAATCTGTGTAGTTTACTCAGCACTATCCATTTGCCTCCTATCAGTTGCTAGTAGCAAAGAACTGAGTTAGCTTTTTAATGAGCAGCATCTTCTGCAAAGAGAAACCTGCATATCCCATGATGTTCCTGTCTTATTGTTTTGAATGCTGCATAGTGGTTACCAGAATGATGAAAGGTTGTCTCATTGTGAAGGTAACTATTAAATTGTTGTAGCA
Source organism: Lissotriton helveticus (assembly GCF_964261635.1). Taxonomy (NCBI): domain Eukaryota; kingdom Metazoa; phylum Chordata; class Amphibia; order Caudata; family Salamandridae; genus Lissotriton; species Lissotriton helveticus. The sequence continues at coordinate 1,621,778,118 of NC_136063.1, read as the reverse complement.
ACTTTGAACCAAGAACCAGCAGCCTTCCTCTCTCCTCCACCCCCCAACCACCAGATTCCCTTTACAGTCAGTGTCCAAAGTGAGTAGGCTAGGCTGGCCAAAACTGTTAATAGTGTCTCTGAAATCTTTTAAAGAGGGTGGCTTGTGGTGAAGTAAGTGAGAGAGAGAGTGGCCGGTAGGAAGAGTGTAGGGAGGAAGATAGTAATCTGCTGAGGCAAGAGTGATTTCGGGAGCGCGGGAGACTACCTGTGGTGGAAGACTGCGAGGAAGAAGGCGAATTGCAGGTAGAGATAGTTAAGATAATGTGAACAACAAGTACCCCCTGTTCAGAATTGATAGTTCATAGGACAGGGAAATAAACTGTGTGTATAATATTTTGACATTCATAACAAACAGCAAGGAAGAACTACAAAAATTTATTAAAAAACTCTATTCTTTTTAATGGTATTTCTTTTAAAATCATAGATTGTGTGTATCAAAATTGCATAAACAATAACAAATTAAACAATTATTACATTACATTACTAAAAAATTAGCCATACAATATTAAAAAATAGGGGAAGGGGAGTGGCAATCAATACTTTCTCGACGCGCGTTTCGGCGTTTAAGGAAACGCCTTCTTCAGGAGCCACAAATTGTTTCTGCAAACAGAAAAGATTCCTGTTGCTGTTGCTAAATTGGCATTCAGTTAAAACCAAAAACCCGCTCTTTTTCCACCTGCCTCACGTGAAATTCTTTTTTCTCAGAAATGTGAATGTAGGCGCTGTATTCAAGCTACACACCCGCACGATAGATATTCGTGTCGAGGAAGACTGAAATCTTTAGATTCAGGAAGTCGTTCTCCCGTTTCGACTTCTTGCTCTGTATAATTCGATAAAAGCGGGTAGCAAAGATTATACGTTCCGTGACCGTTGGAAAATATATCTTTTCCAACGGTCACGGAACGCCGGCAGCCATCATCTGCAGCGCCGTATTATCTTTGCTACCAGCTTTTATCGAATTATACAGAGCAAGAAGTAGAAACGGGAGAACGACTTCCTGAATCTAAAGATTTCAGTCTTCCTCGACACAAATATCTATCGTGTGGGTGTGTAGCTTGAATACAGCGCCTACATTCACATTTCTGAGAAAAAAGAATTTCACGTGAGGCAGGTGGAAAAAGAGAGCGGTTTTTTGGTTTTAACTGAATGACAATTTAGCAACAGCAACAGGAATCTTTTCTGTTTGCAGAAACAATTTGTGGCTCCTGAATAAGGCGTTTACTTAAACGCCGAAACGCGAGTCGAGAAAGTATTGATTGCCACTCCCCTTCCCCTATTTTTTAATATTGTATGGCTAATTTTTTAGTAATGTAATGTAATAATTGATTAATTTGTTATTGTTTATGCATTTTTGATATACACAATCTATGATTTTAAAAGAAATACCATTAACATGAATAGAGTTTTTTAATACATTTTTGTAGTTCTTCCTTGCTGTTTGTTATGAATGTCAAAATATTATACACACAGAGATAGTTAAGATGCCATGCATCTTAACCAGGAGGGTTACCCAGAGTTACAGGGAATGAATTACCTGTGTGGTGAAGGAGAACGTACCCTGCAGAGGAAAAGGTTTGGATGATACGATGGCCTAAGTTGAAAAGAGGACAACTGTGACCCATGGGGGGAGTGGAGGATCTACAGAGAGAGGAAGTGAGTGGAGTTCGAGGGAAATTCTCTGCAGGCGCAGAGAGTTGGATATGGTGATCTACGATGGAAAGAAAGAAGGATGAGGCAGAGAGTGGCATACAGAGGTAAGAGTTGAGGAAAACGCTGGCCTGCAGGATGATAAAGAGGCAGAGAGTTACTTGTGAGGAAATGGGAGCAAGTAAGAGGGTGAACTGCTGTTGGGACAGATGATCACATAAATTACACCATTGTCTCCTCTTTTATCCTACAGGGGGACCTATAAGATAGAGACGGAGAGATTGAGATATAGGCTAGCGAAGAGCAGTGTACAAGATGTTCCTAAGACTGCAAGGGAATATGGGTTGTCTCATATCAGAGCAGAGCTTTCAGAGACACTACAGTGCCACCCTACGCATGAAGAGCACCTCATTGCTCCTTGCTATGCTTCCTCTAATATATATTAAGTCCAGTCCATACGAATGACTTTTAGATTAGTTACTCCTTCCCCGAATTGTTGACAGGCAGATATGCCATGCCTGCCTGGGATACACTGATGCGACACAGCTGTTATTAGCCTGTGGCTCTTCTTCCCAGTCTGCACTGTGCACGCCAGTGTCCAGTGCAACCAGTCACTTATCCTTTCACTGACTAGACCAAGGAGTGCCAGGAGCCAGCATAGCACGGACTACCCAGGCTTCAGAAACAGACTAGCACAGCAGGCAACATCCATGTCGGTTTTGTGCAGCTCCGTGCATCACTCCAGGAACACTCTCAAAAGCACTTAACTTAAAAAAATACACATAGTGAGCCGACAGGAACTTTGGAGAGTATATATATTTGAAGCATTCTCTGACTCCCTGTCTCTGGCCCCTTTCGTTTGTTCATAGCAATCTAAAAGCTTCCTTCATAGTGCCAAAACGATTTTTTTTAAGACCTTTTGAAGAAGCCCTACATTGCTTAGAAGCTGGAGAGTCATCTGTCGTTCTATACATTAAGCTTAAAGTTTGAGTGTGTGCTCAATTCCCACCTATAATGTTTTTTGTATAAGAAAAACATCTTCATACAAGCCTCATTCTTCCAATCATCAAGCATGAGATCTCTGCTTCGTAGGCAAACGTGTCCAGCCACTGTATTATTAACTCATTATATAGTGCTTAAACACAGAAGGGCATCTAAACGCAGAAGAGAAATGTTTATGGGCTTATGCAGTGGAGAGGAGTGTGGTGAATACAATAATTTGGGTTGGATAGTGTATTTCAAATATATCTTAAGCGTAAAGAATAATGGAAAAGGAACAATTAAGCTCTCTTGAATGAGAATACGTTTTAAATAGAAAAGTCCAGTAGTAGAATAATACACTATAAGTTTTACATAATTTAGATATCATCCATCAATGAATAATTTTAAAGGCACCCTTTCTGGGGATAGTTTGGCCCTACTTGCAACTAACTTCAATAGTTGCGAGGCTGACAAAGTCACTCCTAGGTAAGTAAGCGACCTTTACCCTAACTCAATCCAAAGTTCAGTCCTCTGGTGAATTATGAGATTCAGCTCACTAAGTGTTTACGTATACGTTGTAGTACTAGCCGTTTCTTTGGTGAAACTTAATACCTATACACTCAAACTCTTTCAGACCAATTGCTTTTTCAAAATGTACTCATTTTTTTCACAACTGCATTAATTGAAATGCAAAGTATGATCCTCTATTCAGTGGCTCGTAGAAGAATCACTGCATACAGGCCTCTGTTGAGCTATACTAATGCACACTACGTGTCTGTATATGCTTGACACATTTAAAACCAGTAAAAAATATGGTTAGGGCCACTGGTATTATGAGTTTCTGCGACTATTGGTTGCATTTTCCACACAATCGTGGACTTGCTGCATTTGCCACATAATCCAGCACCTGCTACATAATTTTTTTACTTTACCCCTTTACCCCCCTGTAGAAAGCTTGCTCGGTATATACTATACCAAAATGGGGTATTTGACACTCCGTAAATACTAACCCGCCATTGGTAACTAGAAAGCGGCACGAGCCGTTTTACCGATCGTACTCGTCACAGAGATAACACAGGTTAATGATTGAAATCACGATTTTAGTAGAATCATCGAGCTCTCCACTTTGGAGCAAGTGTTTACTGGGACACATCTTAACACTTTCCGCTCATTAAAGATAATGCTGACTTCACACGCCGAAAATACTAACCCACTATTTTTAAGAAGAAACCAAACACAAGCCGTTTTACCAATCGGACTCGCCATATGGATAACATAGGCCTAAGATCGAACACACGAACGGTTATCTTCTAACGTAAATACCACATGCTTTTCGGTAAATTATGCACGGGCAAGGGCACTTTAATTACGATGATATCCTGATAAATTTTGACCACTATCAGTGGTTCTTTACATCAGCGAAGGGTTCAACCGCCATCCTATGATAATGATAATGACAAGCTTTTCACTCGCACTATGCCAGCAACGCGGGTGAAGTTTTTAACATGTTATGTCTAACATACGCACCAGGTCCTATATTTAATAGTTTCCTCTTTTCCCATGTTAGATGCCTGTGTCGATTATTCAGCGACACACTATATAAGAACCAAGACACCCGAATTTGTCCCGACTTATAACAAGATTGTTGAAACATATTCATGGGAGAATGCTTACCCCACAGATTTCACGTCTATCCTAGTGAGTTTCCCTAAGAACAAGTTTTTGTTCTTTCCCTTTTATAACCTGATGATCGTATATATTTTTACAGAAGAGGATGAGCGTTTTGCTGCCACCCGAGATCGGGCATTCGGAGCCGATTTCTTAAGTAGATATATTCCAGGTTATTAATTACAAGTAGGCCACCTTTTCACAGATGAATCAATCAGTGAAATGGGTCTATAACAGGAGGGGTCTTGCCTGTTACCCTTTTTATAGACCGGGATGATGATGGATTTTTTCCACGAGTGCGGGATATTGTCATGTTTTAGAGCATTAAAAACGTTACATAAGATTTTAGACCAAAATTTCGGGGCACATTTAAAGACATCCGCCGGGACCCCATCAGGGCCCGTCGCTTTTTTTTTCAAGGTCAGATCTATTGCCCTTTCCACTTCTGCAGCCTCAAAAATGACAGCAGGGACCTCTACGTTGCTAGTTTCCAGTACTACAGCCACAGAAGTTACAACGGGGACCTCTACGTTGCTAGTTTCTACAATGCTAGTTTCTGAGTATATTTTGCTAAAGTGTTGGATCCAGCCCTCGTCTGCGATGTTTGCCTCAAGGGGGGAATTCTCCTCACCCGAAAATAATGGCTGATTTATAATTTTCCAAAATAAACCACTATTTTTTAGGGTTTCGGGGTCGAGTAGTTGGGCCCAGGCTACGTCTTTCAATTCCTTTTTTCTCTCTAGAGTAACTTTTTTATATATACTCCTTAAACTAGCTATATCTACACGGTTTTTAGGCGTGGCTTTCAGGGCTTTAAGTAAATCTCCATGCGCTTTGGAACATTTTTTATCAAACCACCTTTTACCTTGAAGAGGCTTCTGACTTAGTCCAGCCTGTAAGCTCTGGTTTATTTCTATATAAATGTTATCAAACGCAAAAATAACATCTTTATTTTGTGTTTGATTTGCTAGGCATATTGCCACTTCATCCTCTACCTTGATCAGGACTTCTTGAAGGAATGTATCAGGGACTATTTTTGTCCATTTTAACCTTCGCCTCTGATCTTTAACGGACACATTTAGTCCCCCTCTATGTGTCACTGTTTTTAATGAGAGTAGATCTGTATGCTTTGATTCCAATAAAACAGGATTATGATCACTAAAAGCTGATACCTCTGTATGATAATCTAAAACATTATACAACAAAAAAGAGGACATAAAAATATAATCTATAATAGTGCCATCATCTTTACCCTTAAATGTAGGGGACCTACTTTTACCGTCCCCGCAACCAGACTCCTATAAATTGCATCTGGCAAGAAAGTTTTCTAGATACTCTCCCCACCTAGTGTGTTCCAGATGGGTAGATGAAGAGAGTGGTGGACCTTCATCATCCTGACTAAAACATGGTAGGGTGCAGGGGTGAATGTTAAAATCCCCTAAAAATAATATTTCAAAAGTATTTGCATTTACACTGTAAGCTGACAAGAATTTGTCCAGTACTTCCAAGTTATGACCGGTACACTCATTTGCATTAGGGTTATAAAAATTTACAAATAGAATCTTGGCCTTATCCTGGATAGAGAGTTCAACAATCAAACAATTTTCACAACCTGAGTTACACTGTGTTATTTTGCCTTTTACATCCAATTTAAATAAAGTTAGTAAGCCTCCCTTGGCTCTCCCTGCAGCACTACTAGTTGCAGGAATGCAAAAGTGACTGTAGCCGTCCAAAGAGAAGCTATTAGCTTGGTCCCATGTCTCTTGTAAGGCAATAATGTCAAAGGATTTTAATGTATTTAGCCAATCAACATTTCCAGCAATGTTCCAAGTAACAATTTTAAAAGAAGGTGTAGGTAGCTGGGCTTTACTCCCTGGTTCAATAGGCAGTCAATCATTTTCCTCAAGTGAGGATAAAGGGATATAGCGATTGAATAGTGGTAAAGCCTGCTCAAATTGAGTATGCGTGGTAGCCAGCTGGTAACAATAAGGATCCCCGTTATTTTGTTGTCGATAAACATTTGGGACACAGCCAGCAGCACCCCTTCTATTTCCATTTGCTGGATACTTATGCTGCTGGGGAGTTGGGCGTTGGGTGTTATCCAGCTGATTGTAAAAAAAAACAAGAGGTCTAGCACATACAGAATTTTCCACTATGGGTAGAGAGGCTGCTCTGAGGAGGACTGTCACAACATGTTGAGGGTGTTTAAAGTTTACTATAATACAGTCCCCGCTCAAGTTCTTTCTAGCATTGCCAATCCAACTGACTCTACGGGTGGAGATTATATCGTTTGAGAAGGCAAACGGAAAACCACAATTCCTATTTAGCCATGCTAATGTTTTGTTTTTTAGAGCGGTATGAGTTTCTAAGCTGGAATCAGAAAGACAGGAATCACCCTCTGGGACATTTGTTAATACCACTGTGTATGGAACACACTCCGGTGGGAGGTTAACTGTATTTTTCCTTTTATGCCTACTTCTCTCACCCTTTTCTCCCCCCACTGTCGTGTTCTGTCTGCCAATGTTCGGTGGGGGTGGTTGTACTAGTGGGGTTGCCACAGATGGTAGGTTGGGAGATGGGGCTTTCTGTGGTCGAGTAACTAATAGATTTTGTGCAGTGACCAATGGCCCTTTACCCCCTGTGCTTACTGAGGCCACAGCCCCTAGTACGTTGTTACCAGTAGGAAGACTCGTGTGTGTGTTAATCCCAGTCATGTGAGAATCTAGGAGTCCCCCTAGTCTAGAGACCTCTTGGGTGACCTGCTCTAGCTTTACCACAAGAGGTCTAATCATTGCTTCTAGTTTTGACTCAATGATAGTTGCCAAGAGCTCGATATGAGCAGGGTGCAAATTATTTAACTCTGCATTATTTGTGGGTTCTGGTGTACTTCCACTACTAGTTGATGTGGTACCCGTCTTTTTTGACTTCCGGCCCACCACCCATTTGACAGGGGCCTTCCTACATGCCCGCACAACTCTTCGAACAAGCGATTGAACTGGTGAAGGCATTGGGGAGGGCGTCGGGGTCTGACTCTGGGTAGGGTCAGTTATGGCTTCCCGCTCTTCCAGTGATACTTCGATGGATACATCATTGGTGTCACTAACAATAGGGTCTTCCAGGCAACTATCTGACTGGGGCAACGGAGTAGAGGGCGATCTCAGCCTTGTAGGTGAAGTATTTGGGCTTACCCTATTTAATGAGAGTCGTCTATCTTTATTAATCTTATTAATCACCTTCACAAGGTAATTGTCCATTGTCCTTGTCTCATTCACTGTCGAGGGTTTTGTTGATCTAAGCTTAGACATATTAATGGGACGAAGCTACTAAACACAGGTAGAATTGACCGGTGATATCTCGCCCAAAGGATAATAGGGTTCAGTATTGTAGATAAGTACCAGGAAACAGTAAACAGTTAACAGTTAAAAATGGTAATACAAAGTATTATTTCTTACAGTATGTCCAGATTCCGAGGAGAAAGTGCCAAAGACCGTAGCCCAGTCCGGCCTCTGACGGCCGCAGACGGCCCCGCCCTTGTCCCGGGCTTCTCCCGGGCGCGCCCGCGTCCCGCGGGACGAGGAACCAAGGGAGCCTTTATGCGCCTCCAGGCGCTTCCAGGTCGGCGTCATTTACAACAAGGGGTGGTGAGGGACAGAGTCTCTGAATTAAGCAGAATACTCTCACCCAGTCAAGAGATCAGGGCTAGATCCAACACTGTTTTTTAGCTCATTGCACCATCCCAGTTTCAGAACCTGGCTGTATGCAAATTAGTCTGTTCCTGTCCCAGTGCATGATGGGAACAGGGCAAACCAAACTACAAAAGCCAATTCTTACACTGGGAAGGAAACAAGCTTCCGGGGACCGGTTTCTGGCATTACAGCCGTCTTCGGCCCGGCTTGCTTGAATCCTGATGGTGCAATGAGCAAGGGACTCATGTCTGAGTATACCCTTCCACGCTTAGGGTGGACAAAATTATTTACAACAAGGGGTGGTGAGGGACAGAGTCTCTGAATTAAGCAGAATACTCTCACCCAGTCAAGAGATCAGGGCTAGATCCAACACCGTTTTTTAGCTCATTGCACCATCCCAGTTTCAGAACCTGGCTGTATGCAAATTAGTCTGTTCCTGTCCCAGTGCATGATGGGAACAGGGCAAACCAAACTACAAAAGCCAATTCTTACACTGGGAAGCAAACAAGCTTCCGGGGACCGGTTTATGGCATTACAGCCGTCTTCGGCCCGGCTTGCTTGAATCCTGATGGTGCAATGAGCAAGGGACTCATGTCTGAGTATACCCTTCCACGCTTAGGGCGGACAAAATTATTTACAACAAGGGGTGGTGAGGGCCAGGTCGGCGTCAGCGGCGTCCTTGCCGCGCTGGGGCTGCTGGGGATTGTAGTGCCCAGAGGCCCGGCGGAGCCAAGCCCGGCCAGACCACAAGCGGAGCTAAGCCCGGCCCGATAAGCACCACACAGGAGGACAGGAAACACAGCGGAGCCAAGCCCGGCCGTCAGCAGCACTCCAGGTCAGCTGTAAACGGCTGCCCCGGACTCCACACCAAGGGAGCCTTTATGCACCTCCAGGCGCTTCCAGGTCGGCGTCAGCGGCGTCCTTGCCGCGCTGGGGCTGCTGGGGATTGTAGTGCCCAGAGGCCCGGCGGAGCCAAGCCCGGCCAGACCACAATCGGAGCTAAGCCCGGCCCGATAAGCACCACACAGGAGGACAGGAAACACAGCGGAGCCAAGCCCGGCCGTCAGCAGCACTCCAGGTCAGCTGCAAACGGCTCTCCCCGGACTCCACACCAAGGGAGCCTTTATGCGCCTCCAGGCGCTTCCAGGTCGGCGTCAGCGGCGTCCTTGCCGCGCTGGGGCTGCTGGGGATTGTAGTGCCCAGAGGCCCGGCGGAGCCAAGCCCGGCCAGACCACAAGCGGAGCTAAGCCCAGACCGATAAGCACCACACATGAGGACAGGAAACACAGCGGAGCCAAGCCCGGCCGTCAGCAGCACTCCAGGTCAGCTGTAAACGGCTCCCCCCGGACTCCACTCCAAGGGAGCCTTTATGCGCCTCCAGGCGCTTCCAGGTCGGCGTCGGCGGCGTCCTTGCCGCGCTGGGGCTGCTGGGGATTGTAGTGCCCAGAGGCCCGGCGGGCCAAGCCCGGCCAGACCACAAGCGGAGCTAAGCCCGGCCCGATAAGCACCACACAGGAGGACAGGAAACACAGCTGAGCCAAGCCCGGCCGTCAGCAGCACTCCAGGTCAGCTGTAAACTGCTCCCCCCGGACTCCACACCAAGGGAGCCTTTATGCGCCTCCAGGCGCTTCCAGGTCGGCGTCAGCGGCGTCCTTGCCGCGCTGGGGCTGCTGGGGATTGTAGTGCCCAGAGGCCCGGCGGAGCCAAGCCCGGCCAGACCACAAGCGGAGCTAAGCCCGGCCCGATAAGCACCACACAGGAGGACAGGAAACACAGCGGAGCCAAGCCCGGCCGTCAGCAGCACTCCAGGTCAGCTGTAAACGGCTCTTGAGTTGTCTTGTGGCCTACTGTTTATATTAATGTAAATACATAGTGACTACATCGACAATCTCTTTAACGAACCCCAAAGGTAGGCAGAGGTAAAAGTAGATAGCACCTTACTCTCTATTTGTGGTAGTGTGGGCGAGCAGTAAGGCTGTATCAGAGGGTAGTATTAAGCATTTTTTGTACACATTCAATTAGCAAATTATGCCACACACTCCAAGACTGAACTCACAACAATTTTGTTTGTATCAAAAATAGTATTAACTTATTTTATTTCTAGAACCAAGCCAAGCCTGGCACAGGTAAGTGAAATAATGCTTTGAAAATATTATGCACTTTTTTCAAGTGACTGCAAGTTGTTTGAAATACAGGTAAGTCAATGTATTTAAATTACTATACAGATTACTTTTTAGTTACTTTTGGATTACTTTCTAGATTACTTTTTCTACTCTGTGTGATACGCCTAGATATCACACTAGGACATTTCCTAGAGAAAAGATAAGTAAAAACAGTTTTGCACAATTGTACTTTTTTAGGTTTCCATACAAATCAACTCCACACAACATTTTTGGTGTGGGGTTGACAGAGCTGGATACACCTCCCGGGCCACTAATTTTTCCAACCTGTCTTCCCGCTGAAAAGGAGGAGAGACAGGAAGGGGACCTGCTTCTGATCGCAGGAGAAGCTGGGGGGGGGGGTCGCATTACAAAGGCTGCAAGGCCTTTGCAGCTCCTCTGCCACAGATGGCTCTTCCTGGCCTGGGGGCGGTGTGACCACTTCCTTCCAGGAAAGGCTTTGTTTCTGGGTTCAAGGAGCGAGGACTCCCACCCCAGGGGTCCAGAAACAGGTCTTGTGGTGGCAGGCTGGTGTGTACCAGTCAGGGAACCCACCAGAGTCTGGTGGTTTTTAGGGGGCATCTCTAAGATGCCCTCTGAGTGCATTTTTCATTAAATCCCACACTGGCATCAGTGTGGGTTTAATGTTCTGAGAAGTTTGATACCAACCTTCCCAGGTTTCAGTGAAGCCATTATGGTGCTGTGGAGTTCGTAATGACAAACTCCCAGCACCATATACTCTTAATGGCATTACTGCACTTACAATGTCTAGGAATTGGTGTAGACACTGTAGGGGTACAGGGCTTATGTACCTATACCCTCACCACTGGTATAGTGCACCCAGCTAGAAGGGTGGCTGACCTATACCAGGGCAGTGGGTTGTAGGCATGGCACACAGGAATGTATGCCATGTTTACTCTTCACTTTGTTCTGCACCAAAACATGCAGACTGCAATGGCAGTGTGTGGTTGTAAAGGTACAGGGCCTCTAAGGGTGCCACAATAAGTGCAGCAGCCCTTAGAGGGCTTCCCTGGCCACAGTGACCTTGGTGCCCATGGTACCTTTTACAAGGGACTGACACGTGGCCGAGAGGTGCCAATTGGGGGTACAAGGTACAGTTTTTGGGAAAGAACACAGGTCCTGGGAACCTGATTGGCAGGGACCCAGGACACATCAAGTCAAAGTGCATCAGTAGTCTGGCAAAAAGTGTGTGTGTGTTGGGGGCGTTACTGCAACAGAAACCCAGCTTCCTACACCCCCTCCCCGCCCGAATAAAAATATTTGTTTCTAGCTCAAAACGAGCAAACGTTACTAAACAAAAAGTGGTAAACGTTCTTCCATACAGTGGTAGATTCTTTGGAAAGGTTAATGGATGACCATTAACCATGGCTCACCATTCAGTTGCTGCACTCAGGTGGTAAACTGGTTCTAAGGAGGCGGAGCTTTAGTATTAAAAGTTCTGCTGACTCGAGTGTAAGTGAGCCGAGGCCTTGCAGTTCCAGGGCCTCTTGTAACTTCACCTCTAGGACACCCCTTACGGACATGGAGTGGTAGCCCCGGTTACCAAGTTTGAAGGACTCTACTTAGTCTGTGCATAAGGTTCGATCTCTGGAGAAGCTTCTGTTGGCTGCCACCTCATTAAAGGCATCTGTACCAATTCAACATCTGAGCAGGTGTAATTCTCAGTGTGGTAATCCTGAAAAAGCTCACGTTGGATCTTGCCCTTTTCTTTTGTGACCTTCCTCGTGGTCCAGATCACCATACGGGACACAGCATGGCTGCTGCAAGCAAATGGGATTCTGCAGTGTTACACCACCTGGATGCTTACCCGTTCCTTCCTGATGGTGCCTAGGGACCAAGTTGGAAACCCAGAAGTTTGGGCAAGCCAGTGAGGAAGCTGTACCAGAGACATTCGTATGTGAGATCTTTAAGAATTAATGTGTGATTTAACTGCCTGCAAGGCACCCACATGGTGTTTTGCTAGTTCCAGTGGGGCAGCCTTTGTCCCAGTGTCATCTCACATTCCCTCAATGGTCAAATGCAAGACTGCTGGCGTTCTTGTAGTGGTTGTTGCACCATCACCTGCCAAAAGTTCCTCAGTTTACCAAATGCTAGAGAGGTGCAGTGGGGGTCATCCGCAATGAAATAGCCCTTACCGAAAGAAGGCTATCTATGGGCTTTTGCTTCACACCCTCTAATGAGTTGGCTAGTAGTAGCTCCTCTGCTCCGGCACCCCTTCCTGCCACTTCTATAGCTTTATCAGACTCAAGCCCGTCCTTGACAGTAGTAAATACCACTAGCTCTTGATCCCCGGTTGCTAAACAAACTAAAGGGGAGGGGGCAATGTCTTCGGTGTAGAGGAGTCTAGCCAAGGGAGGCTCGACTCGGATATCAACTCTTACAATCTATTCCAAAGTCTCTTAAGGACGATTGTTGTATAAGATTTTCAACGATTCTCCAAGCGGAACTATCTCCAATTCTGGACAGATTGAAAAGGGATTGAAATCCAGATCAAGGTCCTCCCTCCACATAATAACCTGTTATCTCCAGGATTGTTTTACCAAGTTCGGAACAAGTCGTTTCTGAGGTGGGACACAATTCTGAGTCAGATGCACTTTCTTCTGATGCAGGATGGTTGGAATAAGGACTCCCCATACGAGTCTTCCCCCCACAGCCTCAGACCTTGGGGGTTGAAAGGGTCAGCCAGGGAGTGACTTTTTGCATTGGCATCACTTGTTCTATGGCACCTTGATTTATAACTTAGGGCCTAAAAGTACATAGTCTCTTGGCAGGGGTTCTGGATATTTCCCTAAGTTTGTTACTATAAAGCTCCTGGCAGCATGTCCTTATCTGATAACAGTTCCAGGTGTCCCACAAATCCTACATGGTCAATCTTAGACCGGTAAACAACTTACCAATAAGGTTCTGAACTGGTTGGTTAAACGCAAATGTTTCTCTTTGTGTGAAGCACCAGGGATTATTATGACATGCAGGGTGCATTGGATCAATGAGCCCCCAAAGAACAATGAGGGAGACTAGCACACAGATTACTGGCTTATGATCCTGGCTGGGATCACATAGAGAGGAAGAGTGCAATGGTTATTTTCATAAACCTTCATTTGTTCTTAGCTATTTTAGTCCTTTCTTTTCCCCAGTATCAAGGAGACCTTTAGTCTCTCAGAGATGTTGTCCCTATTCCAACCAGAAGCCTGTTTCTTCAATGGGTACTTGCAACAATGCGGCTTTAGTGGGCCTATTCATGGAAGTCCCTTTAGTCAATCGCAACAAGGTTTTATCCAGTTGTGACCAAATTGACTGACTTCATCTTCCTTCTTCAGGGGTTATAGGTGAGTCTGGTCCTCTCACTCCTCCTGTGTAGAGTTAAAGCATTCCGGTACTGAAAGGCACTTTAGTGAGTCCGTAATCTCTTTTTCATTGACTAGTTGGAATATTGCCATTATCAGCCCCAAGATTGGCAACCCAGACAGGATGGCGATTATTTGCTGATTTGACATTAACCTGTTTCAAGAGACCTGGGCTATAAATCCATTATTGTGTGAGAGCTTTGCTTGCTTTTACATTGCTGCTGCTCTTTCCCATCCCGGGCAAGCTAAAGGAGGCCTCTCAATCTGGGTTAGTCTATTGCTTCAAATTTCGGTTGAATAGAATACCGATTGCTCCGCCTTTCAAGCAGTGTTAGTTAAGGATTCTAACAGTTCATTTTATTTGATACATTTTTACAACAATGTTTGTTCAAATGCACCTTGTGGTAATTTGGCCAAATTGTTCTCCTTATTATCTGTGGTGACTTTAGCACTAAATTAACAAGAAACACTGAACATTTGGGGAAATGACCACAATGGATCATGTGGAGGATTCGGATCGTAGAGGTTCCGAGCTGGGATTATATGTAGCAGCGGGCAATTTTGTCAATGTTATTCAACTCTTTTACAAAAGTGGACACCATGTGCCATTGTAGGGGCTGCTCCTCTATTATTGAATAGATTTTTTCCCCACATAACTTGTCCTATATTTTTTCTGAGGGTTAAATGCTAGAAACAAATTCGGACGATCACAATGGCTTGGTGTCAGTGGGCATTTTCTAATTCAAAAGGATGCTCACCCTAATAGGCAACTGCCCCCTCCGTCTTCGTCTAATGATGGTCATAGGCTATACTGATTTTTACCGTCTCCAGTCTTTTTTTGCCTCTCTCATTGTTAAACATCTTGACATCTTTCAGGTCTGTCTGTCAGAGGATTTTGGGGGTGGGGTATTCAAAGAGCCCTATTTTGAGAAGCTTAGTTATTGTATTAAAGAAAGTTTATTAAAGCCCGTGAAGTTTGTCCCAGAGCAGGCCAGTTGGTGTAACACCTAGTGTTCCATAGCTAATCGTAACCTCAGGAAGGCTCTTGCGGCAAAGCCTAGGATTCAGGACTTGGTTGTAATTGCACATAAATATCATAAGAATGTGCAATTAAAAAAAAGAAAATAACTTCTTGAGGAGGACTGGGTTAAGTTGGAGGTTGCAGATTCTCACAGGGATAGTAAAAGGTTCTGGAAGATTGTCGAGGGATTCCATCAGAAGACAGTCGCGTCAAATACTCTGCAATGCAGCATCTGTAGTAGATAGTGGGTTTCCCATTTCCGGTCCATTTATCAATCATTGGAGGGCGGCGACTTAACATGGCTACTAGCAAGTAGGCTGGAGGGAGCCGTTTGTTTGTTGTTATCAATCCCTGCAGTTACCCTGGCTATTAAGAAAAGCACGGGGGTAAGGCACCAGGGCCCCACAGTATGCCTATTGATTTGATTAAGTGTAAACCTAAGATCTGGAGCCCATGGCTTACAAACGTGTTTAATATTCTCTTGAGCAATAGCCTACCAATGTCTTGGGCACTGTCAGTGATTGTACCGATTTTCAAGAAAGGGGATCCAAATGCCCCTAGATTCTGCAAGCCCATTACTTTACTCGATAGTACGGTAAAGCTCATAGGAAGGGGATGTGATTTTATGATTTAGATTATGGGGTTAAGAAAATAATATCATTATCCCTGTCAGTTATGGTTTTAGGTCAGGACTCGGGTACAGTGGAGCAACGCTTGAATTTACATCTCATTTTGGTTAAATACAATCTTGCCAAGCACTGCCCTTGTACCTTTGATTGCGGCAATCGAACAAAGTTGTGGCTGCTTTTGCTGGATTTGGGGGTTGATATTTCATTGGTCTGCTTTTCTTAACCTCCTTCATGCTAATTCGGCTGCCAAAGTACTTTGGGATGAATTGTCAGACCCTTTTGACCTTTCTCGGTGAGTACTCTATGGCTGTATCTTGGCTCCGATATAGTTTACTCTTTACATTAATGAGCTCATTCCCAAATAATAGAGGCCTCTGATGATATCCCTATGATGTGGGCTTCACGTGTCCTGCTTTGCTATACGTGGATGACACACTATTAATTGCCCTTAAACCGAACGCCCTCCGTAAGTTTGTGGGTTCTTTCGTATTGTTTGTATGTGAATTAGACCTAGTCATGAACTTCAGTAAATTACACATGATGGCCTGATGCCTGAGAAAAACTGACACTAACATTTTTCAAATTGACCATGGTCAATAGTTTCCCGTATTTATTTTGACTCTTCGGGTACTTGGCAGACCCAGGTTAGAAATGTTCGCTTGAAAATATCTAGGTCAACAGCTGCAATATTTAACCTGCTGTAGCCTCAAGGGCACATGGAAATGTTGTAATGTTATTCTACAATGCTCAGTGCGTCCCTGCTGCTTTTATATGGGGCAAATATGTGGTTACTCCAATCCAGCCCAACCCCAAATTGAGGAAAATTGGATGTACAGATGCCTCCTTCCTGCTGCACCTGCCAGCTCAGACTGTATTCTACATTCGGAGCTGTCATTGCAGCCTATCTCTGAGTGTGAGTCTTGCTCCACTGATGCTTTGGGTATATGTTTGAACCGGTTAGGAAGCAGGAATGAACAGAGAAATCAATAAAGGTTGCTTATCCTGTGTGTATGGGCGGAGGTTACAGTGGTTAGCCTATTTGAAGGACTCACTAATTAAAATATGTTGTCCCTGAGTTCTTTGACACACCAAGTCTCTTTTTAAGAAAGATAAGCAGCTGATAAGGCTCGGATTCTTAGAGTACTGTCAATCTGAGAAGCTAAGGGACAAAGTAGCTAAAAGTTCTGCCTCTGTCGCTGATTCACCTCAGGGGAATCAGCGACTGTTCTGTTGTTAGGTTTCCCTTTAACTGTATGGGAAAGGTCTCTGCTTTTCTGGTTTAGGGCGGGGTAGGTTTGTCCAGTTAGTCCATGTGGTGCCAAACACCCTTGCTTTATCTGCAACGTTTCCGATAATGTTGAAGTATGTGTCCGGGTCATCAGCGTTTTAAAAGCAGCATTATAAACACATAATTCAATGGAAAGCTAATTGATTTTAGTTTTCTTATGTGTTATAAATTGTCCTTATTTGTATTTTGCATTCTGCATCTTGGTAACAGGCTGTGTCTCTTTGCACAATAGACTTGCACTTTGCTATGACTTGCGGAACTCTATTTTATAATATTAATTATGATGTGATTGTACTTTTGGGGTTTATCTAAAATCGAATAAAGTATTGTTTTCATTGATAGTATTAACCATTGTTAAAATAACAAAATACTGTATTATGCCACATACTTTTCACAGCCCTTCTTTATAAATCAGTCTCAGCTCCGACATAATTCCAGTGGCCCTGATTATGATGTCTGCAAGAAACCTAAACGGTGCTTTTAATTTGTGCAGCTTTCAACCCGGGGCAGAAAATGTCACCCAAAATATTACACTTTGTTTCATTGTAGTTCTCTGCAATGTGTAAATATGAAATACTTTGCATCAGACCCGAAAAATATCAACAGAGCTTTCTCTCTTCTTACTAAAGTTGATGCTGCTGGAATTTCTCCCAGTGGCATGTTTAACTGGTGCACACAATCCTTTTATATTGACATTTTGAATAGCCGACTGGTTGCCCTGTCTCTCAGAGATTACTATAAACATATTTATGGACTCATAATTACAACCACTTGTTTTTATTGAAACACTCTCTTATATTTTTTGCAAGTATTACAGCGTAATTAGGAAAAAGTGGATCCTTCCTATTTTAAGACAGTTTGACCTCAGACAATGTCGCCCTGCTTTTATTAAATTACAACTGCTGGCAGATAGATCACAGTCTGTGCAAATTGCGAAATTTCTGAAATTGATGGTCAAAACTAGGAAAACAATGGATGGTTTTTAAACACTTTGTATTTATTTAAATTTTATATTGTTAAAATTTTATGCTGCCATTTATGTGCTTTTATGGTTAATTGATTTTACACCGCATAAAACGTATTCTTATTCACTCTCTTATACATTGTTTGCACATGTAAAATTACAAACATCCCGTTTTCTTCTAACTTGCTCTAATAAATGATTGTGTGGAATTATTTGCGTCTGAATTAATTATACAAATATAGAGTGGCACTGCAGAAATTCATGAACTAATTGGACTTCCCAGAATAGTCCATCTCAACAATGAGATTTATGATGCACCTGGTATGTACTTTGGAGGCGTTTTATATATTTCTGTATGCAAAATTTACAGCGTATATTTTGGGATGGATACATGCGGGACCATTAAGTTTGGGCATTCTTTGATGATCTTGCTAGATCTTTTTAAATACAGCACCCAATAACCCCCAAGGAACTATGCACAACCTAAAAGAAGAGCAAAAGCACAATAACATAGTATTTTCTTGTTCCCTCTTCTTTTGCTCTCTGTTCACGAACCCACTCTCTCAAACTGTCTTTTGTAATTGTCTTCAGAACTTGACTCCTTAAAAATCTCCCCAGGAGCTGCCTTCCCGAACTGGCCCAGCATCCTGTTTTGGGACCACCTGTGTTCCCTCTTTGATGGGTTAAACTAGGTATTTTCACTAGCAGAGGCTGCAGTGTAGGTTTAAAAAAAAATAACTAGCCAATAGACCTGTATTCATCAGAGAAATTCACTTGCAACATTAGCAAGCATTAGTAGAGCCAGTAGGCCTCGCCTATGGGAGAGCTATTGGCTTTGCCAATAGCTTTTAGCCATGTTGTGCTGCAGCGTGGCTGTGCTGTATGGCTAAAAGTAAAGTTAGAAAAAAATCATTGGCACTGTTTCATAGCTCTTTTTTCTGGGGGGACAGCAAGCTAGGACGGGGTAAGGGTGTGGGGTCACAGTCAATCTACTACGACTGGGCAGGGTGGTCGGATGGGAGACAGCAGCATGGAGAAGTGGTAGATTGGAGGGGAAGAAGCAATGCACAGAAGGGGGAGTAGGAGGGCGAGAAGAAATAGTACCTCAATCCCAGCGCAACTAGGAAATGGATGTTTTACTTAGCTTTCCTTCAGATACAATATTATTGTGTGAGCAAGACCTCTTGGAATACAACAACAGTGTCTGCCTGTGTAATTTTTATCCAGTTTGTACAGTATAAAAGGAGGCCTTAAACCAATACAACCTTTGGGTTCACCTTAATTTGTCAAAATGTCCTACTATACGCACATTCAAATGGTGAATCACTTATTCTAGGTGTCATTCTCAGCAGCGGCTCCTCCTCTATGGCGGAGGAGCGTCCCCCACCCCCAAAACGGCAGGAAAGGAAAAATAAAACAACACTCGTTTTTTCCCCCTTTCCTCCCTAGTCTTGGGGGCTGGATCTGGTAGTGACAGGCAGTGGCGGAGTGGTAGTGCTCTCCCATCACTGTGCATGATGATTTGGCCGGCTGTCTCAGGCCGACCAAATCACAAGGTGCATTGTAAGCTCTCTCCAACGCAGCTGGGTTGGGCAGAGCAGACACAGACTTACAGTTTGTCCTGGAGCTCCAATCGAGGGCGCTCAGGCCACTCCTGAAGCTGCTCTCAGGCGGGAGAGCAGCTTCAGGATTGGCCGCAGGGCATTCTGGGAGCCTGTGCCTTCCTGAAGAGGTGAAGCGGAGAACAATACGTGGCTGGTTGAAGGTACGTTATTTTAATTCCCCCCGTGACCCTCTAGTGTCCCTCCCCCACCCGCCTCCCGCTCCTCCAGCATACCGGCTGCTCCTGGTCATTTTAAGTGTTATTCTATGTGTCACTGCTATAATGCACATATGCCTATATTCTTTGTGTTTAGTAAGCCACATAATTTCGCTATAATGCACGTTTATTAAATAGGCACGCACCTCTGGATAATTGTGTCCAAGCCCTGGTTATTGCATTTATAAAAACAAAGATGTCAAGCATACTCCTCCTGCGATACCTTCTAAATTACTTAAGGTAAAACTGTTGCTCATTTCTACTTAACATAAGTCAAACGTTTTCACATATGTAATCTGTAAAATAGACGTGGGTGTTTTCCTTATTCTAAATTCTATTATCCCTTCCAAGGCTGCAGATACTGAACACCACCGAAAATGTCTGTAATATATTAGGAGGAAACCTATGCAGTAACCTGGTAATTTTCTATTTTTTCTATTCTTCTGCATTATGTAAAGGATTTATATCGCCCAATTATTCTCACTTTTCCAAGCTCTGGGGCTCTGTTTTTAATGTGGTATTCAGTCCCATAATGCCTAAAGCACCTTGGCACGAAGGTTCATCCGAAATGTCTGATGACCACAATGGGAGTATCCAGCATATTTTTTACTTGTTAGTCGGTAAATACAGCACACACTTTCTATTATACCTTAAAATTCGTGAATTAAATTATTTTCTTCTTAGCCTTTTGCAGATGACATTATTATCCTATATACACCACATCAGGCCTCATATAGAAGCTTGTCCCATACACTTCACAATTATAAGAATACCATCTCCAGCAACCTTTGTATTGACCTACCTAGGTAAACATTTGCTCAGCTTCTTCATTTTCTCCCACAACACTAATTCCTTTCAATATCCAGCATGTGTACCACAAGAAGATTGTGATGTTTCGCTACCCTCCCTAGTGCTGGGTCTATCAAAGGCAACACAGCAAAGCAATTAGGACCATTTTTCCTAGTGTATACTCCATTGTAAATTACATGGACTTGAAACAAAAAAACTCAGTCATTTTTTATCAGTGTTTGGTGGAGAAGATGCCTAACTTCAAGCACAACTCATGAGAAGTAATTTACCTACACATAGATGATCCCGAGTTGGTATTTAACAAACAAAGAAGGCTTAGAATTTAGCCAGTACCGCAGTGAACTCTGTTGAGAGTTAGGGGTGGGCACAACACACGTAATTTACTGTAGCGTTAGTGTGGGAAATGACAGTGAGATTATGCAGAATTACACGAGGAGCTTAACCCTGTATCTCGCTCTATTTTCTTAGTGCAAAATACACCCTTGCATCCTAAAAATAGCGCTAAATGCAAAAGAACAGGAATAGCAGAAGATAGCAGCTGCTCATGCTCTGGTCCTGTGCTCTTGGGTAGGTATTTTTTCCCCAAAATTACGTGAACGTAATCCCATACTTTTCGTTCATTTCTCGTCACAAGAGTAACGCAAGATTACTCTAAATAATTCGGCATAACAAACAATTTGCCCTGGCCAACTGAGAACATTCTGAACTTGCAGGTCATGTCTGTGAATAACCCTTGGGTTGGGCAATAGAATTTCTTATCTACAGCACTATGAAATTGCTTACATGTTTTGCGTAGCTTTATATAGAATTCACAAAAAGCCGAAAGCATTATTCTATGTCGTTTCAAGTCCCTTGGGGCAATTTGGATTTGATACCCTAATGGAATCGCAATGGGAATTTCTTCTATATACTCTGAATTCTCAATTTTTCTTCTTTTCCGGACAAGACATCAGCTACCCTGCTAAGACAGTTTTTTCATTATTTACTTGCAGATCCATTATCCATACCTGTTTGTTTATTTATATATTTGTTATGGATTTCGGCTGAGGGCTTAGTGTTGCCTTTCAGTACATTTAGAGTGCTTGAAGGTAGAAGGTACTTCCTAATTGTTGGAAACGAATGGCAGCATCCTACCCTGGAAGCTGGAGGAAGTAACCATGTGTATCCATTGTCCCCACAATGTGCTCACAACACTTTATGTATATATTTTATTTGTGTTTATTTTTTTTACATATCACAATTGCCAGCCCATGGGGGTACTACTTTAGACAGCATGGAAAACTTACCAACACAAAAAGTGACATTATAATTTCTAGTTGTTAGGATGACAACAGCACTAAGGTCAGCACACTGTTTTTTTAGCAATTTTATATTTCCTTTGCTTGTGATATTTAAAAATAAAATGAGGGACGACCGGCAGGGGTTGACTTCTAACAAAAGTGTCTACAAGGGCTTGGCCTGCATGTAAGCTTATATGTGGCTGGTCGAACAGATGCCAACATTGCCACTTCTTTCTTCAAATCTACAAGCATCCATGCATTTAGAAAATTAGATTTTTGGGGCTTATTTACAAGCTTCAACAAAAATACCCCCTCCAACAAACACCAACACGTCAAACAGACCTGGGGCAGAGTTTGCACAAAGGGTCATACTCTCACTCAAGAAGTGTATACTTAACACTAGTCTACAGGTCGTGGTGTATATGCTACAAAGTTTCCTAAGGTCTTATCTCATTCCCACCAGTGGAACAAAAACGTGTGAAAATAAGGAGGGAGCGCCTCGCGGTAGTAACACCCGAGGGGGTTCCTGACCTAGAATTGCCAGTTTACCCACTTCTCATCATCGGTCGCTCTCTCCTTGTTGTGACAAAACAAACAGAGAAACAAGAGAAAAGCACCCAAATAATTATGGAAGTGTAACTAAAAAGTGCTGTGTATATGAACGATTCAATCGGCCACTCATCTGTCTCCCAAAAGTAACCAAGAGTGAGTGGGTGCAACTAGAACCCCTGCACTGGCCAAAGTGCAGAGAAATGGCCAATGCTATTAAAACTGGAACCCCCTCGCTAGCTATAATAACTTTATTCTGTAGCTGCAAGAAGACCAGATTAAAAATGGTTCAGATTATACCATGCTTAAATGATGCCAACATGTTTCATTGCTATTATTTCAGCAAATTCGTCAGGGCAAAGTCGGGGTTACTGGTTCGGGTTCTGTTTTTCTCAATTCATATGACCTGATGGCTGCCCATTAGTTGCATACCAGCAACCATCAGTAGTTACAGGGCAGCGTGTCAAAAGATCACGTGCTCCTGGACGGTGCAATTTGAATTAGTGCAACCTCAAACGGCTATGCTCGGTCCAAAGCAGGACCGAGCATAGCCGTTTGCGGTTGCAAAGAACTATTTTTATACTTAATAAATATCCATTCTAAGCCGAAGTCAAATTTTTAAAATTTACCTTTAACAACATAATGTTACCTTTACCCTGCCTGAAGTTGCTAGAGGCTATTCTGCAGTGACTCTTCAGCAAGTGGCCAGCTGCACTTGGTCTGAATGAAGTGTGAAAGAGGTGTCAAAATTGCTCCCAGGACGGAGACAATGGCCTGGGTGTGGGAGTTTACGTCTACTAGCATTAAGACCAGTTAGGGTGGAGCCAGGAACTTCATTAACTTTAAAGGGGCCGGCCCTGTTACAAGCAAATGTTAGGTGACACTTGGGAAGGCCCAGCCTATCATCAGGGTGGCACCATGCCCGGTAGGAGGAAAGCTACCCCCAGAGCTGGTTTTGAGTGACCACAGAGGAGGGCACTACACATTACCCAGGCCACACCTCTGGGTGGGCACACAGGCTTTGTACAAGGGGAGAAGATTTTCCTCTTCTTGAATTTTGAGAGTCAGGGTTACTGTGGGATTGTTTCCTGTAAGGCAAACTGGAACAGATTGATTAGTGAGTGCCCAGGTGTTAAACCTTCCACTAGCTGATCCCATCCCCAAGAACCCTCCAACAAACACTTTCTGGGCCTATGGAAGATCATAAGAGGAGTGGGCCCTCTGTGACTTGATAGAAGCCCTGAAGGACTGGTCTTGCTTGCTCTTGTACCCAGGACAATGAAGTGGACTCCAAGGGTCAGTTGGCTGACCGCCTATGTGGCTACATGGCAACAACAAGCTACAAGAGTATTTTTCCTGAAGTGCCTAGCTGCCCATAGGCAAATGGACTGGACTTTGCTGTTGGCTTCCGCCTGAAATCGTGCCTAGGGTCCGGTCTACAACATCCTACGTTGTGGCGCTATTTTTCTAATTAAAAGTTTCAAAATTCATATATCCACTTTCCCTTAATAGGTTTTTGCTGTTTTTGTGTTATTTTGTTTATCAAATTGTACTCTATTTTTCTTATGCTTTTGAGGATTTTTACTGCGTGACGTTTTGACTTTGTTACTGTTTTGTTACTGCATAACTACTTTATACATTGCCATTAGTCAAACTTGTCAGCTTTGTGCTGTAGGTACCAAGGGGTTGAGCTCAGTTTAATTTAGTGACTTGAGGATCCACCCTGACAAGAAGTATTATTATACCTTGAGGCGGGAAATCGCCCACCCCAAATAATAATCCAACTTCTTACACAAGGTGTTTACTGAAAATTAAATGCTGAGACTTTGAATTGAAGATACCCATGTGTTGTAATACTTCATACGTTTAGTTGCATTACATTTCTAATTTGACTCTCTGTTTTACATGCAGCACACGGATGCCAGCGCTTCTGTCTCAGAAAATGTAACTTCCTATTGTGTTATATTCCCAAAGTCAGAGGGACCACCTTAAAAATGCTGGACTGACATGAACACATCCCCACTAAAGGGTCAGTTAATTTTTAACACTGTGCTAACTTCTTCTTTTTTCCCTTATTAGAAGCAGGTATCCATAGGAGTGGGAAGATTTTGAACAAAATTACACAAGTCTGTTAATGTGTTTGCTGGGTCCTAATTTCTCACTGCCACTCTCTCATTGCATTGGGCTTGAGCCACTCGTAGTAATAATGTATCTTATAACATATGGAAGGCTTCGCATATTCCTTCAAGTAATCAATGCATCATTTTTGTCTATTTTCTTGACTATTATGTGAAGAGGACTGCCGGATATCAGGTGATTACATTTGGTACAACTTGGGTTTATGAAAATTGAGTAACTATAGTCTGAAAGGGATGTGATCATTTTTAGCATGGCCTTCATACTTGTTTACTTTAAGTGATATAGCCTTATGCTGTCACAAAAGCATCAGAAAAAAAGCTATTGGCAGTCTTAAATATAAAGTATCCCACAATCCAGATTGCACACTAAATACACTGAATAAAAACGCATAGAAAAGGAGAATTATTGTGGACCCTACAGTTTACCAAGCCTTACAGTACCTTTGCCAACACTGACAAGTTAAAGAACATGCCCTGAAGAGGCATAGAGAAAATGTGAGGATATTTTAAAACTAAAGACAATGAAGAAATGCATTTTAGTTTCTGCTGTGGCCGTATTTCTCTAGATTTAATGGTCTTCCTCTTGTCTCTGGCTCAGCTAAACCTCTTGTTTGCCAAGTTTTTTCTTTTCACCGTTTAATTATTCTCTCCTCTCTATTCAATGAGTCTTCAGAAACATATTACGTATGTGTTCTTTATAAATGCCTTAGTTTATTTTAGCCATTTCACTTATCTAGGGTAATCTTCTGCTCATGGCCTGCTTGCCTTTCACCTTTTATGTTCTCTTCATTACTGTTGGCCATTCCCTAACCAAAGGGCCATTATACCCACAATAGAAACCTTGACGTCTCCGGCATCTGTTCTCAACATTCTTTAGCCAGTGCTCCAAAAGAAAATCCATGTAGTCTCTGTGGGAGGAACATGTGATTCACTACAAGGACAATACAGATGATTGACTCACAGTTCACCTGCTCAAATCTCTTCAGAATTTGTGTAAAACATACCCTGGGATGGAACATGTGATAAGAGAAGGCTGTTCTGCAGATCCCTACACTTCTTTTCCATCAGTTCTCAGTCAGTGGTTCAATATAATGCACAGCGGTTGGGTGAAATAATCTTACACTTAAAAGACTAGCATTGTCTTGTAGGGCAACAATCACAAACGTAGTTCCTAATCACTTTTGTAACCATACAACTAGACCTACATTTCTATCATGCTTGCTGCTTGCTTTGGTACAAACTGCGAAGTGGTGTATGAATAAAACTATTGCAGTTTTCTTCAGCTAATTTGTCTATAATATTTACTGCAATCTGCTCTGTTGAGTCTATCTGTATACAAATGTGAGTCTTGTAATTTTCCTCTGGACTAGTTTTAGGTGACCTGTTGCTTTCTGAAATATTGACTCCTTACTGTAAAATGCTGTTTTGTTCCATGTCTTGGAACTGCTGAACATGTTATGGCATTGACTATGTTTTTCTGTCTTGTTTGTGCTCAGTTGTCTGTAAGGCTGGACGTAGTCCAGGTCTTGTTACATTTTCTTATCCCTATATCTTATCCAGATACCTTTCTTTCCCAGCTCAGTGGATATGAACTAGTATGCTTGTCATGAACAAGTGATATCGTTATTTTTGTGCCTATGTTGTTTGAAGAACACAGAACCTTAACATTCTTGTTTTTCTTTCAGGTATGAACCACAAAAGCTTGCCAGGTCTGAGATGCTTTAAATAGTTCTCATTTGGTTGCAGAAGGAAACAACACTCTCAGGTATGAGCCTTCTTTTTGGTGTCTGGACTCCCACAAAGTAAGGGATCACCCTTTCATCTTCTCCTGTCTGTCTTAATACAGGTTGGGAGACAACTGCCATTGTTTCAGAATCAACTGTTGAGGAGCCTTCTGGATGGGTTAAGTTGTTTCTCTCTCCATGTGCTTCTCAATAATCATTTGAACACAGGACCTACCCAGATATTTTAGTTTTTGTTTTTATAGTGTTGAATTGGTCTATGTTTCACTTCAGTGTTATCGTAGTTAGAGTTGTGTCCACTCATTGTCAAAATTCAACAAATGAGGCAAGCCCATTGTGTACTTGTTCTGACTGCCCATACTGTTGTGCTTCTTGGGTTTGTGTTCAATATCCAGAAGGGACATGGCCACATGGGACCGACCATATTTGGCGTCTTCGCGTTCGTCACACATCGTCCCACTCTCCATTGCCCGCCCTACTGGACGAAATCTCGACCACCTTCGGTCCTCAGTGCCTAACACTGCAGGACTTGGGCTTGTCAGCACTGCGGAACCAGTGAGTCTGCGAAGGGAGAGAGCGAATGTACAGGGGCGCTGGCGGCTCGCATTCAGTACTCACTTGAGTCTTGCATCCTGCACCGGCCCAAGGGCCCCCGGTGACTTCTGTCGATCTGGGCAGCCCTTATTGCCCTTTACTGACTGCTGATTATTGACCTTGCTATATTGTGGTTTCACCTGGTACAGCTGCCACAGGCAGGGGGGCGTCAGGGGAGGGAGCTGAGGGGAGCGTGATAAGGTGAGTGAGGGAATCAATCATGCTCATGACTGCGGTCGGGCGCATAGATGGCAGCCTAAAAATCTTTACCCCTAGCTCTCCTGTCTTCCTGTTTTCTCCTCCCCCCACCCCCTCCTACCGGACCACAAGTGACCTCACCTCTCGGTCAGATCGTGGGTATTGAGGTGTCCACAAAAAAGAGAAATTTAAAGAACGCTGCAAGAAGTGCTCGGCAAATGCGTGCTTGTGCCCCCCCCCTTAATTCAGGAGGGATTAGGTGGCATACAACTAAGCAAAGACTGAAGTGTCAAAGCTCCCTCTAAAAAGCCACAGGGGGACACCACACGAGACCTACTGATCCCCAAACACTATTAACTACAGGACCCCACAATTTGCTCCCCACCATTTTTGCACCAGCAATCACATCAAAGTACAGAGGACCTTGTCGCAAGTGCGTGCTCATGCCCCCTCCTCATGCGATTTAGCTTAATCTAGAGGCTAAGTCCCTATACATCTATAAAAGTCTAAAAAAAAAAAGTGGCTCTACAAAACACACAGGAGCACAGGCGGGGTGAGGTGGCATACCACCAACTAAGTGATCAACTTTTCTTGACCAAAAATTAAGTATAAAAGATCCTATCAGAAAACCAGAAGCTACAGGACGAGCCTATCAATCCATTACTAATAACCTGTGCAGACACAACTGAGGGCCTTGCTACGATCTTTATAAAATTTACTCTAAACTTAAAACTACAAGTAATTGGCAATCTGCAACAGTACTAGTGGTTTGCAATCAAGAAGTGAGTAGCATAGCTATGTGTGCTGAGTCCATTCTCGCGGTAACAGCCCCAATAGATTGGGGCATGGTTTGCGAGTTCAATGCAGTGCTCCTTCTTACTGAAGTCTGGTAAACCGAACTGCTCAAGGTGATAGATAACATAACATCTGGCAAGGTCAGTCAACAAGTTTCTCAAAAGATCTGAACCAAAAAAAGTCCTTAAGGAAGTTCATGACTGACAGTGTGTCAGTAACTTGACAAAAGAAAGTGCAGGTCAGATCAGCCCACTGATTTCACCTATTCAAACACTCTTTGGGAAGACAAACTGTGCCAGTAAATTCACGTTTCTAAAGGGCCCAACTGCAGTTATCTGCTCAAAATAAAAAATATTGAGGGCCTTCCAGACCCACTTACAGCTCAAAAGACAGTCCTAATAACAATTTGTTCTGATCGACGGCCCAACCTGAACTCAAACGAGGTTGTAAAAACAATAGCCACAGTAACAAGCGAAATGCCAGGTGACCACATCGCTACAACACAGGCTCAGGTCCATGGTCCAAATCTACAACATTCAACTTCAAGGCCTGATCAACGAACTGACTCAATTTGGTCTTCTATGCAGGAGAACAGCACCTGCAACAGCACTAGTAACCCAATTGAAGAGCCTGATGATTCCTGGCTACACTCAGTCTCAATAACGAACAACGCAGATTTTATACAAGCAATGGGGGTCAAAACAAGACCATCAACCTGACTGGCAACCATGAAAAAAGCATGCACTCAATAATAGAAATCTTGAGTCACCTAGATGCAACAGCTCAAGCAGACCCAAGCACCGATGCCAAGTCATCAAGACAAGGCTTACTAACTTCAACACAGTTCCAGACAGGCAGTACAGACCAAATCATCCTCTATGCTTCAGAACCAAAGGCAAGCAGTGAGAAGAAAGAAGCATTTGTGGGCACCCAAAGTAATGAGAATCACGACTTCCTAAAGGTGGGGAGCATTTCAAACTTACACTCCTCATTACTAAACATTCTACAAACCTCAATCTCGACGCTCAACATGCAATCAGACAAACTAGATCTTCAGATCAACCTCATGAATATCAGGAACTCACTTTTCTGGCATCAACACCAAACTTGAAAAACTGACAGATCAGATAACCAGTGTACAAGAAAAGATCCCCCTCAATCACCAAGCAGTCTGTGGATGTGGCCCAATCATCGATAAGCTAAGTTCCATCCCAGCCATCCTAGCCAACATTTTAAATGAGAAGAAAAATCGCAAGGCTGACACCTAATAGGCCCACCCCAGAACAGAATGACTGCCTTCAAGCTCAATCATTAGAAATAAAACAGATTCTAGAACAAAGTAACGCAGGCAGCTCCCCACGAAAAAAACCTGTGTATCTGATGCCAATTGAACAGGCACCTCAACTCCCTGATTCATCTATGTTAAAGGCTTCTGATCAGAGGACACCTAAGACACTAGTGCAAACCAAAAGACTGAAGAAATGTGCTAGCAAAGCACGAAGATGCCCTCGCTGGACAGCGAAGGATGATGTATGTAATAACAAATTATATCCCATCTTTGAAGCCAAGCAGAGACATCAAGATTTAGTAACAGCAAACACCTCAACGATTTTGCCTAGAGATAATTATCTTGAGAAACTCGAAGAGCCAGAGGTAAACCAGATATACTTGGATTCTTTAGACTCATCGCAAGCAACAGCCAGAAAAGACCCGTACCATGTAGAAGACATGGGCAATAAATATCACGAGGCTGTTAGCTGTAATACCCACATTAAAACATATAAAATAATAAGTCTTGTTATCAGTCAAATTCCTTTTAAAACGAGGACCATAGACAACTGGAGCAAACCCTCACTACATGGAGAACGGAAGAAGAGATAGCACTCCTAATTAATAGTGCTAGTGAACAGTTTGAAGCATGGGGTATAGCACTCTCACCGCGCTACCCTTCACCTTTACTAAATCTGGTCAGAACAACAAGCACCGAACAGGGTCCCACTTGTTGGAGTCAGTTCTTCAAAGCGCTCGTGGCACAACTGGAACAAGCACTCAATCAAAAAACAAACAGCCACTGGACGGCAACCAAGACCAATGGCACTCTAGCGTCAGCCTTAAATGCTACAAGAAATGAGTGACTTCCAACATATGTGACAAGTAAACCCCAGGATAGTTCACTATGTATTCTCTCCTGGAACATAGCAGGCGCAAAGCACGAACTCTGTAATAGTAAACCTCCAGCGAACTGGGGAAAATGTGTGATTATCACTGCACTTGTGTGCGAGGCAGCGGGGTGCAACTCAGCCCATCAAGAAAGTTTGTGGCTACGGGGGTACCAGGAGTACACCCTCCGTGCCCCCTGACTCTAAGATGGCGGGAGCAACACCCCAGCGATGAGATATCTTATGAAGTAGCACAGGAGGTGCCAGTTGATCGGGAGGTTTTAATCCGGAGTCCCGAGGTCCATAAAGGAAGCAGCGTGGGAGTCCGATGTGAGGAGAATCCAGAGCTGCAATGTGCGCCTGACCCTAAGATGGCCACCACTAGGGACATTTGAATGGGGGAAGCTACCACCTTCTCATGCTAAACAAGCCCGAAGGTGCACAAGGTCGCCAGCGAGAAAGCACTAAAAAGCATAGAAGTCGGCTGGGACACTTCAAGGGGCTCCCGATTATCAGTGCTCTATACTGGGGGCATAGTGAGACCTGCTTATTCAAAGTATAGGTCAGGCCTGGGCTTGCCCGAAATGGCGCCAAGATCAAATCTACAACTGTCGCTATGGGGGGCTATAGAGGTCTAAAGTCTGATGAGGATCAGGTCCCTAGGCACAACTCCTCTTCTGCTTCACTCCCGCCAGAAGGTTTGGAGGCAAGAACGATGGGTTGTCCTACAATCTGCCGACCGTGGAATCTGTCCCTTCCACCTCTCCTCTCACCCCTTTCCCCCTGGGGGACAACTGAAGAACCTAGCGGATGGCGCTTCCCAGTAACACCAGCACCAGTGCCTGTCGATAGAACTTTGGCAATGCCTCCTGGGCGAATACCATAACTGTTTGTACTTACCTCGGAGCCCGTGCAACCTTGGCCGATGCCCGGTGGAGCTGTCCTATGCAGCTATAGAGGAGTTTTTGGCTCTAGTTCACCCCCTCGGCCGACACCTACCCAGCCGGACATCTGACATTGTTTTCCTTGTCGCCCCATTGTGTTTCCTTCCCTCCCCCGCATCTCGTGTTTTTATTTTCTCCTATGTCCTTACTTGAAATCTGTAATTGATGTAACTATGTAACCTGTAACGCTCTGATCCTCATGTAAAGCGCTCTGATACCTCCAGGTCTAGCCAACGCTGTAAATAAAAGAGAACTGGCTGACCAACCCAGTGCAGCGGGCTAGTTATGTTCTCTCTCAGCTGATGCCAGGAACTGACATTGATTTGGGAGACATTGCTGTATATGTGTCCACAGCAGTAAATGTCACTTCAGAGCAGTTATCTAACTAGGTTCCTGACTTACAAGTAATTGAGTTTATCTTGCGATACAGTCTACTAGAATAGTAATACTTTTCAATGATTACGCGCATCCTAATGTACAAAAAAAGTCTGCACTTTTCAAAAAAAGTTATTTCAGAGATAACGGAAATAAGGTTTACAAATTCCAACTGGGAAATCCAGGAGACAGGTGACTTTAACACCATCCTAATATACACACCAGACGAAGATAAGCCCTTTGCAGCTGAGAACGCAATTTGGGCGGTCCAGCCACAGGCCGGTCACCCTTGAAAACATCCTGACCTCCACGGGCAAAAATTAGTCACTGCCCTGGAACATCTGGGCTTGAAAGTAATTAACAGCAGAATCTAGGGCGATAACCCCCCATCTGTTTACACATCACGGTGCAAATTCAAGCTCAATAATAGATTACACAATGCTCTCTCTACCACTGTTAAAAGACCAGAGGAAGTACATAGTAAAAAACACAACGCAAAGTGATCACTCCTATCAGCACCTGAAGTTGAGTTTAAACCCTCAAAGACACTCGAATGCACAAGCGCAACTAGGAAATCTAAATACAGCCAATCTGAAGTGCTTAAGATGGATACACTACCGAAGCTGGCTAACATGGTGAAAGACATGCTGGAGTCTAGCAGTGCACTTAACTGTACGTTAATTGAAGCTTGGACAGCCTTCTCAACAAGGCTGCTAAAATGTGGTCCCGTTCTAAAGTTCCCTTGGAGGCAAGCGGTCAAGCTTACAGATCGCTTGTTGAGAGGGACAGTTAAGAATGCTCTAAAAAGCCTATACCCCAACTCACCTATGGGAGAGGATGAAAAATTGTTGGAAGCGGTGAAAAAAACAACTCGGTGAAGATCGGAAAACTAATTCTGATGAGTTTTGGGCAAAACTACTCTCCGAGGCCTAACAAGCCAATCTCGGAGCTTTCTGGGAAACCCTAAGCGGCATCAACAGAGATGCAAGAGTAATACATTTCTCAAGCGTGCCAGAGAAAGCCTGGGTAACCCATCTGACCAAGACATTCACCAAGGGCCAGTGACCTGGAAACCTTGAGCAAGAACAAAGTAGTAACAAGTTAGGTACATTCAAGTCACGCAGCATTCCAGACAGTTTGCCTGCTCTTGTAAATCAATATTACACAGCAGCGAAAGTGGTGAAAGTAATAACGGCAGGTCGAACAGATGGGGTGCCAGGACCAAATGGTATCCCGCATGCAATCTATAAGCTCGACCCCGAATACTGGGCAAATCCCTATTGGCATTATACAATGAGGTGGAAGGAACAGGCGCAGTAGCTGGAGAGGGTCAATAATAAACCTGATCTTAAAGGGTGGAGTCAGATCCAACCCCGCCAACTAGAAGTTAATCATACTTATTGATTCTGAAGCCAAGTACTATACAACGCTTATCCTGGAGGATCTAGTAGAATGGTCAAACATCAACAAGCTGGTCCCCATCAACCAGACTGTATTCCGGAGAGGATTCGGAACCACTACAAATATCCTAGCAGAAACAGCAATGGCAGACAAATGCAAGCACTTAAAGAAAAAGTTCCATCTATGCTTTATAGATTTTATAGCAGCGTTTCATTGTGTTGACCGAGGCCTTCTGTGGGGAAAACTCAGGCTGTGGGGGCTCCCTGATAGAAGACTGTGCACAATCAAGCAGTTATACACACACGCATGGATTCAAGTTAAACTGGTGGATGGTTCAAGACTATCGAGGAGAATCCCAACAGAAATAGGCCTTAAGCATTGGTGCATTTTAGCCCCACACTTGTTCATCTTGTTTATGGCTGACCTGTCCCCATGACTGGATCAGATAAACTCTCTCCCACCACAAATGGGTCCTTTAATCCTGACTCACCTTTTATACGCAGATGATATTGTTTTACTTAGCCACACAAAAGTGGGTCAACAGCGATCACTCACTGATTTAGCAGAACACGCCAAGGCCAACATATTAGAAATAAACACGACTAAAATAAAAATAATGTCCATTTGGAATCAACCTGATTCTCCACTCAAGATTAAGCTGGCAGTGTCAGAGCCAAGACGAAACCACAGGAGCCGAAGATGAACCCAATGCCCGTCTACCAGTTCACCACCCGAACACTAGAAATCTTCTGGGCAGCGCACTAGCAAGGGGGAAAGGGGAAGTGGATAGACAAAGAGAGACAGCCTGGCGTGGACAGTTGATGAGCACATGGTTGGATCAGCTGAGCTGGTACAATTCGATACGCTGTGCCTGCAGTGGATAATAAGAATGATTAAAAAATACATACAACGCTTTCATATAGTTTTCTACTATTTTTCTTTGTATAACATTGATTACCTAATTCCACCAGGCTATTGCTTCTCTCTATTTAAGTTGTGGTATGGAGAATGGTGCTTCCTGTATCACTAGGGAAAAATTAATACATCACTATAAACTTAATCTCAAACTCTATGTATTCGTCTCAGTATTTATCATATAGTCTCTATTTACCTATTATACTGAAAACAACAAATTTACGCCAAACTGAGGAAATTCCTTGTTGAATAATTAAATTGCGAATTTAATTAATAGTCTCTATAAGGAAATCAGTTTGCTTTACACTAGTCGTGGTATGAAACCATCATGAACATAGTGTGACTCGAAACTGATGTCGTAGACCCCTCTAACCACTGCTGCCCCTGGAAACTATTTATAACTGGAGAATTGCCACGAAGAACATCTTCTGAATTACTTGACTCTTCAAGGTAATTTGTTTGGGTCCCTCATTGCGCATTGCAGTTGGTTTTGTCCAAAAGATAAACGAAGAAAAAAATAGCTAGATAAGCTATTTTAAGACGCGAACTGCGTCTAATACCGAATTCACTATGACAAGAACAAGCAAATACAAAATATGGGGAACAACTGAAAGACGCGACTATTCAGGCCACGCAGACAGTTGAAGTGCACAGTTTGTTTTCAAACCGGGCACGTTAAGCACCTGGTCTGGCGCGGCTTTGAAGTCTAGATCGCTGACTCCACTCGTTGTTAGTGTCAGCATCGGCCATGTTGGATTTCTGAATAACTAGAATACAAAAGTTTAGCAATCCTTAATTTGTTCTTGGTGTGAACACATCTAAAACAAATGTTTCCCTTGTTTTTTAGCCGCTGCAATTCTTGTGTTGTCAGACAGATCTTGACAGGCATACTAGATCCTAGAGAAGGTTAGGAGTTATCAATATCTGAGTCTGTACATATATAAGAAATTAAACTTCGAAGCGCATAAGCAGTACCTTGTGAAGAAAAGAAACACACTGATTTATGCTTTTTGTGCTCTCACTAAGACGCTGGACGGTCCCTCTTTCAAGCCTCTACAAGCAGTTATTGTGGCTAAACTACTACCAATGGTGGCATATGCAAGTGTAGTTTTGCATGGTAAAGATGCCTTGACTCTGGATAAATTGTAAACAAACACGTGTAAGCGAGTTTTTGTTCTGCCACATAATGCCTCACCAGCAAAAGTCAGCTTGGAATTTGGTCTTATGCAACCAACCATTGAGAGCTGTTACTCCACCATCAAAACATGGCACAAAATGCTGTCAAACCAAAGAAGTCCACTAATTATTACCCTATGCAGTCATTGGAAAAGGACCCTGGTGCAGTTTACAGTAAACACCTGTGGTCATCACTTAAAGAAACAAACACAATAGACCTTTGTAACTTGAGCTTACCTCACCCTGCCTTGTGCCGTGCAATAAACAAAGACGCTGTCACTCACAAATGACAAGCACACATTTACCAGTCGTACACATGCCAGGATGGTTTTGCAGTCTTACAGTAGCCCGAAGCTGGCAGCATATCTAAACGTGACATGTCTCCGATTTGCTTCTCTCCTATCCTTTACCGATCAACCATCATGGAAACATAATGGTCCAAAGACATTTATTTATTTATTTTTCACATTTGTAGAGCGCTCTGTTACCCGGAGGTGTCCTGGCGCTAGCTTGATTAAACCAGTGTATGTGGGTGTCTGAGAGCTTAATGAGTAAAGAGCCAGGTCTTAAGCGCTCTTCTGAAAGCCATCAGGTCCGAAGATTGTCTGAGATTGAGTGGCAGTCTGTTCCACGCCTCTGCCGCGCCGAGGGAAAAACTCCTGCCTCCCCAGCGTGCTTTCTTAACTCTGGGGACTGTTACCAGCGCCAGCTCCCCAGATCTCAGGATTCTTGCTGGTTTACGCCAGTGGAAGAGCAGTTTCATGCACCTAGGGCCCATATCATGCAGGGCCTTGAAGACCATGCAGAGTGCTTTGAAAGCTATTCTTTTGCGGACTGGCAGCCAGTGGAGTTTCACCAAATCCTGAGCTACCGAGGCAAATTTAGGGGTGTCGGTGATCAGGCGGGCGGCTGCGTTCTGCAGTAGCTGGAGTTTGTTAAGTAAGCCCTGCTGGGCGTTCAACATCAGGCTGTTACAATAGTCCAAACGTGAGAGGACTAGACCAGTGACGACAGTTTTCCTATGCTCCCTCTCCAGATAAGGAAGAACTTTCCTGATTGTTTTGAGGATGTAGTGCATAGAGGAGGACAGTGCATTGATCTGAGGCTTAAAGGACAAGGAGTCGTCCACCAGTATACCAAGATTTTTAACTTTTGCCTCTGGGGATGGGAGGGGTCCCATTTCATCCGGCCACCATCTAGGGGACCAAAAATTGTCCCTAGAACCAAAGAGCAGCACTTCTGTCTTTGTGGAGTTAAGTTTGAGACAGTTTTGAGCCATCCAACTGCCCACCTCACGCATGCACCCTCTAAACCTGTCTGCTGTGCTATCTGTGTCGCCCGGTAGCAGTGACACCACTATCTGTGTGTCGTCTGCGTAAGCTGTGAGATTAAAAGCAAATGATCGAATCACCGGGGCTAGGGTAGCTACATATACATTAAAAAGGGTGGGACTGAGTGAGGACCCCTGGGGAACTCCACAGGGGAGCACAAACTGATCCGATTCAAAGTCTCCCAGGGCCACTGACTGAGTTCTGTTGGAGAGGAAGGCCTGTAGGATCTTCTATGCCTTTCCTTGAATTCCACTGGCCCTCAACCGGTCCACCAACAGCTTGTGATGGACCGTGTCGAAGGCCGCGGAAAGGTCCAACAGGATCAGGGCGGCTCTGCCTCCTGCGTCCATCACTCTTCTGATGTCTTCCACGGATTTGATCAGGGCGGATTCCGTGCTGTGTTCTGCACGAAAACCGTGTTGAGAAGGATCAAGATGTTCTCCTGTCTTCAAAAAGGCACTTAGCTGCGCATTTAAGTTGCCTTCCATAATTTTGGCAGGGAGGGGTAATCGTGCAATCGGCCGGTAGTTGTTCATCTCGGCGATGTCCAGGTTTTTTTTTTAGGAGGGGCAGGATGGAGGCTCGCTTCCATTTTCCGGGATATTCCCCTTTATCCAACATCTGGTTGAGAAGGGGAGTAAGTCCGGTTGCAATGATGGCGGGAGCTAATTTGGCTATTGCCGTTGGGCATGGGTCGTATGGGGAGTCTGATTTTGTCTTCAGTAGACGGCTCACTACTTCCTTTTCACTGATGGGCAGGAAATGTAGGAGTTTTTCCTGATTACTGTCTGATTCCGGACCAGTGCTAGGAGGAGGGGTCCTAACTTGACTGTCTAGGGAAAAAAAGATATTTTCCACTTTTTCCCGGAAAAAGGTGGCGAGATTCTCAAAGAGTGGAAGACTGGGGGGTATTTCTATGGTTTATGGGGCTGCCAGGGATGATACTGTTTGGAATAATTCCTTTGGGGTGTTGCTGGCTTCTTTAATCCGTTTCGTGAGGAAGGCCCGTTTTTCCTGTAAAATTCTTTCTTTGTAGGCTCTTTGCTCTGTATTGAGAATTTTTTTATCTGTCTCACTGTAGTTTGTCCGCCAAATTCTCTCAAGATTTTTACACCGTGTTTTATGGTCCCTTATTTGTTCAGAAAACCAAGGGGCGGCAGGATTTGCCCGTGTGGAGTAAGTAATTTTGGGGGGAGCGAGAAGTAGGCAGGCACGTTCTAGCCAGTTTGTGTAGGCGGCGGCGGCTGCTTCCTCCACATTGTCAGTGAGGGGTCTCAAGGAGTTTTTTGATACGTCATCTAGCATTTCACCATTTATGGTGTTCCATTTCCTGACCTGTCTAGGGGTGTTTCTAGTACTGGGTGGTTTCATGGGGGTGATTAGAAAGACCTTAAAATGGACTGCTGAGTGATCAGACCAGGGGACCGGCTGTACCGATGATACATTCAGGCTGGGATGGTTAGAAAAAATCCCGTCCAGGGTGTGTCCTGCCTTGTGTGTCGGACCGCACACCCATTGTGTCAAATCCACCCCCTGCAATAGGTCGATCAGATCACGAGTGTCTGCGTCTGAATCCCATTCTAGATGAAAATTAAAATCGCCCAGCAGAGTGAAAGCTTGGGCAGAAGCTACTGCTTCGAGTACCTTAC
Organism: Lissotriton helveticus; assembly: GCF_964261635.1. Classification (NCBI taxonomy): domain Eukaryota; kingdom Metazoa; phylum Chordata; class Amphibia; order Caudata; family Salamandridae; genus Lissotriton; species Lissotriton helveticus. Next base: position 1,621,740,794 of record NC_136063.1, on the reverse strand, counting down.
TCAGGGCTAGCACAAATGGGGCTTTAGAACCTGGGGGTCTGTATACAAGACAGACTCTAAGGGATTGATGATCGGAAAGAGTAAGGTTAAAAAGAAGAGACTCCTCGAGGCCTGTGGGTCCGGATTGAAAGGACCCTCTAATGGATTTATGGTGAATGATGGCTAAGCCACCCCCTTTCCTCTTTTCCCGATTTTGAGTATGGCACACATAGTCCGGCGGGGTGGCATTAACAATATCAGGACCTGAAGCCGCATCAGTCCAGGACTCGGTGATGAATGCTACCTTTACTCCCGAGTCCAGAATCAACTCCGCTACCTCAGTGCTGTGTTTGACCAAAGACCTCGCATTGAGAAGTAGGCAATTGACCGCGGGATGGTCCTTCCTCGAAGGTTCATCCTTGTGGTCCCTTTGGGGAGCGATGGGTTGCCAGAACAATTTGGGCAGTGCCTGTAGGCAGTTGGCGCATTGGGGTGGGTTATTTAGAGCGTTGGCCCCCGGTTACATGACTATGCATCCCACTGTAGAGGCGTTGCTTTTTAAGGCCCAGAGCGCCTCCCTGTTATAGATATATCTAGGGGTCAGATTGGTATGTAAAGGAACAGGGGGTCTGGCCCTGGGCGCGGGTCCGGCGCGTACGGACGCAGACGGGCGCGCCCGCTGCGCTCGTCCGCTGCGCTTCCTTGCGAAGGGTGCCATTTTATGGAGGAAAGGGCGGGAGGGGCGGAGCACTAGACTGCTCGGCCGGCTCCTCACCCAATATGGCGGTACCCACGGGGAGAGCTGTCTCCGGTAATGTGCAAATAAGCTTAAAGTGCAAATTGGCAGCAAGTATTTAAAATTAGCAGCAAGTCTTTAAAATTAGCAGCAAGTATTTAAAATAACATGCACGAGCAGAATATGGTATACAAGGCAGCAATCGCGATGTCACCATCCACGGTCCCGGCTTCTGCCTCAGGAATACAGGTTATGCAGTGCTGTAAAGGAATACATTATCCACATGGTTTTCATATGTCCATTTTTAAAGAACACTCATATTTTACTATTGAAAAACATTTTTAACGACCGGGGCATCAGTACCTGTACGTCGGCCATAATAAAAGGCCTTAATCCATTTGACCCTCAGATTAACTGTAAACTGGTAAAATTCTTGGTTTTATAGGAAAAATTACTTAAATTAAATATTTTATTGCTGGTAATAATTTATATGGGTTACTTGAATTAACCCCACTTTCAAGCTTAGATGTTTTGTTGGTTGATTACCACAGCAGCACTTTATAGCCGATTACACCTTATAGTGGTCTAGATGTTAATTTTAAGGCACTTAACCCACCTGACCCTGGATTAACAGGAAATTGATTACATTTGCCTCAATTTTACTGAGTAATCTTACAATTTGAGATGACTGTTGCTGATCTTACTGTAGTAACCGTAGGCATAACATGACCATTTGATGATCTATGTATTCGCCATTAGCTTTGTTACCATACAATACTTAAAATTAAGCCAGATGGTTCAAGTTCTAGCAAACAATTAGGATGTTCCAGATCACGCTGTGATTAGAATTTTATGGAACCATTAGTAATCATGTATTACATCACACCCAAGATTTTATGTGCTTTCATGTTTAGTGTATATGGCAATATTGTGATGGATTTTATTAACGTAAAACAATAAAGTTTGATACCAGTGGTGTCAGTACCCCTTTTAGAGGGCCATGTGGACAGCAGGAGCAACTGGGCACAACTGTGGTTGTTGGTGCATTTTCACTCCTGATGTCCCAGGGTCAGATCTACAGTGGGCTCTGAGTAGCTGGGCCAATTACCCCTTCAGCACCTGACTGTCAATGGTGGCGTGGGTCAGGCAGTTCTAGGCTTCTCTGGGAGGAGGTATATGTAAGGCTCACAACTGAAAATACATTCAGCAAACCCAATAGATGATTGTCCAATCAAATACTTGCTTTTATGTAAAAAGGGGTATTTATCTACTAACATCAAGTGCAATACAATCTAATGCTAGTTCTATACACATTCTTCTTAAGGCAGGCCCTGGTCAGCTTCCCAGTCCCACTTCCAGGTCTATGGATGAAGGTTTTCCCTTGCTTAAGTGTGGCAACATCCAAGCTAGGTCCCTCAAATGATTTCAAGTCTTAGAAGATCTACAACGGCTTTTAGCAAATGTACATGTGTCCTCTGCGTCGGTGCATCATTTAGTGGACGTTCTCCCAGGGCCCGAAGGCCCAGTATCAGTCTTACCTGCACCGATCTGGCCCAGTATTGAGCAGTATTGAGCAGACCTCTGGAACCTGAGGCTACAACGGCAGATGTCTAGGGTGCCCTTCTGATCCAGTGTTAATTCTTCTTTGTCCGGGGCTGGTCTTGGGTGCTCCCAGACTCAGGCAGGTAAAACTTGGTTCCAACTGTGCAGTCCACAAACTGCTAGTCCATTAAGTCTGCACGCTGTCCTGGTGCTACTGCCCTCCTCCTGGACTGAGGACCACCTCCTGATGTGCAGGAGGTCTTGACATCACACACAGGGCGAAGGTCCTCAGTGTTCTGTGCAATCCACCCAGCTTAGTGGCATCAATAATGTGATCACCCTTTTCGGTCCCAGCACTACCAAGGGCAACGACCCTCCCTTCTTGACCGCCAGCACCAGAGTGATGACCCTTTCTCTCAGCAGTGGTCTAGTCCTCCCCGCATCCTCACCTGGCATATAGGGGCCACAAAGCACACACAGACAGACGGTCCGATCGGCTCGCTGTTCTCCATGGACCAGAATCTCACACTCCACTTCTGGGATTCACTTGGTAGGACTCCCTCTGGACCTCACTCCCTCCAGGCAATCTCCTTCTCCTCTAAGGGCCCACTGGCCTTGGGTAAGGCAGAATCTGTTACTCCAGGCAAGTGTTCTTGATTCTCCTGGGTAATATCCTCTCATTCAGCATAGGAGACTGGCAGGTCTGAAGCCCCTAGTCCAGGATAAAATAGACATGACCTGTGCTCTGCTTCTCCACGCTGATGTACAGCTTCAGTTTGACAATTTGGGAGTCTCAAGCTCCCCTTTTCATAATCCATTTCCAGACACACTTGTGATTTAGTGTGTCTTTCTTTGGAGTTTGTGTTTTGGGGGATGTCCACTTTGAAGTGGCCACTAATTTGTTGTGCTCTTCCTCCAGAGAGACGTCTATCACAGCAGGACAGTCTCCAATCTTTATAACACCAAGCATACACTATGGGAGCGACTACAGGTTCACACTTGAATGTCAGCTTCACTGATGTGCATCAAAAGGTTACTAAAGGGCCCCAGCCCTGCTCTTTATGATTCTCTTCAGATGTGCCTAGTCCCCTTTGACCAGTGACCTCTGCCAGAATCAAAAGAGCCCCTTTTGAAATGCTGAAGAGCCAGCGCTCATGAATGTAGCAATCCACAAATCTGTCAGGGAGGATCCTCTACCTCACCATACTCCTGCAGCCTGCCCTGGGGTTCCCAATATGGGACCAACAGGTTTTGACGCACTGTACCCTCCCAAGCACTCCTGCATCTTTGGTGCTGCATGCAAACATAAATGTAGTTTTGCATGTGCTGCACCTGTGACCACTTTGAAATACCAGTGCGCCGTTTGTGTGACATGCGCACAGACTTCCATATATTGCTACCATGGGCACACACACATAATGTTGCTGTGTAGAAACATTCACACCTCTCAGCACTCTACCCATCAAGATGGATGCCGAGTGAGAGATAAGCACACAGCAACAGAACTTTAATTGGGGGAGCCAGTGGATCCCACTGCCATGAAAACTGCGCAGGTCATTCTACTGATTTACGTTTTACTAAATATTATACTACAACTGCTGTGCTTGTGCTACTCAACTCTTGGGAAGGGCAGTAGCTCTTTACCACATTTAGGGTTGCCTAACCAGACCACAGTTGAGACAGGACTAGGTCATAGCGCACACACATGGCTCATGCTCCCTCATGACCCGGGCACTTAGGGCAGGGCTACACACCTATCACCAATAAAGGAACTTTTCCGACCCAACATGGTTTGTGCATTCTCTCTGAATGGTCAACAGTTGTACAGCTTGGCTTCTTTTTTACACATGCAAAAATAGATTGCGCTGTTCCACATGATTCTATCATATCCCTCTGTCTATTTAATATTATCAACCTCTGTTTTTTTAACCATTCAGGCAAAGCAACAATGAATGGTCAGGCCCGAGACATGCAGTTGATATACAGATGATCATACCAGCGACATCATGAAACTGTCAAAGGCATATAAATGGGAGATAGTAAGAAACAAATATTTGCTAAGTAAAAACCTGCTCAAATGGAGCCAGAGGTAAAGAGGGACCCTATAAGGAACCATTTCAAAAGGCAACAGAGGGTGTTAATGCTCATCAGAAGTAGGCTTGTCTGTGGAGACAATTGAACATTTCAAACTATGGACATCCAGAGGAGTGCAAGTTAAGGGGATTAGAACATTCATAATGAAAGAGCTGTCAGGATAAGCACTTGACAGCACCACACACTCATTACTGAAGAAACATGAATTTCTTGGTAATAATTGACATTACAGATGTTGATTGAAAACAGGACGCACATGCAAGGGCAGGCTCTATGGAGCTAATTGTTTCAGTGATGTTACAATAGGCAAAATAAATGGATTCTTCAAGAAGAGTGACACATTCCACCTAGGTTAGCAGTTGTGCCCAAGAACAGTGGCAATCTGAAAGGATCTCTGATGACTGTAAGAGCATGGTGCAGAGAACATAATACATAGGCATGGGGGAAATAGTGCATAGCTGGAAAGAAGAGATGCTTAGCTGGAAAGAAGAGACAACTTAGGGATTTTGCATCTTCAGTTCAGCTGCACACAAGAAAACCAGGCAGGTGGAACCTAAGGTAACTGTAAAAAGATAGTAAGTGCTGTGGATAAGGGATCCACTGCATGAAATGGAAACTCTAGAAATGGGCGCAGTGCTTAACTGTGCTGACTCTGGATAATAGAATGCCCATCTAAAACACTACTGGTTCTGGAAACAATGAATTGCTGCAGAGAAACGCCAAGTTAGGAAACACGTTTACTGCATTATATACAGGGCCCCTGAACTTACACAATTGTCCAGCTCTATCGTTTTCTGCATAATTATTTATTTAGCACATTGGCACCACAGCCTACCATCAGATCCATAATTTGCAGATTTCAGCCCAAAATGTGTTTCTAGCTTTAACAGCCCAAAAGTTACTAAAAAGAAGTGCTGCACGTGGTTCCGCGTTGTGGCAGAATGGTGTCAGGTTTAACTGGTTACCTTTTTAAAAATGATGACTGCTGTATTCCGGTGTAAAACTGGCACTAATGAGGTGAAACATTGGCCACATTATAAATAGTGATAAAAACGCTAAAATAACAATATAATATTGCCAAAGATTGTGCTGCATGAGGAGCATAATTCTGTCAACCCTGCCGCAAAATGTCAGTGTCCCTGACTATATAGCAAGACAGCAATTGGGGAATCTCTGTAAATAAAGGGGTAGTCTAACAGGAGTACTATATTAATAAAAAATACAGGACTGAAGGACTGTTCTTCTTTCATTTCTATTGTTGGCCAGCAAGGGTGTGGATGAGTCAGTGAGAAAGAGCTTCTAGGAAATGTAGTCTTTTTGAGGAAAATCTTCAAAACTTCTGTAAAATTCATCATGGATGGGGAATGGAAGATAAGATCAGGGAGCTAATCTATCTTTGAAAGTTCTTCAGTCTTCCTACCTAGTAGCATGCACAAGGGTGAAGGTAACTGTCAGTCCTTGTTCTTGAGGCCCACAGGGCAGGCATGGGATAAGCTGTAGTGGTTGAGGTGGTTTGCCACTGGTGTCTGGGGTACTTTATACTTTGATTCTGAAAACGGGGCCGAGCAAAACCTTTTCTACTCTTGACTCTCAGGATAGCAAGGGTGAGCAGTCACAGGCTTCTCAGGGAGGTTGTGTTGGGGGCTAGAGCTCGGATCTCAACGGACACAATGTAATGTTCACCCGATGCTCATCTTTCATGTAACTAGAACGTACTTTAATCACACAGCAGAATTAATTATACACAAGGTTGCAAACAAAGCCCTTTTAAATAGCGAGGCACTACACCCCCTTCTTTCCTGTATTCATTCAGTTTCCCCCTTCTTCCTGCTAGGGTCATATCCACAGTCCCCAACACAACATAGTTTAGGTAGGATTAGGCGGAGTTGCAAGGGGTTTAGATCCTCTCACAGGTCAAGTGTGCAACTCAGTTGTGTGGCTCTTTACCCCTTTGACAAAAAGTCTTGGTGTGGGCGGCAGACATGTCTCTACACATTTATTCTCTTGTTCTGGATACACGATTTACCTGCTAGTCATTGTAGTAGTTCAGGCTGTGCCTCAGATGAGGTCCGATTCCCCAACCGCCCGAAGTGGCCCTTCCTCTTCAGGAGCTGCTCCGCAAATTTAAAGAGTTTATTGGTGAGGCAGATATGCATGACTGTACTTGTCTAGGCCGGCTGCAGACTGGTATTCTGGTGTTGCAGTTAGGGCCTCCAGTCTGAATCCCTCGAGGTGGTGCTTTTCTAGCAGTTGTGGTCTCCAGGCCAATCAAGGCTTCCCACTTTGGTAGCGATGCAGCTTTCACTGACAGTGTCCGCTGTAGCAGCACTAGACTCTTACACCATGTGAAAATCGATGGGTGACACTGGATACTTGTTATAGTTCAGTCTTATCCAGGTTGCTCAAAAACTATGCAGAGTGAGAGAGAGAGAAAGAGAAACTTGTTTATTTAGACCATGGTCTTTTAAACAGTACAAAACAAAACACGATCAGGATCCAAAAAGTACGAACAGACAAATTCTAATACATCATAAATAGTTAACTATGCAGAGTGACTGGTGAAGGTTCCCTCCATGACGTAAGTCACTCCTGGCTTTGCTTATTCAACAAGTGTGTTTTCTCTGGGTACTCTTGACCCTGTTAACATGTTGGGCATCTCTTCCTGGACAGCCTTTCCTCCTGAAGGACTGGCACACTTTTCCCCCTCATTTTTCCCCTCTTTCAGCAGGTACTTCAAGCAGACCCTCAGCCTCTCCATCTGAAAGTGCAGACTGCAGGTGGTATCCCCTAAATGCTGAGAGACTGGCTGTCAGGCAGACACCAGCCCTGTTTGCAAATCAGCGCTCTCAGTTCCCTGCAGATCACTCACTTCCTTGTTCAAGAAGAAATTGACTGTGTGGTGGTGTGGGTCCCACTTGCATGCATATTTTTCATGATCCACTGCCCATGGTTTCTCAAATGGTTTTGGTTGGTTCTCTTTCAAAGGTTGTTCTCAATCTCTTCTCCAGACACAGCCTTTGTGCAAAGTAATAGTTCTCATAGCAGGTAATAGTGGGATGCCTCCAAGCAGCATTATCCAAAACATGGGCACATTAAAACTGAGATCTCTTCATTAGGCTGTCAGCAGCCTACTTGAGAAATATTTAGAGACAGACAAAAGTGTAGGCCCTACCTAAAAACATTTTTACTGTGAATAACAGAAACTGCTGTTCACCCCTCATACCTACGGTCCATAAACTGCCAATGCACAAGACAAATGAGCATCTCTTTGCTAACCAGTCCCTCATTGACTTTCTAAAGGTAGCACTTTCTCCATCCTCCCTCACTTATTATCTGGGTCTTCATCCTCCAGTCACAGGAATACAGGCAATACGATTACACTGTCTGTTTAAAGCTTTCCATATCCTCCATTGTGTGCCAAGTTAAAATCAGGGGCATCTAAAATGGACCCAGCTGGGTTCAGTACTCAAACAACACACAGTCCTACTACCACACGTGCTACACAGTCTGTACATACATGCGCTTGATGTGCAAATGAAACACCAGCACAAAGCTCTGGATTTCAGGTAACAGTGGACCGCTAGATTTATTTATTTTGGAGTTTTATATAGCGCTGGCAAGACCCGAGGGTATCAAAGTGCTTTACAACATGTAACAGAGAAGCAATCAAATATAAGAAGTGACCATAGTAGAGCATAGTGATTTGTGACGAGTAAAGTTCAAACGCATAGAGTGTTAAATCAGACGTAATGATCCGTGACGTGCACAGTTAAACATAAAGAGTAACCAATAGACTCCATGATTCGCAGCAACTCCAGATCGGTGAGGGGGAGTACCAGAGCGAACCGAGAGGTGAGCGAGATATCGGTCCTCTAAACAGAGTGAATGTATACTGCAGTGCACAGGATTCGATGTGGAGCGTCAGCTATCCATTCATAAGAGATCGGTTGAGGAAAAGGTCTTTGAGCTGGCTTTTGAATTTTGGAAAGGAGGGGTTAGTCCTGATATAAACTAGGATGGTGTTTCAAATTTTGGGCGCATTTACAGAGAAGGAGCGTGATGAGGCTTTATCTTTGTGAGTTTTTGGCGGGATGAGAAGTAGAGTGTTGGTACTCCTTAGATTCCTTGACTGACCAGCTTTGTTTAGTTTGGCGGCCAGGTATGCAGGTTTGCCGGTATGCAGGGCTTTGTGAGTGAGACAGGGTGTTCTGAAGCTGGCGCGCATTTCGGTTGGTATCCATCTTAGCTCTCTGCCAGCAGGAGTGATGTGATCATATTTTTTTACTCCAGTGACCATCCTGGCTGCTGCATTCAAAGTTGTTCTGAGAGGGGCAAGGTGGGATTTTGCTGTGCCTGTGAGGGTTGCGTTTCCGTAGTCCAAACTGGACAGAACCTAGGATTGGGTGGCTTGTATGAGGTAATTGGGGGGGATAAATGGCTTTATTTTGTTGAGCAGTTTTAGGTTGATGAACTCGCTCTTGGCAGTATTTTTGATGTGTTGAACCATGTCTAAATTAGGGTCCAGAGTGATTCCCAGTGATTTTACAGAGTCTGCTGGGATGAGGCTGCAGTTTAGAGTATCAATGGTTTTTAGCCATTCTGTGACTTGGGGGGGATCAGTGCTTTGTTGGATATGATGAGTATTTCTGTTTTGTCCTGGTTTAGTTTCAGGTAGTTGAGGGATAACCAGTGTTGGATTTCTTTCAGGGTGAGGTTTAGTCTTTGTATGTCTTTAATAGAGGAAGTTTCAAGGTAGATCTGGGTATCGTCTGCATATAGGTGGAAGGGGATGTTGGCGTTGTTGAATTACTTGGTAAGTGGCTCCATGTAGATATTGAATAGTGCCGGGGAAAGAACTGATCCTTGTGGAACCCCCTGTTTATGGAGAGTAAGTCTGATGTGTTGTTTTTAACCTTTATTCTTTGGGTACGGTTCTGCAGGAAGGAGGAGAACCACTGTATTACCACCATGTCTGCTCCAACCCTTTCCCGTAGTACATTAGGGAGCAGTTTGTGATCAACCATGTTAAAGGCTGCCGATAGGTCCAGGAGGATGAGTAGGCAGCATCGATCATTGACCATCAGTATTGACCATCTAGATGAGAGGAGCTGCGCGGTAGAGAAAAAAGTATAGTCACACAATAGATTCAAGTACACAGTCGCGGCCTTCGCCACTTCATGATACACATAGGGCATGGATAGTAGTTTCAATGCCTACTATAAGGACACACTTGGTGCACCCGTCAAAGTCACACAAACAGGTTCAGGACCTTGCATTGCGAGTGACAGGCCTAGGCCTATGTGGACACTCTTTTAGCGTGACAACGGAGCAAAACATTTGTCAGGATACCAGTTTAAAATGTGGTTGGATTGCATGCCTGTCAACATTGCAGGCTTGCTCACCATGCAGGGAATATATTCTCATCTTAACAGTGAAAAATCATGACAAATGGTAGAAGAACTCGAATGGCAATCTGGACCTGAGTCTCATTATGAAATGTCCTTGACCAAGAGTTTGGAAAATAAAGAATTTAGGTGTTCTAATCGATGAACACAATTCCATGAGTATCCATTTGGGCAATATAATAAAAAGTAGACTTAATGCGCCATCTCACTTAGGGAATGTTTTTTCTGATCCATTGAAAGGCCTCTAAGTTTGCTTGATGGTGAATTCCAGTCTGGATTATTCCAACTCGTACCCTGGTCATGATGCCGTGTGACATACATTTTTTGGCTGAGATGGTGGAACCACATTTCAGAATCTGGAAAACATTTCCTCTACTTAAAGGCTGATGGTCAAATAAAATTAATCTATTTCAGTTTATTGCATCTTTAACTCCGCAGGCAACCATATGCCAAGACCCTTTTCCCGCAAGGTACTAAGGATGATATTTTACTCCCTCTTTCTTATCATATGTCTTGTAAAGGCAGTCAGAGTGTTTAATAATCCAAGAATTTTGTGATGGATTTCATATAGATTACCTATTGCTCGGGCTCTCTGATTCTAAATTCAGGTTTGTGCTTCAAATTCTTCTGTTTAACTAATAGTTTGCATAGTGGCCTTTTCACTTGATGTAGTTTACAAGCCATAAGCATCTCATCAACTAGAGTTGTTTGTCATCTTCGTCACAGTTTTTCAGATTTTGTTTTCCTGTTCTTTGAACTACCTTGCTTCTCTGGATTGGGGATGATGTTGCTATTACATTGAGTGCTTTGAAATACCAATGAAGATGGAAAGGAGCAGTTACTTGCAATCCTTTTTCTGTTTCTCTGGTATCCTCATTATATTAAAAAAGACCAAAGCACCTGTTCAGAGAAGCCAGGAAAATGGCTAAGGAAATAGTGACCAACATTCTTAATATATAACAGCAGTCAAATTGAATTGAGAGCTATCGTACACAGTTGTCCATTAATGGAGCTTTGAGCTGTTTGCCGTCTTACGGTGTCACAATTGCTCTTCAGTGAAGCTTTTGTGCATCTACATCATTCCCTACCTTTGTTCTTTTAAAAAAGAATAAACCGATTTTGTTTCCTTACACTAGATTTGCAAACTATTTTTTAAATCCAGACTACACATTTTGTTAGACTAATCTGGCTTTAAATAGTCATTTGTTTCAAATATTTATTTAGAAGTTATTTTTCTCTTTGGGGAAAAAGTGTGCCCTCAGCACCAGTCGTAGAGCTATTCCATGGACGACACTTCCCATGATTAACTACTAGAATTACAAGTAAGTAGCTTCCATATCAGAATTGAGTTATACCATCCTCTTGAGTTCATTTTTGCTAACGCTATGGCAAAGGTTTTTTTGTAACGTCCTACAAACATCATTAACTCCTCTTTTCTCTTTTACCTTAGGGTAGACGTAAAATGCCAATGACCTGTGCTGCTTATGGATGTAATACAAAATTCTCTGCGGAGTCCAAACGGAAAGGAATAAGCTTTCACAAGTAATGTTATTTATATTTTTACTTTTCAACCTCCTCTTACATTGTCAAATGATATTTATTATCGCCCTGTATTATCATCCATATGGCCGTCTTATTCCTGAACCTCTGATTGCTTAAATGTCATTGCACAATATGTTCTGTCATTAGATAATCATGTGTGCTCTAAATACCAGGAATTGTGACTGGACAGAGCTGCTTTGGTTTTGTAAAGGTTGGCTATTGCACCAGAGCTTTAATAGATAAACACGTTAATTAGCAAGAGTCTTTGTAATGTAAAATAATATTAGATAATATTGTGTTAAAGACTGCAGAAAGTTTACCTTTTCTCGCTAAGAATTATGCTCGGTGGCTGCCATTAAGGTACATCCTTGCATGTAAAAGTGCGCCAAATAATGTTAATGACAGACCTAAATAAGAAGAAAGGGTTTGCTAGTGACGAGTGGCACTAAGCGAAGGCCCTTGGCTGAAATCATATGAATGCTAATAATGTATGACAATTTATTGTGTATTTGTTGCCTGCTTGAGCCGAGATTGGAATTTAATGCTTTAAACTTGATTGTCTTTTTAATTTGCAGATTTCCCTTATCCAATCCCATTTTGCTAAAAAAGTGGCAACTTGCTGTGAGGCGGGCTTCTGTCACTGGAGCATTGTGGACACCAACACGTCACCACTGCCTGTGCAGCCTGCACTTTCAGGAACACTGTTTTGAAATTGCAGGTTTGATCAGAAGACTGAGAGAGGGAGCTGTACCAAGCGTTTTTCATTTCCCAAGAAGTGCAAAGGTTGGTTTTTATATTAAATTTGAAACCTGAAATATAGACAACCGTATTTGGATATGTGGTTTGGTTTTATGGGACATGTTGGATTACATATCACAGCAGTGCAGTGTGTTGCACTAGCTAGGATGGCAAAGACACATTTCTACTGATTTTTGTTGTTGTTTTTTTAAAGGACTGTCCGGATTAGACAAAACCATCTGCAATTCATCTCAGATGGATAGACAGTGTTTATAGATCCTCCTAAGCTACTTGTGACTAGTCTTCTCTGAGTTGGGAATCACATAAAACGTACTGGAGCAGCTAGTGCAACACACAGATTTGAAAGAACCAGTTTGCTGCCTCTTGGGATATTAAAGGCCCACTTTTGAATAAAGTTCTGCACCTTCATGCCTTCTCAGTAGTTTCTCTCACTTCAGCAGTCTGGTAAACAAAATCAGAGACAAGATGGACACAGTGATATCTCTAGCTAGAGCAGAATTACTTTGAGGATCTGTACCCCAAATGCTTTCTCTAGTCCTTCAGTGAAAACTCTAGATTTATAGTATCTTCTGTCACAATGTTAGACCAAGACTCTCAATCCTCAGCCAATATCTGGGACTGGCTCCTCAGAGCGGACCAGACATTTAATTGAGTCATTACTATAGCCTTAGAGCTCACCGTATCGGGCTCTACTGGCCATTAAAGGCCCGCTCATCGTTAAAGGCCTGAGCCAAAGGCGAGGGCCTTTAACAAGGGAGCTGGCCCTTAATGGCCGTTTGAGCCCACTACGGAGGGCTCTAAGACTATTGGAAAATTCCGGCTTTAAGAAGCAGAATGTTCTAATTTGTTAAACAAAAGCCTCACTGAACCCGAGACGCTTAAACTCCCCATGAGCTAGATGAGTCCTTTCTTCACAGTTGTTGATGGGCAAAAATACTGAAATGTTTATGCTTCAGGCTTATACCAGCCATTAGAAGCCCAGAGCACTCTATTGTATTTAATGGAGCGCTCAACATTCCAATTTTCTAATTAACAAAATAGCCTTCCAGGAGGCTACCTTACATTATGCTATGAATTCTGCTTTGTATAGCACACAATATGCCATTAAAATGGTCCTGTTGTTGTATTGGATGTCCTACTGTACCTTTGCAAATGACTGCGAGGTTGTCACCACTGACTAGAGTGGGATTTGTCCTTTGCTTATGTTTCAGGAATTGTGCTCCGGTCTGCCTCCAAGATTGTGCAGTTTAACTTGTGTTCTATGAGGTTAGGCATTGGTTTCCCATGAAAAATGTCAATCTGTAGTCATACTAATTGGTTGGGTATCAATTCATTGAGTTGTGGTTATATGCTTTGGTGCTGGAGTCAAGGGGCTTTATTGATTAATTAACCTAATTCTCCTAATTCCCGTGCCACTCCCGTTGCTGGAGATTGTGTTTCTGGATTATGTGGCCTGTCTGATAGGACGTGTGTGTGTGTGATGTTCAGTGATGTGTTCTTTCTGTTTGTGATGATGATTTCTACTTAGTGTTTAATTCTGTTGTTTTTAGTTGTTTAGTGAATAAGTGCATGTAGGATTTGCTGTCTAAAACATTTTCATGACTTTGGCTGTGTTGTATCATAATGTCTCCAGAAAATAGTGATGTGATAGACTGGAATGTGACATACCTATGCTGTTTAAAATGTGTGTGAAATTCCTTTTGTAATATGTCATCCAGAGTTAAGTTAGGACAAACTATTATGTTCTATCGTGTTTTCTGTGTGTTATATTTCGATACCTAGTGTTAATGGAAAGTCAGTAGTATAGTACATATATGCTTTGTTGGAAGTTGTAGCAATGCTCTATCCAATTTGTTCTCTGTTTTTTTGTAGCTGAGAGCTGTATCTTGGTGACTGGTGCTGTTAGGACTACCGTAATGTGTGCAGAGAATAGATTGTGGTAGTACCTTGCATCTTTCATTTCCTTTTTCCAATTTCTTTTATCATTATAAAATCCATCAATTAATTTTATATATATGGAGCTGAATAAAATCTAAGTTACACCGATTTTGTGGTCCGTACTCCATATTTGCGCAGTAGGAAAGAGGCTGCGAGAGGAGAATTGCTGCATACAAGTAACCGGTTCGGAATCCTCCAGTTAATTACGGCCCCCCTCCGACATTGGGCAGTGGCCGCCATCAAAGGTTCCTGATTTGGGCTCAAGTCACATGTTCTTAATCCAGGAGGATTTTTGGCGTCCGGCCCCCCAGCAAGGAAGCAGTGAACACGCTACAGCCACAGTAAAGGTAGGCGAAAGCGAGTTGAAGGGCCCGTAGGGCGCAATTACCTTGTGGAAGTGTTTGGGTTAATCATCAAACAGCTGGGTACGGAGGTGTGTGGAAGCACGAAGGTAGCGGGGAAACTGTTCACACCGACATTGTTTCCAAACCAGCAGTATACACAACAAAGCTCACTAGCAACACAATGTCAGCCGGCGCGCAAAGAGAGAGAGAGGAAGCGGTGGCGGATATGTTTAATGACAGTAGAACGCCGACACAGGACTTCAACATCCACAATGCACCATCAAATTCACGTAATACCAGCCTCCGGGACAATGTAAAGCAATTAGAGAGGCTGATGAGAAGTGAACAGGGCAAATGGTGCGAGGGGGGAGTCCCTCCAGCTGCATCTTCACGTGTGGAGAGTCCCACGAGGACTACGCACCCTACTGGCCCCCAGCTATGAAAAACTGGATAAATTAATGATGAAAGAATAGGTAGAAACAAATTTAGAATCTTCCAAGAAACTTATGATTGTTCTAGTCAAATATGCAGAAACAGACCGTGCCAAAATCCAAACTGAAATAGACGACCTTAATGCTGAACTAAATACAATGGGGCAGCACAATGAGCTCAAAAAATTAAAAGAAGAAATGGTGAAACGTTTAAAAAAAGGCAAAGAAAAAATAAGGGAAAGAAGCATATTAATTCCACCATGACTGCATGGACTACGAATGCAGCCGCGTATTCACATTTGCCAAGAAGTATGACAAACTAAAATTATCCAAGTATGGCGGGACATCACAGGGGCCCTCAGCTGGTCAAGCAGAACCTGAAAGATTACCAGAGGCAGTATCCAATTCAGACCTAACCTCGGGTCGGGAAAGTGATACTGAGTCGGAGGCCTTTATCCCAGGCAATGAAGCAAGTACCAGCGAATATCTCTTTGGCAGATGAGGTAGATTTTTTATGCCTCGAGTGCAGGGACACCCTGCGCCCAAGAAACGGGAACAGACAAGTAGGAACTCAACCATCAAACGAAGGGAGAGAAGGCAAGCCAAGCAGCGACCTACAGCAGCAAAAACCGCAACAGAAGAGACAACCAAGGCGCAACTGGAGATGATGAATAAAACGCAAATATACAGCAGCCAAACCATCATTAATCTAACTGATGTCATTCTTAATGAGGCAGAGAAACAGCTTTTAGGTTTTGGTTTATCATACTGCCCCGAGAGTTCCTTTAATTATGCAGTTACAAGGATGGATTTATTTAAAAGAGTCCGAAAGCTAAAACTTAAAAAATACTTTCTTCTAATCGAGCAGAACCACAGCAAAAAACAAGCCTTGGACAGTCATCCAACCTGTTCCCCATCGTTAAATCTAATATCAACTGACATGACAACCCTGCAAATATTGCGTGACCTAGCCAATGAAAGTGACACCCTGTCACAAAATAGAGGACAGGAGAACAGTGAATCTGTACATCAGAAGAGTAAAACTCCATTCATACCTCACTCAACATTCAATCCAATTACCCTCAGGGACTCGATTGACATATTTAACGAACAGGTTACTAAAAGCATTAAACAATTGAACTACGCTGTAAATAACAAAACGAAAGCCAAGATTGACAAAAGCACACTTCAATATCACCAATTGATGAGTAAACTAATCAAAAATAATGACATCATCATTCGGAACTCTGATAAAGTGGGGAATATTGTACTATGGAGTAAAAAAAGATTATATTGATGAGGCAATGACACATCTAAGGGACAGAGAGTGCTATCTGCATTGTTACGACCAAAACCTCAAAAATATGTACAATTATGGAATGAAGCTTATAGCTTGGAAGAACGCAGGACTCTTGACACTGGATGAATACAAATACATGACAAATGATAATCCCGTGACTCCAGTAATGTATTTTATGCCCAAGGTGCATAAAAAAAACCTGACACCCCCAGGCCGGCCAATCATATCAGCCTGCAATAGTCTGCTAGAAAAGACCTCATGTTATGTGGATTTTTTCTTCAAAGCCACGTACACGGACTGCCCTCATACATTCATGATACAGGGGACTTCCTTTCTAAAATTCAAGATATTGTCTGGCAAGACGACCACCTGTTAATCACGTTGGATGTTACATCCCTGTATGCCTCCATCAAACACCAAGATGGACTAAGGGCTTTAAGACATTATCTAGCACGTAGGGGTCCAGACTTCGAACAACACAGTGACATGCTGGTCAATATGGTTGAATTCTGCCTAAACAATAATGTCTTTTTGTTTGAAAACTCTTTGTGCCAACAACAACGTGGTGTTGCTATGGGGGCCAGCTTCTCCCCCAGCTATGCATGCATGCATATGGGATGGCGGGAGGAGCTGGTCCTCCATAAAGAATACAATATGCAAATGACCAACAGTGTTATAAAATGGGTCAGATATATAGATGACTTATTTGTAATGCTGGAGAGGGGCTAACAATGAGGCTGAATCATTTATACAGAAACTGAATGACAATAATTTAAACCTTAATTTCACTGCAGATATCAATCCAATATCGGTGAACTTTTTGGATGTACAGGTTTACATTAAGGAAGGGCAGTTACACACCACACTAGATAGGAAACCTACTGCAGGTAACTCAGTACTGCACGCCAGCAGCGTGCATCCCAACCACCTAATTCAAAGTATACCTTTTGGGAAGATGCTGCGGCTGAAGCACATATGCAGTAACAAAGAAGATTTGAGACAGGCACAAACAGCCAGCTGGAATAGATTCTTGGCACGGGGATATTCACCGAGCTGCATTGACACTGCCATTCGAAAAAGCAATGAACTATGCAGGGAAACCCTCCTTAGCAATAAAGTTAGACCCAATCGATCTGATACAGGAGAAGATTATATATTCAGGTTAATCTTTGGGTTCAGCAAACAGGGTAGAACCATCAAAAACCTGATCAATAAAAATTGGCCCATTGTCTTGGGAGATCCGGTCATTGGTCATCTCCTCCCCAAAAAAGCTGCCATAACATTTAGCAGGGCACACTCCATGAGGGACACGTTGGTGAGAAATGATTTAGAGTATTCAATCAAAGGCACTAGGCTTAGTCAACGTAAGGGTTTCTATAAATGTAAATCTTGTAAGGCATGCCAACATGACATTAACACTTCTGCCTTCAAGACACCATTTAATTAAATAGAAATCCCTATCACCAAGGCTTTGTCATGCTATCTATGTGCTGGAGTGCCCCTGTGGGCTCAGATATGTAGGTAGTACCATACTACAGGGACACAAGAGGGTACTCCAGCACATAAGGGCAATCAAGAACCGTGATCTGGCATATCCGCTAGCCCGTCATTTCGAAGATAGCCATGATGCAGACCCCACCTTGCTGAAGTATTTCATAATTGACAGCGTCCCTTTTAGAAAGAGGGGAGGTGACCGAGTCAAAGCCCTTAGGCAATTGGAAACGAAATACATCCTTAATCTCCACACAAAGCATAGGGGGGGCCTTAATCAAACAAGAAGATTTATATACCTGTCTTTAGAATAAAACTAGGCAGTCCATCAGTAGTAGGATGCTAATAGAAACTAGAACCAATATTATACTGAACCATTAGTCAATATAGAAAAAACACTACAGAACATTGTGTCAAAAATTTTCATCGCCGCTTCCAGTCCTTTTTTAAATTCACACATAGTTTTAGATACTTGTTTTAGGATTACACATTATAAGTGTTTGTGTTTTGTTGCACTTAGCACTTTATTTATCTTGTATTTTGCACCAACATTATATTATATATATATATATATATATATGGAGAAGTGTGGCTCAGGGGTTAGAGGCAGCAGACCCGGGAGCTGAGATCGGTCCTGGACCAGGGTTCAATTCCCCGCCTCGGCGGGGTCTTGGGCTAAAAATTCCACAGACTCGATAATTCTCGCCCCGGTGCCTCCTCGACTCACGGGTTCACACTCTGCGACTCTGGGCAATAGCTTGCTTAATCTCCACAACGGCCCCTCGCGGCGGGATGCCTGACTTTCACCTTGTGGATACCCTGCTATCTCACAGGGGAATACCAGGAAGGGTTCCCTAAGCAAGCGCCGGGAAACCCACTGCGGGTAGCTGTGCGCTATATAAGCTCAACTACATTTACATTTACATTTACATTCCCAGTTGAACTGTTTACAAACCAGACTAGTATATTCTTTAGTACTGTATGAGCACTAGCACTTTGTTTCTCTGTGGAATCCAGTAGACTAAAGGTATTTAAACCTGGATGCTGTCCAACACTCTGTAAAAATGCAATGTTTTAATCTTATTTATCATTATGAGATTTTACAATTGCTTTTACAAATCTAGTTTTTACAGTACTAGATTTGTTTGATTTTAAAACGCTTGATGCTAACAACAATTTATAGTTGTACAATATTTATCCTGATATTTAGCTGTCCAAATGATGTATGTAACCATGAATTATAAATCCATGTACTACTAAGCATTTTTTCTATGTCTATGTAAACAAAGCTAGGTACATGGCACTTTAAGAAAATTCTCAAAAACTGCATTTAATGGTACCTCCTGTGCTAGCGCGTCATGTGATCAAGATCCTTAGGGATCGAAATGCGTCAAGCTGTTGGAGTTGTTTGTGGAGCTGAATAAAATCTAAGCTACATCGATTTTTGTGGTCCGCACTCCATATTTGCGCAGTAGGAAAAGAGGCTGCAAGAGGAGAATTGCTGCATATATATATATATATATATATATATATATATATATATATTCACTGAAAAAACCATAGGTTTCAGGCCTTATATAGTTAGGAATTAGCATATAAAAAACCTTTGAAATTCAATGAAAAAACCATAGGTTTCAGGCCTTATATAGTTAGGAATTAGCAATTAAAAAACCTTTGAAATTCACTCAATAAACTATAAGTTTTAGGGGTGTTATAGTTAGCTGGACATTTCACTCATACAAAACCATTGAAATTGCTCCTATATAGTTAGTTGGACTAACTATATTTCGCGCATCCGCAATCCACTGCTCACATATTACATCATTCATGACATGGTCAGTGACATCACTGATGAAAACATGCCGAAACTTTCAGGGAAGGAGCGCAGCGGAGCTGGCCAAAATTTTGGAAAATTTCACACAAATTCCTCAACCGGCGCCAGAGTTATTCCCAATAGAATGTTGCGGATTTCCTATGGAAAACAATCCTAACTATATATACCTACTGGCTATCGCCAGTATGTAATATATATATATATATATATATATATATATATATATATATATATATATATATATATATATATATATATATATATATATATATATATAACTAGCATCAAATATGGATATGTATCTGATTTACTATGTCTGAACTATTAGCCCATTCAGGGCGTTATTGTGGGGAGATTAAGGAATGTACCCAGAAGTGGCTATGCCCATCCAGGGCTAGATAATGTAGGAAAATAAGGGGATTGTAATAGCTGTCCTTAACCTGCTGGCATATGATATGCATTGAGTAGTTTAGCGATATTTATCGCGTTTCTCACACAGATTTGCACATCTCAATATGGTGATGTGTTGAATTTGGAATTGTTAGTCCATTTTTTATGTTCGTTATAGTAGACCATGTGATGCAAAAAAAATGTGGGCAAGACATTGGTCAGCGCTCTGGTCCTATCAGCATTGGATTACTGCAATGGCTTGTTTGCTAATGCTCAAGTCAGGATTATCAAGAAAATGCAGACAATCCAAAATGCAGCAGCCAGACTTCTCCTTAACATCCCTAAATTCAAGCCTATAGCTGAGACCTTAAGGAGTCTCCATTGGCTTCCTGTTAAGAATAGAATTAAATTTAAAACACTGTGCATCGTCTACAAGTCATTACATCATCAAGCGCCTCAATTTTTGAGCGACCATCTTGTCCCATATATTCCCACTCGGACACTACGATCAGCAAGACAGAATGACTTGGTAGTGCCACGGACTAGGCTGGTCAACTGGGGAGACAGACGTTTCCTAGTTGCTGCCCCAAAACTATGGAATACACTCCCGCAAACCATAAGATCCAGCCCAAATCTCATGTCCTTTAGGAAGAAACTGAAGACATGGCTATTTGACCTCTGAAAGACAAGGCTATATGACCTCTGAAAATTCCATAAGATCATTCAGGAAAGTAATAAAGTACAGCGCCGAGACGCCTGCGGGCAATTGTTCGCGCTTAATAAATGTTAAAAATAAATAAATAAATAAATGCATATATAAACACGAACAAACATGGCGCCAATCGTTGAACAAATTGACAAAGGCTAAACGCCGAAACACGCCTTTGATGTGCTAGAGGTTTTTAATAAACTCTTGAAAACCACCGCCGTGAGTGCGGCGTATCTGTACAGGTGGAGTCCTGGAGGATGTTTGGAGCCGAATATATATATATATATATATATATATATATATATATATATATATATATATATATATATATATATATATATATCTTTCGATTCCCAGGGGGAAATAAAACGCACTCACCCGTTTCAATAGTTTGACAGCGGTTTATTCAGCAACCAATACCCAACGCGTTTCGCTTTCTTCAAAAGCTTGTTCACGGGATGTCGAGCAGGTTTCTAAGTCCTCCTTTTAAACACAGCGTCATGTGGTTTCCTGTTTTCGCTGTTAATGCATTCTGGTTAATGCAGTGTCCACTGCATTATTGTCACCAGTCCGCTTGTTTATATTTTCATTTTAGTAAACCAGGAAAGAGGGAGGAGGGGGGTGAGGGATAGTGTTTGTTCTGCAGACAATTTTTAGCTCTTAGGTGAGTTTTTAGTATTTCTTTGCAAATATTTCTTTCTGATTAACACTTGCAATATGATGGTGTTACCTCATTATTCACCAAACAGGGTGTGATTTTTCAGGTTAATTTCCTGATGGTTGTAAAATGGATTGCCCTCTGGTGGGCATGTTCCATGTTAGTCAGAATTCCTTTGTAATTACCATTTTCACAATTAGAGATGTACATAGAGTTCTTCCGTCAGGTTGAGACCTCTGGGCTCCAGGGTTCTGAAATTTATGATGTGTTTCGACTCCTTGCGGCGTAGAATTTTCTGGCGATCGCCACCCCTTTCTGACTGTGGGACTTGTTCTATGGCACAGTATTTCAAGAGTTCCCAGTTGCTTCCATGTGCCTGTTCCATATGTTTCGCCACTGCATACGATCGGTCTTTGTTCGTTATTGCTCTTGTGTGTTCAAGTATTCGCTTTTTGGCCTCGAAGGTTGTGCTCCCTATATATCTTCGTTTGCAGGGGCATTCAATCAGATAAACCACATGAGTGCTCTTACATGTCAAATGTTGTGGTATTGTCCATTTCGTGCCCTTCCTGATTTCTATTTCTTTCGTGGCCTGTGCGATTTTGCATACTTTGCAGTGTCTGCATGGAAAAAATCCCTTTCGTTGCAGCCAATCAGTTTTCGGTGTTTCCTTGTAGTGTCTGTTAACCAGACAGTCTCCCAGATTTCTCGTACGCCTGTAAGTGATGTTTGGGTGATCGCCTATAATTCGTGTTAGAGTGGGGTCTGATTTTAGTATTGGCCAATGTTTTTGTATGATTTTCGTCAGTTTATTGTTTTCAGCACTGTGGGTGGTGATCAGCCGGATAACATCAGTCTTCGTTGGTTGAGTCTCTTGTTTGTATAAGATCTTTTTCCGATCTTGTGTCGTTGTTCTTTTTAGACCTTTTTCCACTGCTGCATTGGGGTATGCCCTTGCTTTGAATCTAGTCACTGCATTTGCACTGTGTTTTTCAAATTCCTCATCGTCTGAGCAGTTTCTTCTGAAGCGCAAGAATTCCCCATATGGGATGCTCCATTTTAGTTTGGTGTTGTGGATGCTCTCTCCATGGAGGATTGCGTTGGTAGCTGTTTGTTTTCGATGCAAGGTAGTTTGTATACTCCCGTTTTTGATGTAAATTTCTGTGTCCAGAAATGTTACCCTCTCTGTGCTGATTACCATTGTAAATTTCAAATTTGTATTCGTGTTGTTCAGTTTGTCGAAGTATGTTAGAAAATCTTCCTCTGAACCGTCCCAGATGATTAGTAGGTCGTCGATGAATCGAAGCCACAAGATTATCTTTTTGCTCCATTGGTAGTTGTTTGTGTGCCACGCCAAATGCTGTTCAAACCATCCCATCGTGAGGTTCGCGTTGTTGGGCGAAAAAGAAAAGCCCATGGCACAACCTTTTGTCTGTTTGTATATTTTTTTGTGGAACAAGAAGATGTTTTGGGTCAGACAGAGTAGAATCATTTCATTTAGCATAGCATTATGCTCTTTGTATTGAATGTTCCGTTTAGCTAGAAAGAAATTACAGGCCTGTAAACCTACGTGGTGTTCTATATTTGTATAAAGTGACACCACGTCCATCGTGATAAGTAGATAAGTTGTTGACCAAGTTACAGATGGAAGATGGAATGCATACTTCAATATCTCCCTGAAGAGGACCAGAAAAGGCACAATAGCTCGTCCAAAATGGAAAACCTGTATCTAATTCTTCTATTAGATATGCTCCTGATGCTGCTGACACTGCAGCGACAGAAGTTAACACCAGCATTCTCTTACGTCCACATGCCTGGCTTAGGATTTCAGGTTTTAAACCAGAAGTCCAGCAGTCTATTTTAAATACCCTCTTTGACAAGCAACATCTTTTCGGACCTCAAGTGGATGAGGCTTTACAAAAGATGAAAAAAGACACAAAATGTGCGAAATCCATGGGAGTGTTTCAGTCTCCATCAAGCAGAGGCTCCTTTCACCCCTCATATGAGGAAGTGTCAGGGTCTGAGGATGTATTTTTGGACCCTCTCCTATAAAATAAGTCCAACACGCAACCCTCTTCCTCTAGAGGCTTCTATAGAGGAGGGTACAGAGGAATCCATTGTAAAGGTAGGGGTATGAGCACACCAACACATAACTCTCCTTCCCCCGATAAGCAGTGAGTTGCCTACACTTTTCCCAGATCATTTAACACCTGTCGGGGGAAGCCTTCAATAATTTCTCCCCATTTGGCAATCCATACCATCAGACAGATGAGTGTTTGACATAATCCGACATTGTTATTGCCTGGAGCTCACCAGCAATCCTCCCAATATTCCATCTCACACTCACAAACTCTCGTCATAGCGCCTACAGCTCCTCGAACAAAAAGTACAAGCTCTTTTAACAAAAAGGGCAATAGGACCAGTTCCATTACAGTACCAAGGTCTCTGTACTTTGTAATCCCCAAAAAGGCTGGCTCCTTAAGACCAATTTTGGATCTAAGCACGTTAAATCTGTACACACTGTCGGATCATTACCATTTGGTCACGCTTAAAGAAGTGCTTCCGCTGCTACAACAAAGCAATTTTATGTCCACCCTCGACTTAAAAGACGCATACTTTCACATTCTAGTTCACCCAGCACATCTCTAATAGGTCTAGCAGAAGTGGCAGCACATCTAAGAAAACAACAGATTCATGTCTTCCCATGCCTACACAACTGGCTCATCAAAGCCAGCATACACCAAACCTGTTTACAACACACCCAGACTACATTAGACCTACTCCACTAATTGGGTTTCATGGCTAATGCACAGAAGTTTCATCTTCGGCCTTCACAAAATGCAGTTGTATCTGGGAGCGACTCTCAACACCTGCACAGCTCTAGCCTCTCCCCAGGCGGCCAGAATTCGAAATATTCAAACTCTGCTACTACAGTTTCAGACCAGACCAATCAATACTTAGCAGTCAGCACTTTCATGCAACTGTAGGAATTATGGCATCATGCATTGTAATAGTGCCTCATGCAAGGTTACACATGCGTCCTCTACAAGAGTGTTTAGCACGTCAGTGGTATCCGTCTCGGGGTCAATTAACAAATGTAGTGTTGATAGACCATTTGGCTTTGGGGAATTCATCACAGAGCTCATCTTCTGGCAGAGCACCTCCCAGGAGTGAACAATCAGATTGCTGATTTCCTCAGCAGAAGGCAGCAACAGATACACGAGTGGGAACTTCATCCCCAAGTACTCCTTCTATACTCTCAAGAATGTTGATTCCCACAAATAGATCTATTCGCCACACTGGACAACTCAAAATGCACAAACCTTGCCGCTAGGTGCTCTATAGATTAATTGGTCAGGGATATTTGCCTACGCTTTTCCGCCTCTCCCTCTCCTTTCATTTCTGGTTCGGAAGCTCAGGCAAACATCCTTCACATTGATTCTAGTGGTTTCCACTTTGGCCTATCAGCCGTGGTTCACAACACTCTTGGAGCTATCAGTAGTTCCACATCAAAAGCAGCATCTCAGTTCCAGCATTCTCACTCAGAACCATGGAGAAGTCAGACACCCAAACCCCAAGGAGCTCAATCAAGCAATTTATCTTCTGAAGTCATAGAGTTTGGCTATCTCAACTTGCCACCAGAGTGTATGACTATTCTTAAGGGACCAAGAAAGCCTACTACCAGAGCATGTTATGCAGCAAAAAGGGAAAAGATTTGTTATATATTGTACCAACAACAATATTCATCCACTAAATGCCTCTATTCAAAATATCATTTGTTACCTTCTGCATTTACAGCGTGCTGGTCTGGCCTACACTTCCATTCGATTGTATCTTGCAGCAGAAGCCGCATAATTGCAAAACAGGCAACATCTATCTTTGTTCAAATTTCCAGTAGTTAAAGCCTTTATAGAGGTCCTTAAAAGAGTAATACCACCCAGGGTACCTTCTGCAAGAGTTTGGAATCTGAACATTGTGCTTACACGTCTCATGGATCCACCATTTGAGCTATTACACAACTCTCCGCTACAGTTTCTTTCATGGAAAGTTGCCTTCCTCATTGCGATCACTTCATTGAGGAGAGTTGGTGAGCTACAAGTAATAACCTTATGAGAACCCTTCTTTCAGCTTCATAAAGACAGAGTAGTTCTTCGCACCAACCAAAAATTCCTTCAGAAGTGGTTTCTGCTTTTCATATCAACCAATGAGTTGAGTTACCTGTGTTCTTTTTTCAACCTGATTCCATAGCAGAAAGAGTTCTTCACACTCTTGATGTCAGAAGAGTTTTATTGTATTATATTGAAAGAACAAAGGATTCTCGTAAAACAATACCACTGTTTATTGCATTTGCCACACCTCGCAAAGGCAATCCAATCTCTAAATCTAGTATTGCAAGATGTATTGTTAAATGCATTCAAACCTGTAATGCTAAAGCTAAAAGAACTTTATCTATACCTCCTAAAGCACATTCCACTCGTAAAATAGGAGCTTCTATGGCCTTTTTAGGTAACACCCCTATAGCTGACATTTGTAAGGCAGCAACATGGTCCACACCACACACATTTACCAAACACTACTGTGTGGATGTGTTAGCATGTCAACAAGCTAATGTAGGTTAAGCAGTGCTAAAGACACTTTTTCAAACAGCTGCAACATCTACTAGTTAGCCACCGCTTTGTGAGAATACTCAATGCTATTCTATGCAAAGTATGTGTATCTACAGCACACATGCCTCAAACCGATAATGCTACTTCCCCAGTAAGCATCTGTTCTTGGCATGTAGATCTGTAGATTCACATGCACCCTTCCACCTCCCTGGACACCTGTACTTTTTGCAGTTTTCATTATTTACATTACATATGCATGGAAATTTTTGTACTATACTCATTTTCTCCATTCTCACCCTCTTGCGGGAAAAAAAGCTAACAATGGAGTCAATGCCCATGCGTATTATCACCGCAAGGAGGTGTCACCTTACCTCGTGACTGGTAAAGACTTCTTTAAAGAAAAACACCTTGCAAACATCCGGACCCAACACTAGATGGCAGGAGTATGCAAAGCATGTGAATATGTGAATCTACAGCTCTACATGCCACGAACAGATGCTTACTGGGTAAGTAGCATAATCATATATAGATGGATAGATAGATAGATAGATAGATAGATAGATAGATAGATAGATATCTTTCATTAAACATTTAGTAAAGTTCAAATTTTGATGGAGTAAATTCCTGCTATCATGACATTTCGAGAAAACCAGCAAATTGCTTTTGAAGACTTACTAGTGGGTGGAATAAGTGAAATATCCCTCATAGTTTTTTGTTTATTTTGTAGAAAATATAGCTTGCAATAAACTTTTGCAAATTTTTTATCCAAACTTTTTTTACACACACACCTTGCCAGAGGTGTAGTCAGATAAAATGTTTCTAATTTCACAACCTGATGTAGTTAAAAAATTAACGGCCTCTAACAGGGATCCATGCAGCGAACGACTTGGAATAACGATTTACTGCAGTGTGGAACACTGTGATATCTTTAGCTCCGCATTCAGATCAACCCCTATTTTACTACCGTACACCATGGCTAAAGATAAGCCGCCTGATGCATCAACCAAGCAATGCACGCTGGACAAGTATGCTTGAGCGGCAGCCCTGACGCAGGGCGACCAGAGGGCTCCCATGCCGGACAATGTGGCACTGCTGGCGGCGATTACGCAGTCCAGGGAAATGCTAGAAACAAGGATTGGTGCTCTGGGCTCCGACGTTATGCTGCTCAGACAAGATCTCAGAAACACGGGGCAGCGCATCACAGAATCAGAATCCCGGATTTCAATGGTGGAAGACACAGTGAGTACACTACACAAAAAAGTAACTTCCCTGGAGACACTTATAAGGGGCCTGACGGCATGGGTAGAAGATGCAGAAGGGCACACCTGCAGAAACAATCTCCACTTCGTTGGCTTCCCTGAGGGCTGAGGAGGAAGCAGCGTGGAAGGTTTCCTCATTAAGTTGCTCAAGGAGTGGCTCCCACCTGGTGTGGTTTCTCCGTGCTTCATAATCGAGCGCTCACATCGGATGCTACTACAGAGGCCACCACCGGGATCGCGCCCTCGGCCAATAATAGCGAGGCTTCTTAATTATAAAGACAGGGACGTTGTATTGCAGCAAGCCAGAGTGAAAGCAACCCTCCCATTCGCTTCTCAGCATATCATGATTTTTCCGGACTATACCAAGGTGGTACAACAGCGCCGACAATCATTCGTGGAGGCTAAGGCTCATCTACGTGGTCTTAAAATCCAATCCTCCCTACTGTTCCCAGCCGTCTGAAGGTGGCCTACCAGTCACGTACACACTTCTTCGAGACACCGGAAGAGGTATTTCGCTGGATGGATGGAACCGTGAAAATCAAACTCCACTCCACCCCGACTTGACTCAGACTCCTCTTCCGGGGAGCTTGGACGTGGATTGCCCGGAACGGTTGGCAAGAAACGCCGCCGATCGCGCTCCAAAAACTATCTGAAACTTGCAGCAAGTCCCGTAGGCGAATGTTGGAGGATCAACCAGAACCTGCGGCCTCCTAATGGATATTCCGCCGAGATCTACAATTATGACCCGAACAAGTGGGGTGATATGAACAACCCGGCTACAACTGTACATAGGTTCCCCGTCATTAGACTCTAATATGTACAGGGACTCTTATCAGGGATCCATTGAGGGTCGGGGACACTTCATGCCGCAATAGATATTCCAGGGTTTTGGGGTGGGAGGTTAGTTGGGGGAGTTTATGGGAAGTTCTTATGTTTTATTAGTGCCATTACCAGATACTGCACACATAGTCTCCGGGGTGCTCTAGCCATGCAGGTATATACATTTGTCCCTATGTCCCGATACCAGACATGACGTTTGGCTGAAAAAGATCTGGAAGTCGAGAACTTCGGATCCTTAGTTGGGACGTCCAGGGTCTCCTAGACAACATCAAGTGGGGGGCCGTGCTTCAGCAGGCCAAACGCTATAAAGCGGAAGTCCTATTTTTCCAGGAGACCCACCTGCTGGTCACTAGGACACCCTGCCTGGCAAGATTCGGATTTGCTCAAACTTTTCATTCTGGGTTTACTAGAGGTTCCTGCAGTGTAGCATTCCTTGCACATCCGAACGTCCCATTTACTCACAGTAAGACGTGGTCAGACCCACAGGGCAGATTCATAGTGATTTATGGAATCCCCCAAACCCCCCCCCCGCGTGGAACCTTGCAGAGCGCTTGACATTGCTCTGGACTGAGATCCCATCCGGCCTGACGATAGTGAGAGAAGACTGGAATGATGTACTCTGCCCAGTGAGAGACAGATGGCGCAGCACGGAGGGGGCGACAGCGGCCTGAGAATCTAGATTGCTGCCCTTGATCCAAGGGATGGGGTGTGTGGACTCGAATACACATATTTCTCCGGAGTACATGAGTCCTTATCCCGCAACTACTACATATTGGTATCCACAACCCACGCCCACCAGTTACTATCCACCGAGATTCTACCCCAGGACTTGTCGGACCACTCACCAGTATCCTTTCAATTGTCCTTAGACCCTAGGGGCTCCCAGTTCCGATTACAGCTGCTGCCATGGCTGCTGCAGGACGAGCAGTACTGGTCGCAAATGTATGCATCCGTCACTGACTTTTTTTCCGCACAATACCGGCACTGTAGACTCCCCTATAACTCTGTGGGAAGCAATGAAACCCACACTTAGGGGGACAGATATTATTTTCTGCGCCACGAGGCGTCGACAGCGGCGCGAGAAACTATTGTGGACCGAAGCCCAACTGATTTCCTTAAAACCGCAAACATATGCCAGTGAGCTGCTGGATGAAGCTAGACTCTATTGGATGACCACCCGAAGTCGGATATACCAGTGGGGGCTTAAATCCAGTGCTACACCGCTTATGTCAACAGATGCTATGCCCACAGACCCTCCTATGTGCGAGTGGCCCTGACGGGACGATGCCCACAGACCCTTCGCAAATGGCAGATTGCTTTGCCCAGTTCTTCCCAGAATTATATGCCGCCCGAGAGACCCTACCTGCAGAAACCATTCACAAGTTTATTGATGATCTTCCCTCGCGGGCTCTCTCCGACACTGTGCGAGCGGCATTGGACGTTCCACTGTCGGTTGAGAAGCTGCAAACCGCATTGCAACAGCATTGTTGGATTTGCTCTCGCGGAGGGCACTTGGCTCAAATGGCTTCCCTTCAAAAACATCAATCTCAGTTGATGAAACCAGGCTGCTGTAGAAGATGGTTGCCTTCCACCGGACTGGAGACACACGGAGATAGCGTTTTCTTAAAGCCGGACCACCCGCCGGGACCCCACTCGTCATATCACCCGATATCTCTTCTCAACGTTGAAGCTAAGCCATTGGCCAAGGCAATCACTCGGTTCCCCATATCACAGACTTAGTCCACCCTGATCAGGCCGGCTTCATGCCTAGCCTCGCCACACGGTATAATATTAGGCGTGCACACAATGCCAATAGCTGGTGTCGACCGACTTAAGGGACTGGCTGCACTCCACCTTGCAGATATCGATTAAGGCTTTTGATTCCCTCAGTTGGACCTACCTCTTCGCTTTACTTAACCGCCTAAATATTGGCCCCCGCCTACTAAATTGAATACGTCTTTTATATACCGACATCATGGCATAATTCCGGGTGGCGGATTCCAAATCAAGAGGCTTCTCTATTGGACGTGGAACATGCCAGGGATGTTCCCTCTCCCTATATTTCTTTGCATTGGCCATGGAACCGCTGGTGGCCTGGGTGAGACTGGATGCACAGGTCCAGGGCTTTGAATGGTCGTCGGAGGTCTCGGACCACATAGCGATCTATGCGGACGATGTACTGTTCTTCCTCACGCGGCCTGCTAGGACTGGTCTGCGTCTACTCAGAATCATGCAGATTTTCAGTGAGACCTTGGGCCTTTACATGATTTGGGGCAAATCCTGTCTGTGGCCCCTACTTGGGGGAGATCAGTTGGGCGAATGGTCGCGGAAGGTGGCTGTGGTCCCAGATGGCTTCGAGTATTTGGGGGTGTTTTTCTCAGCGTCGCAGTCTTATGCATGGGACAGAAATCTGGCCCGCTGTGGACACAGATAGAAGACCAGGTTTGTCTGTCGTCGCATTTGCCGTTGTCCCTATTTGGCAGATCTGCCATATTTAAAATGGTCTCCTTGCCCCGCCTCATATATCAGCTCCAGAACCACCTATACCCAATACGGCCTACATGGTTTCGCCAACTGAATGCAATTCTGGCCCGATTACTCTAGGGGGAGCGGTACGGCACGAGTAGCTTAGAGGACATGCTTCCAGTCCACGTACTGCAGTGGCATCGCCATCCCGGATGTCCAAGCATACCATGCTGCAACACATCTTCTCGTTCTTAACAATTGGTGGTATGGCGATAGAGGGGACCCAGCAGACGTGGTTGAACGTTTTTCTGCTGGGCACCAAGTAATTACATATGGTCCTGTATTTTGCGCCGAAACTTAGGGAACTGCCACCTTCAACCAGAACAGTATTCATGATCTGGAAACGTGCACTTCATACAGTGGGGTGGTGGGGGAAACTCAGGAGGGAAAGCTCCGTAAGGCAAAACGGTCAGTTGCCGCAGCTGACACAGATGTCTGGCTTTCGGAGTTGGAAGGCCATCGCGATAGACAAGGTGGGAGCAGTTATACATGGTCAGAACCTAAAGTCCTTCTAGGAACTGCAGACAGAATATGCCATGCCCGTTCACAATTCTATAGATATCTTCAATTTTGACGTGCCTTCATCCCGTACCTTTTACATCCAACCGATATACCTGACTTTAATCCCGTAGAAGCTAAGGTTTTCACGGGCGAGCTAGGAGACCATAAAATAACCAAAATATATTGCATAGTCCTGGAAAAATAGCCCTGCAACATTGCATAAAATCAGAGACGCGTGGCAACTGGATCTACGCCCCCTAGAAGAGGATGATTGGGCAGGTGCGGTGCTCCCATAGGGGCATGGGAGCATAGCCCCCCGACCGCAGCTCCCTCGGCGTTTATGAAGTTAAGTAAACTGACACAGTTTACTTAAGTTCAAAGACGCTGAGGGAGAACTGACAATCATGTCAGTCAGCATGACGTCGGACCGCCCACCCCCTTCAGAGACTGAAGGAGGTGGGCGGTCCGGCGTCATGTTGACTGACATGATTGTTAGACCGTCACCAGGGGCAGGCAGCAGCACAACACAAGTGCACGAGTGGGGACGGAGGACAAATGTTTTTGCCCATGCGCACTTGTGTTTAAACTGGTGTGCGCATGCCCATTAGGAAGCCCCTCTGTCTCCTAATGGGCGTGCGGCGGACGAAGAGTAGCCATGCCCTAAGCCAATCCATTGGCTGAGAGGGGTTACAGTCCACTCCAGTGCCGTTGTTAAGAGCCAAGGGGAGCAGAGGCAGCACGGACCGGTGTTCAGTTTTATATTTAATTCCCCGTCTCCCCCCCTCAATCCCTCATCGAGCAAGTTGTGACTGGTCTCAAGAATAAATAAGACACGAAAACAGCTTTGTTTCCTGGCTTTGCTAAAAATATGGTTGGTGAGAGGCCGCTTTTGCTGTGTACTTTCTGTTTGTTTCATGCAAGTGCACATTGGAAGATATGAACTACTGGTGTGGCTTGGTCGTCACGAAAAAGGAATGTAAATGTAATTGCACCGACAGTGCCTCCCCATTTTCACTTTACTTTAGACCATGGGTTCTGGGTAGACGCGGTTTCTCGATCTCGGAGGAATTTAAACAAGGAACCGCTGCTGGGAACCTCGCAAATATGTGTGCTTGACATCACCATTTTGAACCCATATGACATCAGTATCGTCTCTGAAGGGAAAAAGCAGTTCTTCATGGTAAATATGAACACCGGTTTGCTACTGATTGCAGATCATATTGACGGGGAGTACATCTGCGGGAAGAGCTCTGTTTGCAACTTACATTTAAATTCTGTGATTGACAACGCTCTGAAAATGCACAGCCTGGAGATAGCTGCAATGGATAGAAAGGGCAATCCGCCTGCCTTTCTTGAAAACGAAACACGTTTTCACATTCTGAAGCCAGCCTTGACCCTAACCGTATTTCCATTTCATTAAATGTGAGAGTCTTGTATTGATGTTGGTGTAGTGTCAGCCTTTACAAACCCCTTGAAGTCTCTGTGAAGTGAATCCAGTGTTTATAATCATGCATTTAAAAAAGCAGTGACCTAAAAGTGCTCTACTAACATTCCCACGTCATATTTCACGTCCGGGCTGCCTCGAGATTTATGAACAGGAAGATTCATGTTAAAATAGGCAACCACTCATCACACCCTGGCAGCATTTATGTATGTTCCCCCTTTTGCCCGCTGCTAGTCATACCTCATTTGTTATTTATGTTATATATTGACTTGAGTGGAAGAAACTTTTTATGCATTTTTTAGACCAGTGCATGAAATGGAAAAATAAAGGTGCAGGTACTCTGTGCCAGAGTACCTGCTTGTTTCTGAGAAGTGCCTGGTACTCTCCAATTAAAGGTATTGCATTTCTCTTGAGAAGTGCCGGTACTCTCCTCCTCAAAATAAAAAAGTGCTGGTGTTCCGTACTGGATAGTACCAGCCTATTTAAAGCACTGGTATAGCCCACAATTTAAACGTAAATAACCATCTTAGCACAGGAATCGTGCAAGAATTACATCAAACAAGCAGGCTGGAGCTCGAATAAGCGAGCACTGAAAAGGGACGCTGAGGGGATCTCTGGAAATTTCTGCTTTTGGCGCGCGAAGGGCAAGGTATGTGTGATCCCTTCAGGAGACAGACTTGAGGTGCTTGGATGATACTAAGGTGGGGGTAGTGTTGGTACATACATACACAGCAGAAACCGGTGAATGTGAGGTGCAGGGCAGAAGGGCAGAGAGATGACAAAAGGAGAGCGGTAAAAAATGTGCCCGGAAAATGCACCATTTACCCACTCTTTTTTTCAAAAATTTCCCCTTAAGATGTTCAGGCTCGCTCACTTGCTGCTCTCACTCGCTACTGTGCACTTCGACAGAAAGTTTACGCCTCACCTCTTTCAAATGTCACTAGCCACCACTGCAATTGGGTGGAGGCATTGGAGTTCCCGCGCAGTGCGGTGATCGCGGCCCGCCTGCGACTTATCCAATTCAAATATTTACACCGGGTCTACTATACCAGACACAGGCTGTGACGCGATGGCGTGGTCGCCTCCCCGCACTGCTTGCACTGTGGAACATTTGAGGGTAACTTTATACACAGTATGGCAGTGTACGACCCTGTCGAGGTTTTGGAGAGCGGTGACCATATGTTTATCGGAGGTCCTAGGCTGGGATATTCTGCTATCTCCACGATTGGTCATGCTGCACATTACTGAGGGCTTGGGCAGTAACAGATACAAACGTCACTTGTTATTCCTCTGCCTCACTTTGGCTAAACAAGATATTGCCAGGGCGTGGAAGGATGAATCCCCGCCATCAGTGGCAATATGGAAGAAAGGCCTAGATTTTACCATGGGCCTTGAAATACCCGTTTTTAGGGCGAGGGGGTACACCCAGAAACATTTTAAAATATGGGAAAGATGGGCGGAATACAGAGGGTTGTATTTAGAACCAGTTCCCCCCGCTTCTGCTGTCGGGAGGTGTTGTGATGATTGTATTGTGCTGGTACTCGAATGATGATTATATTTGTCTTCATACTGGATGGCTTAAACCATGTATTTAAAATCTACCTGTTTCTTCTGCAAGTTTTTTTATGGCACTATTGTTTGTTTTAAAAAGTTATTATGTAAAACAATTATTTCACAAACAAAAATGTTGATATCATTACCTCTGCCAATACTTGTGTGTTACTGGTAACCCTAGTGGCACCAGTCTTGTACCGGCTGTCAACAATAAAATTATGTTATGAAAAATAAATACGTGCTCCAAAGTCTTCTGGTGGAATAAAAGTCACCTCTCCCTAGAACTGAAAGTCATAGGAAATTGTTTTATTCTTGATGAAACTGCAGTTGTTAAAGGTTACAGTAAAGAATCCATCTTCTGGTAGATTATACACAGCATACGCATGGGAACCCGCATGGTTACTCTGTGAGGGTGATAAACATGATTATGGGCTACAAGGATCACTTAGTCTGTAGTATATATCCCTTTGACATCCCAATATCCCCGACATCCATTGTCTGACATCTAGTAACTGCTCTGCCATACGGTAGCCTGCTAGAGCTATGATTTTGATAATTCAGAAGTGAGAAAATGCCATCTGGACAGCTTGAAAGATCCACCGTGGGCTCAACCTAGAGAGAGTGAAATGTTGTTATGGGAGTTCTACACATGCCACTGTGGTTCTATGAGCTTTTAGTGAAGGACGTATTGACTTACAGTAAAACATCACTATTGCCTTTTACTGCTGTGTGCCGCCTTCTTGGGTGGAAGGTGTAAAGAACAGGCACCTGCACACTCCAAAGCTTTGGTGTCATTGTTCAAGTTTTGTAACCACTGCAAAATTTGCTATTTTTCCGAACGTCAGTACTGCAGCTACTAGAACATTAGTTTTGTGTTTTGGGGGGTGGAAAAATATTTACTTCAAACGTGTTTTTATCGTTTTTGGATATTGAAAGTGTCATCCCAGGGTTGAGCAACCACCTGCAAATAATCCCTACGTTTGGTACACTATTGACATTTGTCTTTATTTTGTTTAGCCAAAAGACAGACTGGGAAGAAGGAAAAGGAAGGCCACTATTGGAGTAATTTTGGCTTCACGTGATGCTATCAGACAGGTTGGTAAATATGAATCAAACACTCACTGGGGCAAACACGATTCAATTGAAGCATTTTATCAATAGTTTTAAGTCACAGGCTAAACACATCTGGAAGACAGAGGGGCATGTCTGAATGAATGACGTATAAGGAGCTATTGTGGAGGCACAAAGGAATATGGACACATTCATTGCACTGGAGGGTATTTGATTTCCTTCATTTTCCTCTGCATTCCACTTAAAGAATCATAAACTTATTCTGACAATTTACGGCTTCTTGCCTAAAATAATTTAAAGCTTCACAACATATTGCTTTGTGAATTTAAACATTAGCAACACTGTCCTCTAGTATTTAAATTATTACATTTGCAGTTAACTTTGGTTTCATCTCTTTACCTCTGGTTCTTTTCTTGCCTTCCTACTCATTACGTGGTAGCGACAAAAACTCCTGGGCAATGTCAATAAAGCAAATATACACAGTATCTATAACATTAAGAAAACCAAGGAAGACAGAAAAAATATATTCAAAGTTGTTACCATTTTAATCATTTCTTCTCATATTATCTAAACAAATGATATTTATACAAAACATTTAAAAAATGAAACACAATATGTAACACATCACATTTAATCAATATGTATAAGTAAAGGGTTAAAAAGTGGCAATATCTTTATTAACTCAAGTTAAAAGCCACGTTCTCTTTTCATCCTTAGAGGTGCAGAAGTGCAACTCCTCATACAAGATGACCTTTGGCTTCGCTGGGTACAACAAGGCATATTTAATTCCTCATTTGCGTATAATATGTTTAACGTCCCTAAAAGCATGTCTCTGACCTTGCCCATGGGCTGTTATTTATGATCCACAGGCCATGTTCCCAAAATGACTGTAGGATGTGAACTCAGACTTGAAAATTCAATATTCAGGCTACCAATGGTCTGGAAGGCACACTGGGTGCCCCGGCACTCAGTGCACCCTTTCCACCATCAAGAGTTGCTCTGTTGTCCCTCCATAGATGTCATCTGTCAACCTTTTCTCCAGAAAAAAACTCTACGCACCACCCCTTCGCATCTTCAGGTACACTCACCATATTATTGTGCCTTGGGCACCCTTCAACATTCTCTGCCTTATGATGGAGAAGTTCAACCTCCCCCTTCAGTTCTTTGACTTACTCCTGCAAGTCTTGCACAGTGGGGCATAGTAACACCAAAGTTGATTTGTTCTCAGTCACTCTGTCGACTAACTTCCTGTGACCTGTTTTTAACAGATTTACCTCTATAGAGTCAAACGTCTTATTGAGTCCCTCCAGCGTTGTTTCCACTGTTTACAGCATATCTTCAGTATCTATACTGGCACTATTGGAGTCCCCACACTTGCCCATCAGCGGCCTCCTAACTGACTTGGGTTTCAACATCATGTAATCGTTCAACCTTGCAGTGCATGTGTTATTCCACTATTGTAATGACCACAAGAGGCCATGCACCCGGAATGCAGTGCCCCCATCAGTTTTCTCACACTTTCTTCACACCTGGGGCACTGATCTGCCCCTGAAATTCTAACCTCATATATATCCTTCCTCAGCAATTCAAAATCCATAATTGGGGTCCAGTCTTGCTAAACTACCATGAGGATTAATTTTTTTCATACAGCACAGGCCTCCACAATCCACATTTTCTCTTGTTGTAGGGTCAACTGTTGGGGGTGAGGGACGCCTCATTTCACTTACGGCCATCCACCATGATCACATACTTCATGAGCCTTCCCTCCATCTCTTTCAGCCTGGCTGTTCCAATGTCCCTATGCCACTGCCTCAACAAAAGCAGGCGTGCTCGCCTCTGTGGCCCCTCCGTTCGTCCACTCCGGTCCTGACATTTCAGCGCCACCCATCCTGGAGTCCGAGCACTGCCCAAAAGCACCCAACTTCCATTAAACATCAACTTCAGGGTGGGGGAGTGGCCTTCTCGCATGTGGGGCAATGTCTCCTATGCACGGGACCTCCAGTGCGCCTCTTCAAAGCTGTCTCCCCCATCCTCGTGCCACTGTAGATTTCCTCAGCATCATCCTGGCATCCTATTGTTCTGCCCAACAGCGACCATCGGACTGAATGCCGCATTCAAAGGGCCCACTCACTGTTTGGTCCTGCTGCCATGCCTTGAGCGGGGAAGCCTCCTAAAGTTTAGCAACATTTTCAGTAGCTGGCATGTAGGATTACTTTTGTACTGAGGTGGGTCAGTAAGAGTAGCCCCACAGCACTTCTTACCCCCTTGCTCTCGAGGCCATGCCCCCTTTATTTCAGCACTGTTAAATGTGAGAGGAATAAATAACTGGAACCTTTAGGGGTCAACTTGAGATTTTGTGCATGAAGCATTAATTGTAAAGATATTTTTGGCAGGTCCATGTGTATTACATAGGATCCTGCATTAGGAATGCTTATTTAAATGGATAATTCCACTTTGTTCTGCAG
Organism: Lissotriton helveticus; assembly: GCF_964261635.1. NCBI lineage: Eukaryota > Metazoa > Chordata > Amphibia > Caudata > Salamandridae > Lissotriton > Lissotriton helveticus. The sequence goes on along the minus strand of NC_136063.1, from coordinate 1,621,703,375 downwards.
GGATGCAATGGGAACGTTTGACACGTTGGATTTGGCAGTGCTGGGGCATTACAGTAAATGAGTGGTCATGTTGAAATATAGAAATTGACAGGGCAATTTCTGAAAAGCAAAGTAAAATAGCTGCATCACAAATGATCCATGTTGCCAGCAATCCGCTCCTTGCCTGTTTGGGGCTACCATGTTCACAAAGAAGTCTAGATCCCATTCCAGTACCCAAATTCATGGGGACTTCGGTTGATTCACATGTGAGTGTCCAATTCTATGCCTTCTGAGACCTACAGCAGGCATGTGTGGCTGTTCATCAAAGTGAAAAGCAATACACTCTTACTCCTAGGCAAGGCAGGGTTGGTAGCGCTCACCAGAACGTGGTGGGCTACAAAGAGGGCGTAGACACAATAGAGGGGGTAATATGTAGGAGGAGCAGGGCAGGCAGTATAAAGTGTGATCTTTTTGAACCAGAAGATTCAAAGTAATGTGAAAGAGGAGTGCTTTCAGTTTTTTTCTAAATCTGAAGGCATTACTGTTTCTAATTTCTTCTAGTGAGGGATGCTACTCTTATTTAGCTTTCTCGGCTCCAGTCCTAATAGTTCTTAACCCCTTATACTTTTGCTGTCCTATCCGCTTTTTCTGAAGTTAGTGTAAGTATCATAATTGGGCAATGTGGATGTTTTTGGAGAATTTGAGTGTCAAATTAAATTTGATTCTGGCTTCTAGGGAAAGCTAATGGGGCACACATTCTGGTTCCTCGCACTTATCTTGTCAATTAATGCTGGAGTGCATTGAGAGGAGGCAAGATGTATTTTAGAATTTCCACTAGAATGGTGGTTAGTTGCCATCATGGAGATTCCAAGAGCTTGGATTGCCAAGCAAAGGTCAGAAAGTGTCAAGAATGGTATCAGATTTTTTTTTTAAGTCAAGTGATTCTTTCAGCTCTTACTATAATGTCAATTTGTGATGGCATCCCTAGTAATGGATCAAGTCTGAAAACAAGCACGTTGTTGAAAGGAAAGAGAGGGATAGTAACTCTTTTTAATTATTTTAACTACTCGTAAAATTCAATTTGTGATGCCTTCATAGAAATATAAATTTATTTTTGTATACGGTTTAGGCTACGAAAATTAGATAACATGCAGTTTTAAAGGGCACATTTTCATAATGTGAATATTTGGGGTAGGTGATGTGGCCTAATGTCCAGAGCTACCAACTTTGGAACTGGGGAACCAGGTTCGAATCCAGTGCCTCCTAAAGCGGTCCCACCCCTGTAAATGTGATTGGATTATATTTGGGAAATTATGACATTTAGGAGACCCATGCTATTGGCCTGTTCCTTTAGGATTGGAGCACAGGTCACACCTTTTTTTTTTAAAGTAGAGTTCCTGCCTCTGGTGAGAACTTTCTTTTGCTTTCGCTAATGGTTGAACTTCTAGCTACTGAGGGATATCCCTGCATCCAGGTAAAGTAATGGGACTGTAAGTGTCAAGAAAAGGCTGCCTGTCCACCCAAGAAATACATACTGCCATCGTGCCTGTGAGAGTCTACCTCAACAGAAGCATTCCCGATAGTCGCTCAAAATGGTGCAGTGCTGTGGCAGCAGCATGTTTATATTGTTTGAGGATCTCTGCCTGGACTGCAGCCATCAAGTGACTGCTTGGGTTGCAGAGAGACATCTAATACAGTAGCAGAAGGCACCGTGATGTCCTTGGCCTGTCGTTCTGAGGCAGTTGGCTTTACAGTTTTGATTTTGTTAAGAGTTTCTTCTAAACCGATATCCAATTCAAGGCAGTCAGTCATGGCAACTAGAGACAGATTGTTTTGCACATTAGGTTTTGTTGTTACTCAGTATGCTGATTTTGTTGATTAAAAAATCTCAGGATTCTGTACTTTTGAAAATTAATTAGATAGTATCTGGAGTGAGGTTTCAATTATATTTTTACTATTTGAAGCATTTTTTGTTTTTACAGAGAACTTGAAATGAAAATACACAGCTTTGAAACTTCTGGCGATAATTCTTTTTTTTCCTTGTGACCTTAAGGAATGAGAGAGAGATGTTGATGTTTTCTCCAAATGAAAGCCTTTAGAAACGTGGGAGAGATTGGGCGTGGATCAAGAGTTAAGAAGAAAACCTAAATATGTTCACAAATCCTGTTACTCAGTTGAATGCCCTATCCCAAAACTCAAGTAACCAGCAACTCTAATCAGACTGAGCTGCTTGCATGGTATATGAAGCTCTAAAAACATCACAATCTACAATTGGGCCTTACCTTCTTTATAATGCACTTCATTGAGCAAACAGCTTCTAGGAAATGTTTCCAGGATTCCTCATTCTCTTTGCACACCATTCCTCATATTGCAACACAACCATGAAGCCCTCCATTTTGTACATCTGGCCGTAGGTCACATTCTGCTGGTCCAGTTTTTCCCAGTGCTCACCTGCCATCCTTGTGTTAGGTGTGATTTACCTGAAATGTCTATAACATGTTTAGGAGACTCTTCACAATAGGCATCCTCTTTGTTTGTACGAACTGCATTTCAATCTGAGTATGCCCATATGAAAGTAGACCTTTCCTTCAGTTTCCTGCTTGGAAATAGTTGTCATGATATTGTAAAAGGACCTGTGGTGGCTCCCGAGATATGAGAAGTCATTCTGCGCAATCAACTCCATACCACCTCATCAGGGAAACTTATTGTAGCACTGCCATTAAGAGACATGATAACTCTGCATCTGACTTTTACAACGGCCTCCACTCTTGTGGTCTTTTACTATATTCATAGCGTTATCTCCTCCCAGACTTCATACAGCAAGGTCTGTAAGCCTCTCAACTTGTGCAATTGACTGGTGTATCATCACTTGATATGGAGTGCTTACAATGAGGTGCGCGAGGGACTACTTTACACCTATTTATGTCACATGTGCATTGCATTCAGAAAGCTGTTTTTTTTACAACATTTCAGTCAGGAATCACATTTTGCCTACTGAAGTGCTCATTATACCATTAACAAGCATTTGCAAAGACAATGCGTCTGAATTTAATGTGCCAACTTAAGCATGCACATGCTTGTTGCATACTTTCGTACATTAAAACGAGATTTATTGTCTTTGCCGATGCTTATTGTAACGTTTGATTAATCACATTTTGTCTTACCCTGTTCTAAACCTGTTATAAGTAAACGGTACACTTACATAATCTTAGTGTACCACAAATAATTGGTGCTCTTGCATTCGTCTATTCTGTTAGAAAAAAAAAGAGGGTCTCTTGTGAAAGGTGTGAATTTCATAGAAGTGATAGGAATTTTAATTTCCTCAGGCGATGGGGTCTGGTACATAACGGTGTGTTTAGATAACTAAGCTCTGTAAAACCCGGGGGTGTTGTGCATGTGAAAACCATGTGAATACAGTTTCTGTCACAAGCGTTTACATCTTTGCGATGAGTAAAATGTATCTGGCAAGTGTACCTTTGACATATTTGAAGTTGATCTCGAGCCTAGAATTATTTTTTTTAAACTGTCTATTTAAAATGTATGCATCATTTTAGTTGAAATAATAGATTGTTTATTAAGACAAAAAAAAAATCCGAGCATGTAGAGTGAAGTTTTACTTTCCGGGGTTTGTGACAACCTTTCTATACATCACGGAGAGGATGGAAGCAGTGCCTAACAGTTTCTCTTAGGTTTGTTTTCTTTGTTTTAATACATTGGCTAACCCACTGATGATCTTAAATAAATTAAGCATATTCTGTCTCATTGAAATTATGATGCACAATATTGCCACTGTGAGCTATCACAGACCTCTTCACCCTTCTATGTATGCCACTTTTAAAACATCTCAGTAATGCTAAAAAAATATCTAAATTACCCGAAAAGGTCAAAAGTACCTTATCACCTATTGACAAAAGTAAGTCTCTTAGCCAATTCATACTTTACTGCTTTTGGAAAAAATATACAAACACATGAATTGGACATCAAAGGGGTAAATCTGAGTTATGTGCTGCTGAATCTCAAATTTGGGGCAAACTCATAATTGGGGCAGGGTCGTAGCACCAGAGACATAACATCAAACCATGCATTAACATCTTTTCCCCATCTCACAGGTGGATCTTGCACCCACAAAACACTTGTGATGCATGGGGTGGCCTCAAATGAATTTACCAGTGGAACCAACTAAATATTGGACATTGAGTCATACAAATAGCTGCATCTTTTAATAATAAAAATATCTACATTCTGTGTTTGTTTCTTGTTTTCCTGCAGGAACACAATTACTCTGTCCCAGATATTGAAACATTGAAAAGAAGACTTCAGTTTTCAGAGGAAGATAGAGCTCAGAAGGAAAGGCAACTTCGGAATGCAAGAGAAAGGGAAAGCCGGCTTAGACAGATGTGCCTCACCATCAAAAAAGAGCTTCGTGAGAAAAACTCATTGACGAAACAACTTCAAAAGAAACTCGAGCTATATGAAGGTAAATAGGCGTTCAAGCAAAACGTTTTAAATATTTATCATAATTCGGCAAATTTAATAGCTGTCAGTGCTTCTACTGTGAATGAAACCTGGACGATCAACCTAGACGACACTTAAAAAAAATCATATTGACCCTCCCTGCAGTGTTTTACCTACTAACTCTTTTACTAGCCTGTTTCACTTGGTTCTAGAGCATGGTTTCATTTACACCTGATGGGCTGCAGAGCGATACCCTAAGTAGCTGTACCTTTATGGAGAGCTAAAAAAAAAAACTGTCTCAGACGGTCTCTAATTTCTATCCGATGCACCAAACCAAAAGTACAGAATGTTGTCATGTGAAAATGTTAAGTAAACAAGGTAAAGACTACCATTATGAGTGATACTTGATCCTACCTCCTGCTTGGTCAGTGTCCAGTGGAGGCAGGGTAACAAATTATATTGAACACTGTAAAGTTTGAAATCTGGCCTGGCTTGTATGAAGATGATCAAGATCACCACATTTGGTTCAGTTTGGTGGTTCACGTTCACTTCCTAATCTCTATCTCATTATTTATCTCTTCCTCATTGTCCTTATGTTAAATAATTTTATTAAGTAACAGGAATGACTTTTGGTGACTGTACAGAGAAGCAGTAAGGTGTTACACGATTGGTGAGCAATCTGGAGAAGGTTTATGTAAGCTCAGACTATTTAAATTGACTGTATAAAGGAGCACAGGATGAACTGAGGGCAACCATATAGTGTAGTGCTCTTTGGTAGAACAGCAGATGGCTGATACCAAAAATGAACTCCTATCAGGATATTTGTAACAATGAAGGAAAAAATATTATTAAAATTGGAATCAAGAAAAACATGAGATATAGACACATTTTATATGCAATTATAAAAAAGACTACTAAGGCCAACATTTTAATATTTTCGAATTGAGAGAGCAACAAAATAGCAAAGAAAAAGCAGGTTAAATAGAGATAACTGGCTATGGACATTTAGGTTTTTCATATAAAAACAAATTAAAACAAAATTGGAGTGCCAATACTTTTCTCTCTCAGTGCTTTGGCTAAATCTTACCGCTTCTGTCAGTGGAAGTTCATGAAATCTCTGCACTGTTTTCTACAGATGCACTGTCTGCCTATTTAATTTTGGGAGAAGCTGTGTAAGTTGTCCTAAAAAATTATATCAATTTCTACAGCGCACTTAATGTGTAGTCTAGAGGATGTTGCTTTCTAGAAGTAGTATTAAGTTACTGCCAAGTTAGTGATCAAATTAGGGAGGGAATGTGATCTGAGAAGTGCCCGGCTTTGTGCCAGTGACTTGTACTTCTTTACAAAGCAAGTTGTCCTTCTCATCAACATAGGTGTTGGGAAGGTAATTTTTCATTGTTTGCTCAATGGGACCAAGAACTAGGGTATGGAAGTCTTACAAGGAGCCAGTGCTGCAGTGGAGTGGTGGCTGGTGACATTTGAAAGTGGTGACGCTTAAACTTTCTGTCGGAGTGCACCGTGGCAAGTGAGCGCAGCAAGTGAGCGAGCCTGAACATCTTAAGGGTAACATTTTGAAACAAGCATTGGAAATGCAATAGGTCTCGCAATAGAAAAGTTGTAGCTATTGGTTTTGTAATTGACAAATTTCTTTTAATGTGTGGGTCTTGAAACTTGCAAAAGTAATAGCTTTGTCATTTACAATGGCAATACTTTATACTTTTTCAAATGTGACACCTATAGCATTTGTAATGTCAACGATACATACAATCCAGACCTTACTGCCTTTGACAGCGCTCGTGCTTTGCAGAGAGGTACAATGGCAGGCAGGGTGGGTGTCTGTAAAGGTGGAGCAGCCAAGGAACTGAGTTAAGGAGCTGCTGTGCTAAGAGAGAAGAGCTGTGTGACAACAGTCAAAGCAGCAGGGGACGAGCTGCATTTTTGCCACCCACGAAAAACAAGCTTTCGGCATTGTGGGGGGCTAATTGGGGAGAGTGTGGAAAGGGCCTGAGGTTTCAGTGTGGGGGGGGGGGGGAGTTGGGCTCGCAGTTTGGATGGGTGAGGGAGGTGGGGGGTCGCATGGCTCGGGTGGAGGCGAAAATGGGATGGGTACAGGAGGGGAGAGACATTGCATTAAGGCGGTGGTCGCAGCAGGGGCCTTTCATCCTTCTGAGGCCGTTTGGGTTGGGGTGCAGTTCGGCAGGTGAAGGGAGGACAGGCCGGGGGTCGGGCATACAGCATGTACTTTGGGCTTGGGCTTTGGGCTTTAATATGGTAGCCGGCTGGGTGGAGGGTTAAAATGTGCTCTTTATTACAAGGATGGCTGCATAAAAGTGAGGCATGCTGCATTAGTATTTATGCGGCTTAATGGGAACGGAGTGTTATAACAAGCACAGACAGCACTGGAAGGAATAAATGGAGCAAAGAGGCGGGGGATATTACCTGTAGAAACGGAGTAGCAAGCATTGGCAAAGTCAGTTGGTCAGGTGGGTGCCTGTTAAAATGTTAAGTGTGGCGACTGTCTTGTTGTTAATGCATAAAGATTAGTGCAGCGCCCAGGAAGTGGGGGGGGGGGGGGGGAGGGGCTTGCAGGACAGTGATGAGGAGCAGTCAGCAGTGTGGAAAAGCGGGCGCCATGCTGCACCCTATAGCACGCTGCCTGTGTTAATATATAAGCGGATAAGCGGCTACGTTTAAATAAGAGTTGGACGGCCGTGCAGCCAGCATTGTTTACTTAGTCTCCTGGTCAGCTGTGATTACATGCGGCAGTGCAAACGGTATAAAAAAGGGCTAACGAATAGTAATTGATAACAATACAAGTATAAAAGCGGGTGCCTGCTAAAATATTAAGCGCGGCACCCGTGTTGTTAATGATGAACGTTTTGCGCGGCGCCCGAGGGCAGGATGGCAACGTGGAGCAAGCGTGTTACGCTGGCAAAAATAAATCTGAAGGGGCGCTGCAGCTATAGTCAAATAAAAAACAAGTCGGTCGGCACAACAGTAGAACCTGTGATTGATAGAACTTAAAAACGGCAAAACTATGATAAGAAGTGTTATAAACCAAAGCAAGCAGATATCGTTATTATCAACATGCAGCGGATTAAAAAAAGAAAGAAAAGGAGACACGGCCGGCCAGCCGTGAAACTGAAAGCACGGCCGGCCGGCCGTGAAAAAGCCTTTGATGCAGCAGGGGGTAATTAGGGGAGGAGAATGGCTGGGCTGAGGCAGAGCGCCAAGCCTTTGATGCAGCAGGGGGCGGAGCGGGAAGAGCTGCTGGCGGCACTAAGCTGACGATTTGATGCTGTGCACGCGCATTTTAACTAATTGCGCTTGCGCATTGAGTTAAAAGTGCACATGCACTTCATCAAATCGCCAGTGAATCGCCAGTGTAGGTAAGCTCTGTTTAAGCCCCCATAGTCTCGCTCTGCTCAATGCGCATGCGCATTGACAGGCGAGACCTAAAAAAGAGTGGGTAAATGGTGCATTTTCCCTGCTAACTTTTTTACCTCTCTCCTTTCGTCATCTTTCTGCCCTTCTGCCCTGCACCTCACATTCACCGGATTCTGCTATGTATGTATGTACCAACACTACTCCCACCTTAGTATCATCCAAGCACCTCAAGTCTGCCTCCTAAAGGGAGCACACATTCCTTGTCCGTCGCGCGCCGAAAGCAGTAATTTCCAGAGATCCCCTCAGCGTCCCCTTTCAGTGCTCGCTTATTCGAGCTGCAGCCTGCTTGTTTGATGTACTTCTTGCACGACTCCTGTGATAAGCAGGGCAGCTCTGTTCTGGCGTATATATAAATAGATTGTTATTTACGTTTGAATTGTAGGCTATACCAGTGCTTTAAATGGGCCAGTACTATCCAGTACGTAATACCAGCTCTTTTTTATTTTGAGGAGGAGAGTACCGGCACTTCTCAAGAGAAATGCAATACCTTTAATTGGAGAGTACCGGGCACTTCTCAGAAACAAGCGAGGACTCTGGTACAGAGTACCTGCACCTTTATTTTTCCATTTGATGCACTGGTCTATACAATTCATTAAAAGTTTCTTCCATGCAAGTCAATATATAACATAAATAACAAATGAGGTATGACTAGCAGCGAGCAAAAGGGGAAACATACATAAATGATGCCAGGTTGTGATGAGTGGTTGCTTATTTTAAAATGAATCTTCCTGTTTATAAATCTCGAGGCAGCCCGGACGTGAAATATGACGTGGGAATGTTAGTAGAGCACTTTTAGGTCACTGCTTTTTTATGATTGATTATAAACGCCTGATTCACTTCGCAGAGACATCAAGGGGTTCGTAAAGGCTGACACTACACCAATACAAGACTTTTACATTTAATTAAATAGAAATATGATTTGAGTCAAGGCTGGCTTCATAATGTGAAAACGTGTTTCGTTTTTAAGAAAGGCAGGCTGATTGCCATTTCTATCCATTACAGCTATCTCCAGGCTGTGCATTCCCAGAGCGTTGTCAATCACAGAATTTAAATGTAAGTTGCAAACCGAGATCTTCCCGCACACGTCCTCCCCTTCAATATGATCTGCAATCAGTAGCACACCGGTTTTCATATTTACCTGGAAGAACTGCTTTTTCCCTTCAGAGACGATACTGATGTCACGCAGGTTCAAAATGGTGACGTCAAGCACACATATTTGCGAGGTTCCCAGCAGCGGTTCCTTGTTAATTCCTCGGAGATCGAGAAACCGCGTCTCCCCAGAACCCATGCTCTAAATAAAGTTACGTAAAAATGGGGCGGTGCTGTCGGTACAATTGCATTCCTTTTTCGGGACGACCAAACCACACCAGTAGTTCAAATCTTCTAATGTGCACGATGCATGAAACAAACCAGAAAGTACACAGCAAAAGCGGCCTCTCACCAACCATATTTTTAGCAAAGCCAGTAAACAAAGCTGTTTTCGTTTCTTATTTGTTCTTTATACAGTTCCAGAGGGTCTTGTCTTTCTGAGTGCAATTCCGGGATAAGGAACTGATTATAAATGGCCAAAAACTGAGTCGGGGTTCGCAATACGTGCGGGGGGCTTGTTCGCGGGGGGGATTAGTGCGTGGGTTACCTGGGAGGGGAGGCGCGGGGGGAAAGAGGACTTTAAAATAATGATACATTTGAAACTTACATGACAAGGTCTGCGCCACCTTTGCTCCTGGGTCGGGTCCTGCGCTGCTCCTGAACATGTACGTCTGTGAACCAATCACCACGGTGCAGAGTCCCGGGCGGCGCCCAGCCGGGCACCAGTAGGGACGTCATTTTCTCTCTGTAGGCTGCAGCAGCCTACTTAGAGAAAATGTAGAGAGCGCATGACTGCTTTTGTCGGCCCCCAGGGCCGACCAAGCAGCCACAGCACTCAGAGTGGTGGAAGCCATTCCTCTCCGACCCGCCCACCCGCCGGCCCTCAACCAGGCACACGCTCCCGCCCTCCCCCAACCAGACACACCCCTGCTGTCTGCTTTCTCGCAGCACAAGATTCAGAAAGTAAAATGGTTTTTAAAATATATTTTATTTTCTGCTTCGCACTACGAGAAAGCAGGGGGGCGGCGCCCCAACGCCCTAATGGAGCGGCCGCCACTGCTGCAGTGTTTCTCAAATAACAAAAAACCTGGTTTATGGAATATTGCATACATAATTTTCAGCTTCAAGTCATCTTCCGACCTCAGCCTGTTTACAAGCTCATGAAAAGTTAGTATATCATTCACTGATGATATTGTAGGAGGAGAGCTTGCAGTTGAGTTTGACCTCCCTCACTACTCAGACATGCAGTCCCTTCTCAAAGACGGTGGTCTTCTTGGACTGGTAATCACATCCAAAGAGCAGTTGTGAAGAGTTGGTGTAGCCTTTTTGAAGTGTAGTTTCTAAAGGAATCTGGATCATAGAATAGAGCTTGAAAGTGGAGCTACTAGGTCAGAGAAAGTATGCCACTCTTGGGTATGACCTGCTTGGAGCAGGATTGGAGTGTCCTTAAGGTTAAGGGTTTTAAAAAATATTTATGATGAACGTGAGTCCAAAGTGTTTTAGTGTTCTTAGACTTGAACTTACTTATCTCTACCACAGGCAACAAGTATAAAGTATAGATGAAAAGATCTTATGTTTTTTATCAGCAGAAAATAATTTTTTTTAGTTGTTGTCTCTCCAGTAGGCTGAGAAGGAATCATGCGTAGGAACAGTTGGCAAAATCACTCCAACAGAAGTCCAATTCCATTGTCCCTGTACTCTAGAACCAGACTTAGTTAAAGATCAGCTTTATGTTGCAAAGGAGTTGGAAACCTGTTTGTTTGATCTTTGACATGTGAAGTGCCATTGTCATTTGAACTACCATAATGGGATGTACGACACAACCACAAATGCAATTATCACACAGTCACTACTTTACAATGCCTTTATCGTACAGTGCCTCTACCACGCCAGTCTTTACCACGCATGCCTTTACAGCGAAAATGTAAGTATCTATCAGGTAAGTGAAAACCCCTTTTTAGGTCACAGCCTACCAGACAGTCTGGTTTGCTAAAGACTTCTTAGACCCATTCAGAAAGTTGACCCAGGGATGCATTCCGTCCATTGCTTACCATTCCATTGACTTTGTGGTTTGTAACTCACATTTTGTGGCTTTCTATTTGCTGGCTGTATTTGCTTTAGGCTGTCCAGCTTGAATTTGTCCCTCCCGTTGCCCAAACCTTGTTTACTGTATTCTTCCACAAACTTGCTCTCTGTAAACAGGCCTTTACATGTTGTTCTTATCTTTTCATATTTGCTGTGCAGACAGAGACAGAGGTCAAATATCAGGCTGTCTTCCAGGGACCCTGGTGCTTATTTTTCTTTCTCTGACTTCAAAGTGAGAGGATTTATGTGACAATCATTCTGGCGACTTGCTGTCTGTTTTGAGGAAGGCTGTATGATGTAACCGAGTCACAAGAAAAAGGGTAAAACAAAGATAAACATCATGAAAAGGAGCAGGGTACAAACACCCTGACCCCCTAGGCCTGCGCAGGGGGTCCCACTAGGACCCCGGATGGGGCGTGAATCCGACGGAAAAGAAACGAAGCGCGGCGTCCCGCGCTCCGTTGTATTTAAGCCCCCAGGGGGGCTAGGTCCTCCGTGGGGCTTTATTAATGATTTGCGGGGCACTCGACCTCCCTGGTACAGTGTGCAAAAAAGTGTGTGGGGGCCTTGCGGGTCCCCCAAGCCCTGGAGACCGCCACCTCCCCGGGGCTTTGAAAATGAAGGGAGGGGGGCCACCCTGCCTTCTGGAGCCCTCGATGGCACTGGGGACCGCCACACACCCAGGGCCGGCTCCTGCAATGTCCCGGGGTGCCCACCCCTGGGACATTGCTGTTTGCTATGGCACCAGGTACCTCCAATACGGTCCACAGAGCTGCGTTGCAGAGAGGTGGTCCGAGGCCACGCCCCTTTTTACACCACTGTGCAAACGCGCTTCCTGGTGCACTGTTGGTGGGTTGCTGAGGTCCTCTTGTGTCTTGAGGACCTCAGGACACAAGTGGACTTCATCTACCGAGCAGCAGTGCGCCAAGAGGCGCATTTGCAGAGTGGTGTAAAAAGGTGGCATGGCCTCGGACCACCTCTCTGCAATCCAGCTCTGTGGTGCATATTGGAGGTACCTGGTGGGCTAGTTGGCCCCAGGGACCCTCAGTATTAAAGGGGAATTAATTCCTCATCTAACAACGTGCCAGTAGGCGCGGTTGCAGAATGGTGGAGAAAGGGGGCGTGGCCTTTCTCTACTTTTTTTATTTATTTTTATTTTTATTTATTGAGTTTTATATAGCGCTGGCTAGACCCGGAGGTATCAGAGCGCTTTACACGAGGAAGAAACATTGTTTCAGAACATGGTTAAAAAGTTACATCAGTTACTGGAGCTTAGTAAATGTAAATGTAAATGTACATGTATTTATATAGCGCAAATCACCGACCCGGTATCTAAGCGCTTGCTTAGGGAACCCGTCCTGGTATTCCCCTGTGAGATACCCCGGCAGGGTTTCCACAAGGTGAAAGCCAGGCATCCCGCCGCGAGGGGCCGTAGTGGAGATTAAGCAAGCTATTGCCCAGAGTCGCAGAGTGTGACCCCGTGAGTCGAGTAGGCACCGGAGCGAGAATTGTCGAGTCCGTGGAATTTTTGAGCCCGAGACCCGCCGAGGCGGGGAATCGAACCCTGGTCCACGGCCGCTCTCAGCTTCCGGGTCTGCCGCCTCTAACCACTGAGCCACGCATCCCCAGTACACTTAGAGCGGTAATTGCAAACACAACAGTGATGGACAGAATGTGGATCAATGTCACACATTCACCCCAGTCCAAAGATCTGGGCCCAAATCCATCGTTTTTCCACTCCACACCACCCTGGGTTAGACAATGGCGATATGCAAATCAGCGCTGACCCTGTGCCCCATGGGAACAGTCCAGTCCGAACTACAAAAGCCATGTCCTTCCCAGAACGGAAACAAGCATCCGAGGACCGGCCCGGTTTCGAGGTAACACCTCTCTTCAGCCCGGCTAGCTTGATTCCAGTGGTGTGGAGTGCCTGGGACTCACGTCTGAGCATCCCCAGTACACTTAGAGCGGTAACTGCAAACACAACAATGATGGACAGAATGTGGATCAATGTCACACATTCACCCCAGTCCAAAGATCTGGGCCCAAATCCATCGTTTTTCCACTCCACACCACCCTGGGTTAGACAATGGCGATATGCAAATCAGCGCTGACCCTGTGCCCCATGGGAACAGTCCAGTCCGAACTACAAAAGCCATGTCCTTCCCAGAACGGAAACAAGCATCCGAGGACCGGCCCGGTTTCGAGGTAACACCTCTCTTCAGCCCGGCTAGCTTGATTCCAGTGGTGTGGAGTGCCTGGGACTCACGTCGGATGCTTGTTTCCGTTCTGGGAAGGACATGGCTTTTGTAGTTCGGACTGGACTGTTCCCATGGGGCACAGGGTCAGCGCTGATTTGCATATCGCCATTGTCTAACCCAGGGTGGTGTGGAGTGGAAAAACGATGGATTTGGGCCCAGATCTTTGGACTGGGGTGAATGTGTGACATTGATCCACATTCTGTCCATCACTGTTGTTTGCAATTACCGCTCTAAGTGTACTGGGGATGCTCAGACGTGAGTCCCAGGCACTCCACACCACTGGAGACAAGCTAGCCGGGCTGATGAGAGGTGTTACCTCGAAACCGGGCCGTTCCTCGGATGCTTGTTTCCGTTCTGGGAAGGACATGGCTTTTGTAGTTCGGACTGGACTGTTCCCATGGGGCACAGGGTCAGCGCTGATTTGCATATCGCCATTGTCTAACCCAGGGTGGTGTGGAGTGGAAAAACGATGGATTTGGGCCCAGATCTTTGGACTGGGGTGAATGTGTGACATTGATCCACATTCTGTCCATCACTGTTGTGTTTGCAATTACCGCTCTAAGTGTACTGGGGATGCTCAGACGTGAGTTCCAGGCACTCCACACCACTGGAGACAAGCTAGCCGGGCTGATGAGAGGTGTTACCTCGAAACCGGGCCAGTCCTCGGATGCTTGTTTCCGTTCTGGGAAGGACATGGCTTTTGTAGTTCGGACTGGACTGTTCCCATGGGGCACAGGGTCAGCGCTGATTTGCATATCGCCATTGTCTAACCCAGGGTGGTGTGGAGTGGAAAAACGATGGATTTGGGCCCAGATCTTTGGACTGGGGTGAATGTGTGACATTGATCCACATTCTGTCCATCACTGTTGTGTTTGCAATTACCGCTCTAAGTGTACTGGGGATGCTCAGCCGTGAGTCCCAGGCACTCCACACCACTGGAGACAAGCTAGCCGGGCTGATGAGAGGTGTTACCTCGAAACCGGGCCGGTCCTCGGATGCTTGTTTCCGTTCTGGGAAGGACATGGCTTTTGTAGTTCGGACTGGACTGTTCCCATGGGGCACAGGGTCAGCGCTGATTTGCATATCGCCATTGTCTAACCCAGGGTGGTGTGGAGTGGAAAAACGATGGATTTGGGCCCAGATCTTTGGACTGGGGTGAATGTGTGACATTGATCCACATTCTGTCCATCACTGTTGTGTTTGCAATTACCGCTCTAAGTGTACTGGGGATGCTCAGACGTGAGTCCCAGGCACTCCACACCACTGGAGACAAGCTAGCCGGGCTGATGAGAGGTGTTACCTCGAAACCGGGCCGGTCCTCGGATGCTTGTTTCCGTTCTGGGAAGGACATGGCTTTTGTAGTTCGGACTGGACTGTTCCCATGGGGCACAGGGTCAGCGCTGATTTGCATATCGCCATTGTCTAACCCAGGGTGGTGTGGAGTGGAAAAACGATGGATTTGGGCCCAGATCTTTGGACTGGGGTGAATGTGTGACATTGATCCACATTCTGTCCATCTCTGTTGTGTTTGCAATTACCGCTCTAAGTGTACTGGGGATGCTCAGACGTGAGTCCCAGGCACTCCACACCACTGGAGACAAGCTAGCCGGGCTGATGAGAGGTGTTACCTCGAAACCGGGCCGGTCCTCGAATGCTTGTTTCCGTTCTGGGAAGGACATGGCTTTTGTAGTTCGGACTGGACTGTTCCCATGGGGCACAGGGTCAGCGCTGATTTGCATATCGCCATTGTCTAACCCAGGGTGGTGTGGAGTGGAAAAACGATGGATTTGGGCCCAGATCTTTGGACTGGGGTGAATGTGTGACATTGATCCACATTCTGTCCATCACTGTTGTGTTTGCAATTACCGCTCTAAGTGTACTGGGGATGCTCAGACGTGAGTCCCAGGCACTCCACACCACTGGAGACAAGCTAGCCGGGCTGATGAGAGGTGTTACCTCGAAACCGGGCCGGTCCTCGGATGCTTGTTTCCGTTCTGGGAAGGACATGGCTTTTGTAGTTCGGACTGGACTGTTCCCATGGGGCACAGGGTCAGCGCTGATTTGCATATCGCCATTGTCTAACCCAGGGTGGTGTGGAGTGGAAAAACGATGGATTTGGGCCCAGATCTTTGGACTGGGGTGAATGTGTGACATTGATCCACATTCTGTCCATCACTGTTGTGTTTGCAATTACCGCTCTGTTTAATAGGCAGCCAGTGCAGTTTATGTAACAGAGGGGTGGCACGTGTCTTTCTAGGGAGTCTAAAGAGGAGTCTAGTCGAATCGTTCTGTACTACCTGCAGTCTCCTGAGGAGCTTCTTGGGGAGGCCAATGTAAAGGGCATTCCCGTAATCCAGCCTAAAGATGACAGTGGCGGATCCGATTGACTGCAGTGAGGATGTTGATAAGAGCTCAGATAATATAAATTTTAAACTAGTTAAGGCATCACCAGCAGGGGTGCACCAATCCCATCAGGCGGACAGTGAAACTCTGGTGTGCAAGTAGTCACAGGCTAAAGACACAGTCGCAGAGAAGACTCCACAGTAAAGATGCGAGAGAGGATGCTTGCACAGAGGCTGTAAATCGTGTAATGGATGCAGAGATGCTGCACAGGGCCTGTAAATCGTGTAATGGATGCAGAAATGCTGCGCATAGGCTGTTAATCGTGTAATGGATGCAGAAATGCTGCACAGAGGCTGTAAATCGTGTAATGGATGCAGAGATGCTGCGCAGAGGCTGTAAATCGTGTAATGGATGCAGAGATGCTGTGCAGAGGCTGTAAGTTGTGTAATGGATGCAGAAATGCTGCGCATAGGCTGTAAATTGTGTAATGGATGCAGAAATGCAGCACAGAGTCTGCAAATAGTGTAATGGATGCAGAAATGCTGTGCAGAGGCTGTAAATCGTGTAATGCTGCGCAAAGGCTTTAAATAGTGTAATGGATGCTGAAATGCTGCACAGAGGCTGTAAATAGTGTAATGGTAGCAGAAATGCTGTGCATAGCCTGTAAATCGTGTAATGCTGCACAAAGGCTGTAAACAGTGTAATGGATGCAGAGATGCTCCGCAGAGGCTGTAAATCGCGTAATGGATGCAGAAATGCTGTGCAGAGGCTGTAAATCAGTGTAGTGGATGCAGAAATGCTGCACAGAGGCTGTAAATAGTGTAATGGATGCAGAAATGCTGTGCATAGACAGTAAATCGTGTAATGAATGCAGAAATGCTGCGCATAGACTGTAAATTGTCTAATGGGTGCAGTAATGCTGCGCATAGGCTGTACATCATGTAATAGATGCAGAAATGCTGCGCATAGACTGTAAATCGTGTAATGGATGCAGAAATGCTGGCTGTAAATCGTGTAAAGGATGCAGAAATGTGCGAATAGACTGTAAATCGTGTAATGGGTACAGTAATGCTGCGCAGAGGCTGTAAATCGTGTAATGGATGCAGAAACTGCGTGGGGCTTACTGGAGGTAAGAGATAGGCTAGTTGGCCCCTAAAGGACACCCAGCAGCCAAGGGGACTTCAATCCCCATCCAAGAGCGTGCCAGGGAGCGCGTTTGTAGAGTGGTGGGCAAAGGGGGCATGGCCTGGTATGAGTACTTACCAATGCTGCTGTGTGGGACTTACTGGAGGTAATAGGAGGTGAAGCTGGCCCCCTAGGATGTCCTTGGGGGCCAACTACCCCTCTTGTTACCTCCAGTAAGTCCCTCACAGTGGGATTGCTAAGGCGTCTTCGGAGGCCATGCCCCCCTTTCTACACCACTCTGCAAACCCGCCTCCTGACAGACTACGGGATGGGGGATGAAGTCCAATTTAGTCCTGAGGGAGTTTGGGGGCCAAGAAGCCCTCCTGGTACCTTCTGTAAGTCCTACGCAACGGAATTCCTGGTCGCTGGTCGGAGGCCCAGCACCCTTTCTCCACCACTCTGCAAACGTGACTACTACTTAAAGAAGCATCTTTCTGCACCTCTGACTTAGAGATAGTTATAATCCCCCTGCCCTAATATGTACTTGATTCAGAAAAGGTGGTGGTGATGAACAGAGTTCCTGAATTAAGCAGACCACTCTTACCCAGTCCAAAGATCAGGGCTTGATCCATCACCGTTTTTTAGCTCACTGCACCATCCCAGCTCAGAACTTGGCTATATGCAAATTAGTCTGTTCCTGTCCCAGTGCATGATGGGAACAGGGCAAACCAAACTACCAAGCCAATTCTTATACTGGGAAGGAAACAAGCTTCCGGGGACCGGTTTCTGCCCTTTCAGGCGTCGTCGGCCCGGCTTGCTTGAATCCTGATGGTGCAATCATTTTTGGCCACTATAGGTGTGGCAGGGTATACTCAGACATGAGTCCCTTGCTCACTGCTCCATCAGGATTCAAGCAAGCCGGGCCGACGAGGCTGAAATGCCAGAAACCGGTCCCCGGTAGCTTGTCTCCTTTCTGGTGAAGAATTGGCTTGGTAGTTTGGTCTGCCCTGTTCCCATGATGCACTGGGCCAGGGACAGACTAATTTGCATATAGCCAGGTTCTGAGCTGGGATGGGGCAGTGAGCTAAATAACGGTGATGGATCAAGCCCTGATCTTTGGACTGGGTAATAGTGGTCTGCTTAATTCAGACACTCTGTTCATCACCACCCCCTTTTCTGAATCGTTTTTGGCCACTATAGGTGTGGCAGGGTATACTCAGACATGAGTCCCTTGCTCACTGCTCCATCAGGATTCAAGCAAGCCGGGCCGACGAGGCTGAAATGCCAGAAACCGGTCCCCGGTAGCTTGTCTCCTTTCTGGTGAAGAATTGGCTTGGTAGTTTGGTCTGCCCTGTTCCCATGATGCACTGGGCCAGGGACAGACTAATTTGCATATAGCCAGGTTCTGAGCTGGGATGGGGCAGTGAGCTAAATAACGGTGATGGATCAAGCCCTGATCTTTGGACTGGGTAAGAGTGGTCTGCTTAATTCAGACATTCTGTTCATCACCACCCCCTTTTCTGAATCTAATATGTACTTGGGCCTTACAGAGGAGGTTATGCTAATTACAGGGGTACCCCATCGCATAGTGTCTTTTAGCATAGCACTGGCTCTAGGCCTGGTTAGTTAGTCATTTACTATCAGTACCCATCAGCAAAAAGTTGGGGGCACAGGATGACTTTCTGCTTCTCTGTTGGTTCTTTCTGCACATCTCTTGCTTCTTCCTGTACTTTTCTTCGTCTTTCTGGACTTCTGTTGCCTCTTTCTGCATTTGTCTTGCTTCTTTCTGTGCCTTTGTTCCTCTTTCTTCACATGTACTACCTCTGTAGGCATAGTTAGAATTTAGCATTTAAAAAACCTTTGAAATTAACTGCAAAAAACATAGGTTTTAGGGACGTTATAGTTAGTTGGACATTTCACTCATACAAAACCAGTGAAATTCGGCCGTTATAGTTAGTTCTGCTAACTATAACTCGTGCTCCCGCAATGCACTGCTGATGACGTCACATATTACCTCATTCAGGACATGATCAGTGACATCACTGATGACATCTCAAATGACATCATCCACATGATAATCTGATGCACCTCCTCACACCCTAATATAACCTTTGATACACCCACTCTAAAATACAGAGTACCATTTTAGAAACCATAGACACACCAACACCAGTTACTACATACTCACTGATTCCTAAGTCTACACACACATCCACTCATTCACCCATACAGTCACTCGTACATGCACTCACTCATCAATACAGCACTATCAGATGCACTCATACACCTCCACTCACCCATACAGTTACTTACACACCTAGTCAGTCATGTAAAGACCCATACGGATACTCAGGCAACCAATCAATAACCCATATAGACACTTGTGTAGCTACTCACCAACCCATGCAGCAGCTTATACAACAACAGACACACTGATGCAGACATTCACATAGTTTAGTCACTAACCCATGCATTCAGTAAGACGCATGTAATCACTCACTTATACAGTCAAGCACCTACTAAATCCTCCATCCAGACACCTATACACCCACTCATTCTTCAATACACCTTGGCATATATATAAAAAATATTCAAACTTTATAGAAACACAGTCACTGGATGATGTCATCAGTGATGTCATTTGAGATGTCATCAGTGTTGTCACTGACCATGTCATGAATGATGTAATATGTGACGTCATCAGCAGTGCATTGCGGGGGGGTGAGTTATAGTTAGCTGAGCTAACTATAACGGCCAAATTTCACTGGCATTGTACGTGCCTCAAACCTATTGTTTTGTCATAAATTTCAACGTTTTTTTGAATGCTAATTTCTAACTATAACGTCCCTGAAACCTATGTTTTTTTCCAGTGAAAATATATATATATATATAGTGTGTGTATATATATCTTGCTCATCTGTTGGCCGAGGATTGATGGCGTGGCGTGGTAGCAGGAGCACAAGTGCGGAAATATATATATATATGTACACATATATTATATATATATATATATATATATAACATGAGGGTATTAAGCGACAAAGAAGATGGGGAGATTAAGTAAACAGATGTAGAAAGGGGAAGCTGTACTTACGCAGGTGTCTCTTTTAACTATTTTGAGCCCTTTTTACATATACATTATACCTCTAATTACTAAAAACCTATACTTCCTTCACATTTTCAACTCAGCAGGTTCATTCCTGCATTAAAATCTCAATGTCCATTTACTTATTCTGCTCCTGAGAAAAGGCTTTAAACTAAGCAGCTCCTATTCCAACAAAATGGTATTCAGGTGTGCCACACTTTTATCTCAAATATAAAATTTAGTTCATTAAAACTCCATTTGGTGTGGTGATGCTACATTTGCTTACTAGGGAGTTAACTGATAGACTGCCGCTGGTGTTGGAAGTTCAAGTTGGAAGTCACTCTGCATGGCAGAATGTTTTACTGAAATGGAGGAGGAAGGTATTTGAGAACTCATAGAAAATGTGTCCTCGTTTTAGCTTTCTAGAGCACTAACAATAATTTATATGACAACCATACACCCCTCATAATGTTTATTTACTGCCGTATCCTCTATGGGAAGTTCCTTTCAATTTTACACCTTTGATTAATTCAAAATGGCATTTATGTTTACATACAGCATTGTCATAAATTCAGAATGTTAGCGCTCTAGTTTGTGTGAGCTTTGTAGTGAAGCTGGAGTTGATCACTAGGGAGTTTACTGACAGACTGCTGCTGGTGTTGGAGGTACACATTTCTCTCTGCAGTTCAAACAATTTTCCTGACATGGATGCGCAAGATGACTAGTAAAACATTTTTTTGATGCTGCGGAATACCTCAAAGAAAATCATTTTAAACAAAGAAGGAAACCTTAATTAACCCGTTTGCTGCTTCGAACGTTCAGCGCCAGTGCTGAACGTTCGAAGAAACGGGTGCGTCGGCCGTTGGACGTGCGCAGCACCAGGGAGGTAGCTCGCGCGACGGCCGATGGCAGCAGTGAACGGGTTAATACCTCTCAGGAGACAATTTCTCCAAGAAAAACATATGTATTATTGATATATACAAATACACGCCAGTCAATACTCTAGGTCATGTTCATATCATGTATTTCAAGCACCAATTATTTAAGTATACAGATAACATACTACACACACAGTGTTTTTAGTTATACATATATACATGTGGCATACATAAAACACATATAAACAAATGGAAAGATTCCATGATACCCTAATGTCTTCAACGGATTGCTAAGAAACACTTTCTTTTTATCAATTATGATTTGCAACCCATAGTGAAGAGATAGCCCTAAATCCAGCACCAAAAAGCGTTAAGTTAATCTGACGCCCTATACATCCTTATAAGGTGCTGAGTTTTTTCTTTACTGCAATGTCTTATTTTATGAGAGCTTCTCGTTTGTGTCAGGTCGACGCGTTTCAGTCCTTTTCATCCAGGCCTCATCAGGACTCGGGGCACAAGGGACCTACAACATAAGACAGTGCAAGTCTTCATATTTACATATATACACATATATGAATCAGTCTATATGCAGTGGATCTCACAGGAGAGAGATCTCTTCAAAAATACCAAAGGCAAACCCGTAGGAATTGTATGTTACTCAGAATTTCCTACATCATAGAGCAGGAAAAGGTGCAAATCTTGTCCAAGACCAGTCCAATTAAGTGAAAACTCCAGCAACCTCCATGCCAAATTTCCTAATGTGAAACACCTAACCCATCAGAAGTAGTGAAGGTGAAAATATGGGCCCAACAACCAAAAGGGAGAAATAATAAGTAAAGCCAAATCAAGTCTACCACAATATGACACCACCTTGTGATTCTAAAATAAATCGCCTTAAGCCTCAATGTGAATAATTAAAAGTGGTGTAAATGCCAGACAATTGAAAAAATGCTGATAAACACTGTCTGCAATTACCTCGCAGGTCACCAGAGATGTAATACAAAGCGAAGTATAGCAGTTCCTAGGGCACGCCGCTGTTCGTGGGGTACTGTTCTAAAATGTAATAATAGCAACTGATAAGAAGAAGAACTAAAGAAAAGAATGCTCTACATAGCCTAAATGGATACTTACTAATTCAAAGCAGGGCTGGGCTCTTCGTTAATTTCGAGCAGACGCTCACTGTACTGGCCGGCAAATACCAAGCTTCCCCAATATGCCAAAGAAGTCAATTCTCATGTAAACAATTTCTAAACAGGGAAATCTATAAAATGGGAAAAGTACCAAAGAATTATAATCTAAACGCACCTTCTTGGGTGTACCCAAGGGCTCTTACTAATCAAAATGCTTACCGCCCGAAAAGGCTCCTTTACTTTGCTTTTTGAAAGCAGTCATTTAAACCAGTAGAATCTGTTAAACGTAAAGATGCAACAAATATATATTAAAAACTAGACCGGCCAGCTAGGCATATCATAACATACTAACTTATCCATACGAGGTGATTCTTGACGCCCCGAATAGTTCTCGCAGCATCTTTAATATCTTGAATAATCTTACTAGTCCAGAGTATGTCAAGAACGATTTCCTCCCTTCGCAGGAACTCTGCGAGAACCTAGCTAGGTTCTTTCAGGACAAAATCAAACTGATCATTGATGGTCTGGGGGTGAAGCAATAACAACCTCTGGTAATAACTGACTGTGGCAGCCTGTTGACTCCCGGTGCTCTGTCTGCATTGGGAGGAGCTGAGCCCCTTGCAGAATTTGCATAGCTGTCAGCGGAAGAGTTCAAGGAAGTGGCTTTTGGCATAGCATCTGGGTCTCCGCTGGATCCGCTTCCTTTAAAAATCTGGCAGGAGTATGAGCTTGAGCTCTTCCCTACGCGTAGGCGGGTGTGTAACCAGTCACTTGCTACGGGTAGGGTTCCACCTCAATGGAAACAAGCGTTGGTGACCCCTTTATTGAAAAAGCTCTCCCTTGACCCGGACTGCCTTAAGAACTTCAGGCCTATTTCGCTCTTACCCTATCCAGCTAAATTTGTAGAGCGGGTGGTGGCAGGTAGCCTCTCTAAATATCTCGAACAGCATATGCTTCTGGACGATGTTCAATTTGGCTTTCGTCCAGCTCATGGCACCGAGACGGCCCTTGTGACCGTACTTGATGAGCTTCGTTGGCGGGCAGACAGGGGACAGGCAGGGGTTTTGATCCTGCTTGACCTGTCTGCCGCCTTCGATACGGTAAACCATGACATCCTGCTGGACAGGCTGAGAGATGTCGGAGTTGTGGGGAGTGCCCTCCGGTGGTTTGAGTCCTTCCTTCAAGGTAGGGAACAAGCTGTGTCCCTTCCTCCCTTTCAATCTGCCTTCTCTACCATCTCGCATGGCGTTCCACAGGGCTCGGCAGTTAGCCCAGTTCTCTTTAACATCTATATGAAGCCCTTAACAGCTGTCATCAAAAATTTTAAGATCGAAATTGTCAACTACGCTGATGACACGCAGCTGATTCTATCCTTGGAGGGGAATGATTCCACCTCCTTGGAGGAATTCCACAGCTGCATGCGAGCCACTGCAGAATGGTTGGAAGCCAATTCGTTGTAATTTAACTCAGGGAAGACCGAGGTGCTATACTGCCCTCGCCCTAGGATAAGTTCCTCATTACCTTGCAACTTCTGGCCGAAGGACTTTTCCTCATTGGTCCAGCCGGTGAAGGTAGTCCGGAACTTGGGTGTTATGTTCAACAGTGACCTCTCCTTGGAGGCGCAGGTCTCTAAGGTGGTAGCTAGCTGTATGACTATTATCCGCCTCTTGAGAAAAATCCTGCCCCTGTTACCGCCTACTGCGCGGATAGAGGTGGTACGTTGCACTGTGCTTAGTAGGTTAGACTACTGCAACGCCTTATTGCTGGAATCTCCGAGCTACCTCATGGATAGGCTTCAGAGACTCCAGTCTGCAGCAGCTAAACTTGCCTTAGGTTGGCCATCGAGATCCTCTTCTGCTTCGGCTCTGGCTCAGTTACACTGGCTCCCAGTGAGGGAAAGGGTGATCTTTAAGTCCCTATGTCTGACCTTCAAAGCCCTTCACGGGCTGGGCCCGACGCGTCTTCTAAGGATGTTTTCGTGGTATGTACCGGCCCGTAACTTGCATTCCTCCATGGCCAGGGTGGTGACTGTACCCAGGTTTAAAAGATCTAGAGCAGGAGGCAGATCTTTTAGTGTGGCTGCGGCCAAGCTGTGGAACTCTTTGCCCTTTGAACTTAGACAGATTGACTGCCTTCTTGCCTTCAGAAGGCAGCTAAAAACTTGGCTTTTCCCCGCTCTCCTTAATTTTTCAGCCTGCCTCCAGCTGCCCTTCTTTTCGTTTTTGATGCTGCCAGCGCCAGGATGCCTCTCGAGGTGATAGCGCGCTTTACAAGTGCATTAAATAAATAGATAAATACGCTTACCGGGCAAAAATGCTCCGTTATCTTGCCATTCATCCAATAGACATGGCAAAGGTCAGAGACGCTGAAGTGCAAATACCGCGTTAAAAAGATTCCTGAACGATGGTCACAGAAGATAGACTCCAGGCGTCTATGTATCCTGTCGGACAACTCCAGAATGAGGACAGACTCAAGCCTGGTTAAAACTATGATTCTAAAAACCTAGTGGGGCTTGTAGCGACTGTATATGAAGTAGGAATGCTCCCAAAAAGGGAAGGTAGACTTTTAAAGTATTAAAATAGGGATAATTCAAAGGTGCTCTCAGTGATCCAGGAAACTGATTACCAACATTCTACCAGATCTAAAAAAGGGATGTAATAGGTCTACAAAAAATTAAAAATGAAGGTGAAGGTACCAAACAATAATAGCTCAGATAAAAAAAAGGAATAAAAAAACAATAAAAGAAAAATCCAACATAAATCGTCTTCACCTAATGTGTTATTGATCTATGTACCCCTCACAATCTTAGTGCTGGTTAGCATTGAAGATTGAAACAAACAATTTTTGATATACAGTCACAACCATTCCTACAATAAAATGCAACTCGAATCATACAATATATATTCAGGGGTCTAAGAAAAACCTGTCATGTAATAAAACTTTGTTTACGTAATTAAGGCAGATCGGATTGTAAAATAAACTAATACATTAGTTCCTGTCCGACAAATGCACGTCTATACTGAATATGGGAACATGTCTAATCCCTACTTATTGTTGTAAGAGAGCCCAGATTTCGTCCCTGTCGTTCAGGACTGTTGTCGCTGTATGGTATTTTTCAATCAGTCTTGCTTCGAGTCTATTAAGTCTTGTTTGTACATTTTCTTGGGTGACATTTTGCAATGAGATCAGTTCGGTCCAGTTAATGTCATTTTCAGTGTGCCCTCGATTGGTATAATGTTCAACTAATGGGCTTACTGTGTCCTACACTTGATCCGTGATTTGTGATGAAGAATCCAATTTTTTTATTGGTTTATTGTTTGTCCAATATAGTGCCTGTCGCACGGGCATTTTATAAAATAAATTGGGTTTTTCTTGTTGCAATTAGAAAAAAAATTCGGAGTATGTTGTGGTCCATTGATCATAACTTCTTTAGAATCAACTGTGAGTGTACATGCAGCACAATTCTTGCACCTATAGTGTCCTCTCACTGGGGGTAGGTTAAGCATTCATCTCAGATCCTGTCTCTTATTTGTCTGTTGTGCAGCTCTCACTAGCTGTTGCCGAAGGTTCTTTCCTTTGCAAAAGGCAGAGTGGTTTGGGTATTACTAAGTGGTTTATCATCTTCCAGTTGTTCACAATAATCTTTTTAACTTTATTGGCTTTTAGGCTATATGTGAGGACACAAGTCAATTGAGCTGTTTCAGGTTTCTCTTTGGGAGTGAGTAAATCTTGTCTTGGTGTATACAACTTGTTTAACAGCGGTCTTCACTAACTTGCGAGGGTATCCTCTACTCAGCAATTTATTTTTGAGAATCTATGCATTTGTGAAGTGATCGCTTTTACTTGTACAATTTCTCAGAATACGCAGAAATTGCCCATATGGTAAATTTTTAAACTTCTTGGGTGTCCACTAGAGAAAATTAACAGAGTGTTGCGGTCAGTAGGCTTGGTATATAAGCTAACTTCTAGGGCATTTCCATTGGTTTGTACCCAAACATCGAGAAAATTGATCTTCTCTTTGTTACTCGACAAAGTGAATCTGAGGTCTGCTGATCTCACATTCAGCCAATTGTGAAACTCCACCAGGGTTTCTTGTGTGCCCTCCCATATCATAAAAATTTCATCAATATAGACGCAACAATAGCTTATGCAGGTCTTGTAAGGATTTGGTTCCGCTAAAGATTCAGCACTTTTCAAATTCATGCATCACAAGGTTCGCTATCTCAGGGGCAAAGCTACACCCCATAGCGACTCCTTTGACTTGGAGATACAGGGAATCTTTATAGATGAAGATGTTATTCTTCAGACAAATAGAAGCCAACAAAACTATAAAATCAGTGGGCAATGGGTGTGGTTGTACTCTGTGGTCAAGAATGTTCTTTAGAACGATCAGCGCCTCATCCTGCGGTATATTAGTATTCAATGACTCTATTTCAAAGCATACTTAAAGTTGTTTGTTACTATCAAAAGGGAGGTTTTCGATCTTATTGATAAAATCCATGGTATCAGGGATATATGAGTCTGTTTTCTTAACGAACGGAATCAGGAAAGTGTCAATATATGGATGAGCACGATAGCTGAGAAATCTTGGAAAATATGTCAACCATTTTTGCTTTCTAGAACACTAACCATAATTTCTATAACAGAAGGAACTCTGCCAATTTGTTAATTTCTAAAAGAAATGCTTTAAGTTTTATACCTTTGATTCCATCAAGATGATGTTAAGTTGTGCCATGCTTTTATCATAAATATAGAACGTTAGCACTCTAGTTGTGCATTGGAATACTGTGTGAAAACTGTAGTAGAACTATGGGGCATCAACTACCAGGCTGCTGTTTTCTGTTGAAAGTATATGTTCCACTCAGAACTTCAGACTTTATTCTCCCAAAGCTGAGGAAGATATTGTGAACTTATAGAAGATGTGATCAGACATATTAGCTTCTGGAGTGCTTTCCATAACCTCTATGAGAAATTCATGAGGGGAAACAGATTTCCCTTCAACATGGTTCCTTAAATTCCAACAGAGGATCAGCATTTGTCACTGGGCATAGTCATCTGGGAACTCACCAGACATTACCTTCAAAAACAGAATTTCATACAATACATTTCAATGGGAACATGTCCAAAGTCCTGTAACGGCCTTCACAACATGTTGTTTATATTGTGGCCAGCCAATCAAGAGCAATGGAGGGAAACCCTTACCCGTCACCTAACATGCCCCTGGGACTCAGGGTGTGCTTATCCTGCCCCTTTAATTCATTTTCTGGACATAGGGACAATGACCCTGAGTAAATGCGAATTTGTCAAATGGCTGAACAGATTTACACCAAATCACAAAAAGAACAATTTTAGTTTCCTATGGGAAAAAACATGACAAATCACACAATATATATACTACAGCAGTGGGCTTGCAGACAACTTTAAAAACGGAAAGAGCCTTGAAAGCTCAACTCTCTGACACATGCAGGCAAAAAGGTCTGCTTTGCCACTATAAGCTTTATATTTGCCACCACAGTCAGTTGTATACAACCCGGGGCAGACAAAGGTAAAGCTTGGTAAAGAAAGCACACATGGTGTCTCCCTCTAGAACACAGAGCCCCATTCTGGATCTCTGTTTGGATCACAAAAAGTACCTCCAATGCAAACGCAAAATGATTGTGTGTGCTGAGATGGGGGCAAAAAGCTACAGGTTGCTATGGCGAATTCGAAGCAGGGATGCAGTTTCTCTAGAACCATGCATGATACTTTTCTCCGTTCCAAAATTGTGTAGACCAGTAGATCAGATATATTGTACTTATCCTGGTTTCACTTAACCATCTTAAATGATTTGCCTAATTTGGACTTTACCTGGTACACCAAGGTTATAACTAGGTCCAGGCTCAATCTGTATTGTCAGCATATTTAGCGTAATTTCATATTACTCTTGTTAAGCGATATTCCCAAACTTATGCTATTACACCAAATCACGTTTCATGGTAAAAAAGTTACCACAAATACACAATTTGCAGTAAAGATTTACTGCAAACACACAGGAACCGCGCAAACAACAAGAGCATGAGCAACTGTTGTTCATGGTGGTTTTGGTTTTTGCACTATTTTTTTAGTTAACACTGCATCTTTGTGCCCAAATTAGATGGGAGGATGTATTTCATGCTAAAATACGGCACCAAACACCAGTTTTGCATTTGGCGTAATTACACATAAAAGCTCATTACTCAAATTTTCTGTACCCCTAGCTATAGTTAAATAATGCAATGACCTGACGTATTGGAGAATACAGGTTAATTATGGAGTAAGGCAAATAAATAATGGCTGTTCATACCCTTTTTTTAAAACAAACGTTTTATCAAATGTAGACATTTTTTGCCGTTTTTAACGTTTGAATTGTGAAAACATACATATTTATTTTTACTAATGCATTTCATTAGTAAAATATTGTTTTTCTGTTTTGTTTGTCATATATTCAGCAGTGATCTCTTCCTAAATCTACTATTGTGCAAAAAGACTTTAAGTCCTAGGCCAAATATCGTTCACAGCTTAGATTCTCTGGTTTGCGTTTGATCTGGCAGCCCTATATTGAAAGGTGAGTGTCTTTCTTTTTTGTGCTCCTGAATGATTTACCTGATGTGCAGGAGCTGAGATACGTGTATTTTCTTGAAATATGCTGTACAATTGAGACCCGTTATCTGAGACTAAAACATTTTACTTTTCTTTTTCATTAAAGGTAGCAAATCAAAGTCCTGATAATGAACATGTGGAAATAGTCTGAGTAGTTAAATCTCATTAAGACTCTAGATTCTGTGCTAGCACAGACAACACATGGAATATTCCACCATCATGAACGAGATTGGCCGAACAGAATATCATTGGCTGCTCAGATGCCAAGTAATACGACTGAATCAACATGGAGGATGCAACTTTTGTTGTGAACTGAAAGGTTTTCAGAGTAGATGGAAACTAGTCTTTTCAGATGAAAATAAATGGCATCCATTAAATATATGAAAGAAACTGAACCTTCACTTTATAGCAATACACACAATGCTTGGCCTTTTTCTTGGATTTCTCTGGTTATGAGAAATGTGATGTGCAGTTTCAGGATAATTCTTTTCAAATGTGGCAAGGTCTACTACCTTTGATTCATTAATAGGGTGACAGTCTTGAAGCAATCAATTTGCTTGTTAAAGTTCCATAGTGAATACAATTAGCCATGCACTCTCCTGAGTAAAGATCTGTGGACTTCAAGATTTTGAAGAACGGAAGTACAAACCATTGCCCATCTCAATACAAGAAAAATGGGACTCAGAACAAGACAGCTGTTTTCTTCCATTTCAGCTTCCTCTCTGGCACCTATTCAAATGACTCTGATTCACCGCTCGATTTTAGTTTCAGTTCAAATCTGGGTGGATTGTCTTATGTGGACAGTTTGACAATATGTAATATCCAAGACGTCTGTAAAGCTTTTGTACAATGCTGTTAATGGAGTTATAAAATAAGTTAAATTCTTCATTTTTGTTTGTCTGTTAAGTGATAATTTTTTTAAATAAAATATTTAAGCTTTATCCATTTGTTTGTGTCTTATTAATATGTCCTGCAACTTGTTTAACTAAATTGAAACTTTATGGAAAAGGATTTGAAACCTATTTGATCACTGGCCAAATCCTCACATAATGCTATGTAATAACAGTCAATTTTAGTTCTCCCAGGTCTTTAATATATACACAGTGTATTTTCAGTTAAAAAAAGAAATATGTATACTTTATGATGTCCCAAATTTTATTTAATCGACAGAATCAGTTGAGTACAGCGCTCCGTTGCGTTTTCACTAGGTTTGCACTACAGAAATACCATATACATACATACATACATACATCACAACACATGGAATAGCAGGATTGCTTTCTACAACAACCAGGTCCCTTTGTCAGAGGCAAAACCCAGGATCTGTGAAACCTCACGTAGCAAACCATCTTATTTTGTTGGTAATATACAACTCTACCTACAACATTAAGGTTATTTGAGGTCTGACACATATTTCCTGACACACTGATTTATTAAGGAAAATGAAGAAAAAGAGAAAACCTGAAGATTTTGTTTCCAGTTTACAAGGCAGAGTTGTCACATTCATATTATTTATTTACGTTTTCAGATAATTGTGGCAAGTTACTCTCCTTATATTAGGAAAGGCTTGCAAGTCGCTAAAAGAGACCCACACAGACCATTGTTTTTTAGTTACTTAATCTAATAATTGTTAGATAGTAAGGATGGTAGCAAAAATGAACTGACCTTTTCCTACCACACTTTCCTCAGGATATTCTTACCGTTTCCCTTTCACCTAAAGGTTTTAAGGAACCATAAAGTTATAGTTTATGACTTCAGTGTGGTGGTTGGTGCAACTAATTTATTGTCATACTCAGCTGGGCTTATTTTCACGCTGCACTGTGTATTATGCTTTGTAGTACAACAACAGAACTACTTATGCTGCAAAATTCTATTCACTAACCTAGGTGCAGGGGCCTCCACCCACACCTCTTCTACTTTTTTCTATGCAGAGATCGCCACCTGAATGGAGAAGATATACACGAGATGTTAGTTATAGTAGTAAACATTGGAGGGATAGGGGAGTGGCTGCAAAAACATGGGAAGACTTGCTACAAGAAGGGAGGGGCTTAAAGAGGGGTATGGAGGGTTAAGGAGGGGTTTAGGAAGCTACAAACACCCACCCACAAAACAGTAAAGCCATTGCTATTCACACAATGGAATTGAAAAGTTAGTATAGCCAAAAAGTACACAAAACAGTAATAAATGAACTCCACCCAGGCCTTGGAGTAAGTTCAGCACCACACCTGGCCACTCACATGTCAGTCAGTCGAACCACTTTATTCGATTAATTAAAATCATAAAAGTACAATACACAAAACAATATACAAAACTTGTTATTGATAAATACATATGAGCGAGAAGTAGAATAAAAACATCTGCCACAGTTTTATAATTCATCAAGGCTAAAAAATGTCAGATAAAACAATTTCATTATGATATAAATAGAAAAATTAATACATCATTAAGCATAGGATATTTTGTTTCCTGAGGCGAACAGCAGCGACAAGGAAACTAGCAATGTTAAAAATATTCCGAATGTCATCTAGCATTTGGAGATAAATTAATTCTGGTCTAACCTGAAAGAAACCCTTCCCCTTCAATAGAGGGACTAAAAACTTCCTCCTCCGGATGTCATTATAAAAATCACAGAACATCATAAAAATTGAGATTTAACCCATTTCACATCTTTCTTTTTTTATCCCTTCCGGAACGTTAAAAAGTTTGGGTCGCCCCAGTTTATGAAACATAAGCTTAACGTAGGACAGCCACTGAATACTGCTGGCTTTATCCAGGGAAGCACAATCCCGCAAAATCTGGTGATTCAAAGTTATATCTGGGTTGAGCCAGGTTTTAAGCCAGCAGACCAATGGGGCCACTCTCAGCGAGTCAGTCACATAACCCAACCCCAATTCCTGATGGATATCAAAAGTTGAGGTTGATTGGGGTGCACACAAAAGGTACGTAAAAATGTATTTTCAGCCAACTGCACCCCTAGTAATTGTTTATAGCCCCAAATGGCTGAACCATACGTAGCAATGGCGAGGCATTTAGATCTATAGATGGAGAGTATAGCTTCAAAGGACCTGGCTCCCAAACTCTGTGAAAACCCCAGTAGAGCTGTCGTTGATCTAACTACTGCGGGTTGTTTAGCTTTATATTGGGGGACCCAAGAGCATCTGTCATCAAATAGGACCCCCAAATATGTAAAAGAGGTCACTCTGGACACCTCTGTTCCATTACAGAAGAAAGATTTAACTTTTCTATTTCTTTGGCCCATAGTCATGACGTGATTTCGTAATATTCACTATAAGACCCAGGGATTTCATATAGGCCCCGAAGGCATCCAGAAGCCTCTGGAGGCCTATGGCAGTTCGGGATAATAACACAGCTTCATCCGCGTATAGGAGAACCGGGATAGTCCAATGTTTTGTCCAATGCATTAATATAAAGGGTAAAAAGTAGTGGCGCCAGTATGCATCCTTGGCGGACGCCTCTACCTGTTTTAAAGTGCCTGGTGCATTTACTTTCCTGATTATTCCTGACTGTTGCAGAAAGATCTCGGTGTAAATCTGCTAAAAAAATAGACCCAGGATGAGTCAATACCCATATCAAGCAAAATATACCACAGCTTCGACCTGTTAACCAGATCGAAGGCTGAGGTGAGGTCCATGAAGGCCATCTGCAAAGAACCTTCTTTGGCTACGGTATTTTTGCCTATTAATAAATATAAATTAAGGCACTGATCCATGGTGCTTCTGCCTTTCTGCCTTGTCTAAAACCATACTGAAGATTGGATAAAACCCCATTATCATTTACCCTATCCGTAACTTTAGCCAGAATCACTTTACCTAAAATTTTAACTGCAGAATCAATTAGTGATATTGGTCTGTAACACCGTAGGTCCCCTCTCTGTATTTTTTAAAAACTGGAATAATTGTAGACAGGGACCATGATGCAGGGAACCCCTATGCACCTGAGGTATTAAACACATTTAACAAAATCTTGGCCGAGAATTTAGGATCACATTTATACAGATCTACAGGGACACAGTCGGGCCAGGTGCTTTGTTGCTAGATGTCTCTATTATCGACCTTTCAATATCCACCTCTTTAAAAACCAACATGGGTAAATCACAATAAGTATCTAAACATGGAAAGGAGTCCGGAACCTCACTAGATCCATAGATTGCCTCAAAGTGAGCTAGCCACTGCCCTTCTGTGATTTTTTTTGTGTATGTATCGCTAGCTTATAGTGCTTCCTTAAGCTATCTATCTGTTCCCTGTCTCGTGGTGTATTTTTCAGGGCTTGAGCTAGGTTTCTGTGGGCCCTAGAGCAGTTGGTATCAAACCACCTTTCACCTGTGTTGTATCTAGGTTTAGATATAACAGTCAGATCAGATGCTACCTGGCAACAAATACCCTCAAAGGCTCTAATGACCTCTACTCTTGGGGTGGAGTAATCTACGCATTTTGCAATATTTTCTTTGGCCTTCTCACACAGGTTAACAAATAAAGATTCTGGAATTACCTTGTACCATTTAAGCCTCCTCCCCTTATCACTTGTTACCACACAATTACTCCCCGGGATCCTACCCCGTAAACCCAAAAGACCCAAGTCTTTATTTAGCTCCAAAATTACTGGGTTGTGGTCACTAAAAGGAGACAACCTGGCATTATAATGCACTACCATAGCTAACATTGTGGGGGACAGAAATATATACTCAATAACGGTGTCCCTTTCCTTGGCCTTAAACGTCGGAAGCTGATCAGATAGATCATTAAAGCTAGGTTCGAAGAGGTCAGCTTCAGCCAAAAGGTCCTCCAGCATCTCCCCCTGTTGCGTGTCACCAAATAGGCAGGCCCCAAGTGATCATCAACATGATAATTCAGTTCAACAAATGAATGTTAAAATCGCCCATAAGTATAATATGATAAAAAGTAGATTGCTTCAACCTATAGTCTTCTAAAAAACATTTCAGATAACATAAATGTTCATTCATAAAATCACATTCCCCAGAATTATAAAAAATAATTAATAGTATTTTGGGGTGATTGGGAGAACTTAGTTCTACTATCAGGCAGTTATGGGAGCTCACCTCCATCCTCTTTGTAGACCCTTTTAACTTTAACGAAAAAAGGAGCATTAGGCCCCCCTTTGCTCCACCTGCCGGAGTAGGACGTGCGAGTGAGCAGTAAGTTTTGAACCCGTCCAGCCAAAAATTGCTCGCCCTATACCACATTTCCTGAAGGCCTATAATATCATATTAGTTTATCAAATTCAGGCAACTTGGGAACATCTCTTATAGATCTGAGGCCCGCAGTGTTCCAACTAATGTTCCAACTAATGATCTCACAATTGGGGGCAACTTCTGTGTCCATGGGGTGATCATTATGGCTGGGTTCAGGTAAACAATCATTAGATATCTCTAGTCAATCATTCTCATCTAGCTGAGACAATGAGGAAAATCTATTTGATAGGGCTATACCTGCTCCATCAGGCCCTGTTTGCATGGATAGTGTTTGCCCGGCTGCTGCATCCCTCCAGCTGAAACATTCTGGGCGAGACTCTGGGTTTTTAAGTTCTGCAGGGTAGTGAGAAGACTGATGAGGCCTCCTCAGGTATACCTCAGACTGAGATCTAACAACTGTATTTAAACATCTTACTGGGGGATAAGTAAAGCCCAATGGCAGGGCCCTGATACCCCCTTCCCCTTCTCAGAAGCATTCCAAAACAGCCTTTCCACTACATTTCATTTGTTAAAGTTAACAACAATACAATCACCATCGACTTGTTTGGCGCAATTACCAACCCACCCCACCCGTCTAGCCATTATAATATTAGAGGAGATATCAGCATTGCCAATACAGTATTGATCACACCCTTTTTTGGCTTTTAGTAGCAGGGCTGGGGTGGATTCATTATCATCAACACCAAGTGGAGGTACCCCTACGAGGACCGCTACCAGAGGGGTAGCTTCTGCAGGGAGATTGAGTCTACAACAATTGGGTTTTAAATTCCTCTCTTGTGGGGGTAGAAACTCACTAGTAACCAGAGTCAGGACATTAACTGGCAGGTCCAGAGGGTTCCGGTCGTCATGGGTGGGATTCCCCCCCTTACATGGTGGCCCTTACTCCCCCAGATCTCTCTATAGGACCAGATTTAGTCCTTGCCCATAAATGGGGCTGGAGTTGACTACCCAAAGGGTTCTTACCAATATGTGGCCTAGGCTCTAGTTGAACCTTAGGAAGAATAGTTAAGCTAGGGGTATCAAGCGGAAATTTTGGAGCCGTTAAAAAGGAGTCAATACGCTCACATTTTTTCAAGATCCCATCAACACAAGTATTCAAGGTGTCAATAATGTCTTTAGCTATACTAGTGAGAATAGATTCCAACCTTGAGGAAAAGATGTCCTCCACCAAGTTCCGCAATATTAAATGAGTGTTCTCACCCACAACATTCCCTTGGATAGAGTTACTCTTTTTCGAGCCTTTGTCCCGTATGAGTTTTTCTAGTGGACCTCCTTTTCCCAAAAGGCCCCAAGGACAGCCCTTTTGATGCCTTTACCGGCTCAGGCGAGGGATCTTTGGTTGCACCATCCATGCCCCCAAGCTGTACAGCGTCATGATTTGGTGCGTCTTTCGCAGCTAACAGTGTCCTTATCAATACCGTAGGTTCCAAAGGAACAGGAATTTTCGGCACAGAGTCCGTTGTAACAATCCCTTCGCCTGACTCTTGACTCGTACCCAGGCCCAGTTCTTTTTCTGCGTTAGCAATCTCCTTGTTTAAAGCTCCCACTGCTGAGGTTAAATATGAGATAATTGATGCAGATTTTCTTGGGATTTTTGCTTTAAGCCCCCCCTGATCTTGACTGCATAATTGTTTCCGCTTACCCATAGTTGACATTAGAGTGGTGGCCCAGCCCAGCCCAGCCTCGGGGTGTGTGGAAAGTTCGTTGGCGGCTGTTACGGCCGCAGGTGAGTGTCTGGGACCTGAGGTCTTGACCCGCTCCTCCTCTCCCCAGCGCTGATGGCAGTCACCAGAGTTGCAGGGCTTCCCGCGCTGCGGGAGCCCTGTTGTGCTTTTAAAGCACCTCGGGGCATGTGGAAAGTTCGGCGCGGCTGTTACGGCCGCAGAGAAGTCTGGGACCCATGATCCTGTCCCGCTCCTCCTCTCCTCAGCGATGATGGCAGTCACCAGAATTGCAGGGCTTCCCCTATTTTTTCTTTTGTCTTTGTATATAGACTTTTATCGGACAATAAAAGCCTCGGGCGTGTGGAAAGTTCGTCGGTGGCTGTTACGGCCGCAGAGAAGTCTGGGACCCGTGATCCTGTCCCGCTCCTCCTCTCCTCAGCGATGATGGCAGTCACCAGAGTTGCAGGGCTTCCCCTATTTTTTCTTTTGTCTTTGTATATAGACTTTTATCGGACAATAGGGGAATAATACTCCAATTGATGCTGGTTAGAATCTCTAAACGTTGTCCCACAGGTTCTGCCTGACAGATAGCGTGATTTTATGCATCAAAATCAACATTTTGAGAAGAGCAGCACCCAATGCATTTCGGGAGGAGCTGTCCCTTCGTCAGGGGAAAAACCTTTTCTAGTTCGTACTCATGTTTCCTTCGAAATTCAAAGTAGATCAACCGTGACAACAGTTTACCGAGCTCTCCCCCACAGTTTACGGAGCTCTTCCATGTCCTTCAACACACTTCCACAGGAAATAATGGATGCAGAGACTTAAAATAAAATTCCTTATGAAATAATGTTAAGATGAATTAACTTATTTAGCTTTTAAAAAAAGTTTTCATTTTATTTAATATTAAACAAAATTATATGTAATAAAAAATATAGTATTGTATACATATATATTTGATAACACTTAAGAGTTAAATTAAACTTCTAATTTACAAATGTAAGTTAATGAAATTCTGTACATAGGGGCTCATTAGGATCGCGGATTTCCCGCATCCTCCGGGCCGGCGGAAGCCACCGCCGGCCCGGAGGATGCGGGAAAACCGCCGCGGATGCTTTAAAGACCCACCGCCAAATTAGGATGGCTGGTGGGTCTTTGAATCTGTCCGCCGCTTTTCCGCCGCGGTCGCCTTCCGACCGCGGCGGAAAAGCATTAACATGGCTGGCGGTGTCTATCAGACACCGCCAGCCATATTATGATAGAGTAAAAAGTATGCTTTTCCACGGCGGCTTTTCCGCCATGGAAAAGCATACGGACCTTCACTTCAGGGGCCCGTTGCGGGCCCCCTGGGTGAAGGGGGGTGGAGGGTGCACATGGGGGGTACCAATGGTACCCCCCTGCATTTGCGTGAACAAAGCGGCAGGTGCCTGCCGCTTTGTGCACGCAAATGCCGTGCATGCATTTTTAACAAGCTTGAAGCTGCACCCGCCGCAATGTTAAAAATAGAGGATGTGACCGCCACCCTGGCGGTCACATCCTAATCTGTATGGAGGGACCGCCGCTGCCCCTGCGGACGGTCCCTCCTACTCTATGGTGGCGGACGGACTCAGGTCCGTCCGCCATCATAATCGGCCCCTTAATGTTTAGTATTTTAACACATTAAATAAAAAAAATTGTATGTGGGAGTTAAAATATATATACAGAAATAACTATACATGTATTCAATGTATTTAAATTCATGTATTTTATGTTTTTAAGTTAATAGTGCTGTAACATTTTTTTATTTGCTCCAGGTTTAAAAAATATATAATATTATTTTACATTAATGTTTTACAGAAAGATATTACAGATATTTTAAAATGTTTAACAAACTATTTTTACTTTTCCCTATACTTTGCTATAAGGATATGTGCGCCCCATTGGCGGAAACCTCTGCCTCTGTGTGAAAAGTTACTACTCAAATTTGGGGCCAACTCCTGGCCTTGGGGTGGGGACAAGTAAGTCTACACTTTGCAGTAATGTTACACTTGGAAATGGTGAATAGCCAAAAAGTAGTAAAGTTACTATAAAGTGTAGGAATACATTTACACATGATTACAATTTACACATGTGGACTAGATAGCTTTAAGTTTCTAAGCACTGGTGGAATACAGAGAGAAGAAATAGTTTATTTCGGGAAAAACCCATAAAATCATACAATTGAAAAAGTATAGCACATGCTAAACATAAGCATAAGCTGGTGTTAAAACTTCAAAGTAATTAGCCCAAAAGGTTTGGGAATATTCAAAGATTTGCATTCAAAAGTCAAAATATTATCTTATAAAACGTCTAAAAACACGAGCACTCATAATCTCAGATCACTGCCTTCAAAGACCAAATGTTCCCAAGCATCATGCAAATATCCAGTTATTGTGGGCTCTAAGTTATCCCATTTTAGTAATGTTAAAGCTGATTTCACTGCCTGCACACGTGTGATGTTCAATAAGGGTTGAAGCCATTTTAACTTCATACTAGCATAAAATACATTTCATCCACAGCAACTGTAGTACAAACTGGAAACTGTTGAGTTTCCCTATTGACCGCTCAAATAATTCAAAGGGAAAATACCATGTTTTTATTTAAGATAGAGAGATCTATATAATAATGGTACAGTAGACTTTAAATATTGTTTGTTGATCGGGACTGATCTCCTTCATGTACATTTTCTGCTTTGAGGAACATTTGTAGGTTTTACAATCCAGAGATTCCTAAAAATTACTCTTATTACTTTTTTAATTTTATTAAATGGCTTCAGCGGTGACGGAGCTGGGAGACTTCCAAAGTTTTTACAGGTCCAGCACATAATACTCCCTTCCGATGTGTGTGAACCAACCCAGATATCAGCAGCTGGCAAAGCTGTACATCGTGCAAAGCCTCCATAAATATCTTCAGCACTGGAACATGCCACAATATATAGTATTGGTCTCAGCTTTGCTATAGGATCCAATATCCATTACACTAACAGCAAGAAACAGTCATGTTGTTAATGGCAGTTTCAATAATTGAAGTATTGCAACTTGCAACACAAAATATCAGAAAATTGTCACAGCTCCGCGACATATAAGACAGCTCTTTGGCCATGCACTCTGTACACCTTCAGGGCCAGATGGATCATATGACCCCCTTTATTATGAGCAAAATGCAGTGTACACACAGATTGCTGTACCATGAAATGTCTTGATTAGTTCAGGTGCTGCCTCCACCTCATCATACAAGATGTTTATGCCCAGGTAAGGACAGTGAAACACCTGTTGAAGAAGAGAAGAATTTAAAGTAAAATTGTTCCTAATTGCCTTGTGAGGATGAAATATCATTAACTTGCTTTTTGCTGTGTTAGGTCAGAAATCTGCAAAAGGAAGTGTTGCCACATTCGTCCCACCAAGAACTGGGACATCACTTGTACAAGATCTAACAACCTCTACGATTCTATAGGGATTATTATAAGTGCTACCTTTCAACCCTGTCTAGCCCACTCATGACACCAGAAATGGTCTGGGGTCTGGTGGGCTCCCCTGCAGGGCCTTAGCGCATCTTTGCGAAGTTTCCATTGTGTAGTGTGATCGATAAGGATAGGGTTCCAGGTGGAATTTCAAAGTCAGTTAAACTAGACCACAACACAATAGATAGCAAGAACGTTGTTGAAAGCCCAATATAAACCTGGTTAGTAGGAGATGGAGCCTGAAGGCTTAGTTTATTAATGTTATTTTCTTCCTAGAGTCAACCTGACAATTCGAAACAATCTTGTTTTCCTCAGACCAGTTTTCAATCAATGAAAGCTATACACTTGAAAGCATGTTTTGAATGATGTTAAGCAGGTTGATAGGTCGATAGGTCGCGTGGTTATGCCTGCCTTCTTAGAAATGGGGAGAATCTTAGCTCCCTCCCATGAATTGGGCGTTGGGGCTTCTGATAGAATTGCATAGCTGATGAAGGTGAGGAAACAGCCCCACAAGATGGGATCTGATTTATAAAAGCAAACCGGGATCACATCAAGTCCTGAGGCCTTCCCACCTTTTTGCTTGTTGCAAAAAATTGGGTGACTGGTTGTGAGGGTTGAAACCCTACTAAAGCAAAAACTACAATCCTTAGCAGGGTGAAATCAAAATTTACCTGTGCCAACCCTCTGATAACTTGGCACAGAGCAGCCAGGCTTAACATAGAGACAATGTGTAAAGTATTTATACAGCACTTCAAACAGTAATAAAGTGAAACCAAATACAAGAACAAATACAAGAACAATACAAGAACAATGTCACACCAATTTACAAACATAGAGTAAATTTTTTAATAAATAAAAAAGACCAAAATGACAGAAATCCAATCAGTAGAACCAGAGATATGCACTGTTAAAGATTTCAGTGAAAATAGCACCAAAAAGCACAAAGCACCAACTGTAGATATTTGGTCAAGCTCGACTGGGTTAGAGTCCCAAGTCCAGGCTGACCACTTGGTATGCCTGCTGAAAAGAGTACCGTAAATGCTATTTGCGAAGTCCCACATTTAAGCTGCGTTGCGCAGCTGAGGTGATACATTAGCTCCGAGGATCTGCAAGGCTGCAGTGCATGTTTCTACGTCATCGTCAAAGATCCCGTTGGCAAGGTCTGCGCTGCTTGGTCCTGCACCATCAGATCCCATCGACCAGAGGTTTGCGATCCGAGGGCCTGCGTGGGAGGTGCATTGTGCACTGGTGGTTCTAATGGGGTTTCGAACTGGGATGCGAAGTTCTTGCACCAGGAAAGTCCATGCAGCGGAGCCGGTGTGTCGTTATACTCGGGATTGTGCCATGCAGCAGAGGAGATGCGTAGGTTCTGCTAGATCCACAGATGGGTTGGACGAGCACCTTCAGGCCCACTTCCAAGGGTCCAGGACTGGGTGGCACCACTTGGCCGGAAAGGACTCACGGATGGCAGAAACCAGGTGCTTTGTTTAAGGTTGTTGAAGCCTTCTGTCCCACAGGCTCTATACAGGAGGCCAGCCAACTATCCTTGGAGTCACTCTGGGGTCCTGGGTTCAACAGATGCAGCTCCACTCCATCTCACCCAGGCAAGATGGCCACAGGCAGCTAGTCATTAGTCCAGCAAAGTGGCAGTCCTTTCAAAATCTCAGCTGTCTTCCTTCCTGGCAGAGTCTCCACAGGTCCAGAAGTGTACTGAAGAGTTGGTGTCTAAGGTCCAATATTTATATAGGGTGCCACATTTGAAGTTGGAGAAGCTTATAGAGGCTTCTCTTTGAAGTGCACAGGTTTCCTGCCTCCACTGCTCTGGCTCCTAAATAACCACAGAGGGTATGCAGCCCTTTGCGTGGAGGCAGTGTAAGTAGGGCTGTGCCCAGCTCCAACCTCCCATCCTGTCAGTGATGGCCCATCCATGCACATGTGTGTGGCTAGCTCGGAGGAATACACAAAGGCCAACTGCCCGCTACACTCATTCATGTGGCCCAGAGACAGGCTGCAAGCACAAAATGGCTAAAGCAGGAAAATGCTAACTTTCTAAAAGTATATATTCTAACAAGGACAAACCCTTCTATGCCCACGGGGACGAAGGTCAATATGACCTCTATATACAAAACAGTGTCCACCGTGGGACTCTTTTCAGAAACAATCGCCCACCCTCTTACATAAATTTGGCGAAGCCTGCCATCCAATGTATTATTTCAAAAACCAGGCGGTGTCTACACCCTCTGTTGATCTATTATACAGACATGAGTACAAACAATAAATTAACACAATATATATAAAGAGACTGACAAAAGGGGTCTGTTAAAATTATTTTAAAAACACTCTATATGCAGATAATGCAAGTGCAGGCGATGTGGTGCTCAAGTGTGATAAACATATATCGCAATAAACACATAAGAAACAGGATATAAAAGTTCACTGGTTATGTATTTACAAGGAGACTACATGTGTATATCCCAATACAACATGTGAGGCAATCATTGCTCTAGGCAACCAAGTGAAAACATTTGTCAACGTTGCGACCCCTATAGAATCACAGGGTCTCCTCAGGACAAAAGGTTGTCTGACTCATTACCAGTAGATATCCATCCTCTGGTAAGGATGTTGTCCAGTTTAGGGATGCGTCTGGAACTCTAGCTTGGTTTTTCCAGAAATTGTTATTTCCGGGTGGTAGATCCAATATCACAACCAATCTGCCAGGGCATGCCTCATACAATCTGTACTAGGGGGCACATGCATCATTAAAAATTGCATTCGCAAATGGTGCGAATTGCAAAAATCGGCCATTTGCGAATGCAATTTGAACTTTTGGGATGCATCATCATTTTTGTACTTTTTGCAATTTTAGTAATCGCAAAATTGTGATTACGTAAATTGCAATTGCATTTAAGGAATCTCAAATTGAGATTCCTTAAATGCAATGCATCAAACTGAAAAAAATTAGCGATTTCGCTAATAGGGGAAGCAAATTACCAGGAAGTTTACCTTCATGGTAATTTGCAAAAACTTTGAAAAATGCACTAAAGTGCATTTTTCAAAGTTCCATTTTACACACGCACATGCCCTTGGGTCATGTGCGTGTGCAAGATGTACTTATAGGCAGATTTCAGGGGTGCAACAGGGTATCCTTTTGACACCCTGGCACCCTTGAAATTGCATTCTCAATTTGCGATTCTCTAATTGAGAATCGCAAATTGAGAATGTCTTCCCATTCATTCCTATGGGCCTCTAGGCCCATAGGAATGAATGGGGAGGTATTCCTTATTTGCGATTCGCAATTTGCGAGTCGCAATGAAGGAATTTTAAGAAATCGCTATTTTTTTTAGCGATTTCTTCATGCATAGTCATTTGCGATTCCTTATTAGCGAATCCTTATTTTTCGCTAATAAGGAATCGCAAATGGCAATGTTGATGCATGTGGGCCTTAGTTTTTTTTTTTTTTTAAAGGAGAGAGTTACAAAGTAAAATGAAGGAGAACAAAACGTAATGATGACGCTAGTTGATGGTGGTCTAACAGGGCCTGAAAAGAATCTTTTTCCCCAGGGTGAATTTACTATATTACATTGAGGTGTGCAGTCAGAAGTGGCACATGAAGAGTGTTCATGTGTCTTTGAAACTTCTTGCTCGAGGAGATTTGAAGTGTCTGCATTATCTCCCATCAGTGCAAGGCAGATAGTTCACACGGTTAGGGTTATGAAGTGTGTTAGTGCATGTGCAACTGAGTATGCTTGCCCCCATTTACAAATGTCAAAACGCTGTGTGTTCAGGACAGCAGATGTGCTTTAGTATCAGCCATCAAGAACGTTCTCCCCAATAATTTCTTTTCACTTATTTTCAAAGTGCAATACTGTTTTCCTGTTTCACATAGCTATATTCTTCTCATAGCAGTTCGAAGAAGCATAACAAGGTAACCTGAATGTGCCATATTGTGACACCTTACACATGCACTCTTATGCCAATCAATTTCAAGTTACGTTTTCGTGCTTCAGGGTTAACCCATCAGACAATGTGTGGAGAAGAAGCTGCCCTTACCTCCTCACAGCGTGGTCCGAGCGCGGGGGTCCTGTCCCCCGCGCCCGGTCACATAATGTCCCGGTCACCCAGGACACCTTCTCTCTTTCTCCCCCTGCAGGAACCGACATCGACAACAGAGCCCGGAGGACCGGAAACAATCTCCCGCGACCCCGGAAGTGATGACCCGGAAACGGCCGCCTCCGACCCCGGAAGTGATGGTACGGACAACAAGCCGGAAGGTAGAAAAACCCTTGGAAGAGAAGGAGAGGCGTTCGAAGCAGCCGACTCGTGGCAGGAGACAGCGGGAAGCGAAGAACCACCGACAGTGAGCGGAGCAGCGCGGCAAGACCGAAGCGAGGACGAGGAGGAGGACGTCTGGACTGAAGACTGGTGGCGTCCTCAGGAGGTGGCTGGAGAGCGGCCGCAACTCGCGGGAGAGTTGCGGCGGGGCACGTGAGTACAATCCATCCTTTCTCAGTGCCCCTTCATGTAAATAGCATGTACGTAGAGTAGT
Source organism: Lissotriton helveticus (assembly GCF_964261635.1). NCBI lineage: Eukaryota > Metazoa > Chordata > Amphibia > Caudata > Salamandridae > Lissotriton > Lissotriton helveticus. Next base: position 1,621,659,965 of record NC_136063.1, on the reverse strand, counting down.
TACTATTGCACGGGCACCCACACTGTATTTAGGCCCATTTGCACGCACTGTAAAGAGACCGAGCACCGTCCCCAGCACCCGTCACCCCTCTTCCCTTCCCCTCTCTTACTTGCCTTGCCCTTCCTCCCTGACCATCCCTTCCTCACGGACGTTTTCTTATTCCCTCACTCCCTGGTGTGGGTGGAAGTGCTCCCAAAGTCCTTTTTCTGCTCGGACTAAAGCCCATACACTTCTCTCCTTTTCCAAGCCTCCGAGGAGTCCCAGTACCCTACGTGGGAGAAGATTGCACCTTCCCAGAGGAGAAGACCTGAACCACCACGACCTCATCGAGCCCGGTCATCAGCCCAGCAGACCCGCCCTACACGACCCACTGGAACGCAGAAAGCAACCCTCCTTCCCTTCAGACTTTGTTCACTCCTTTCAATAAAACATCTGAGCATAGCTCATTATATCCGCCTCCTCGCCTGTTATTCCGGTCCGCCCCTCCCACACGTCCACAGTTGGTGTCAGAAGTGGGATATCCCGGAAGCATGGAGGCCGCAGTCAAACAGCTGGCGGAATGCCAGGAACAGCTAGGGAAGATGATGGAGAGGTTCCTCAAGACGGCGGAGGACGATCGTGGACAGTTGCATGACGTCCTGAAGGGTCAGGGCACCGCGCAGGACCAAGCCCTTGAGAAGCTCACTACCGTCATGGGGCAACAAAGACCGGTCACCTCCCTACCGTCCGTCGTCTTACAGAAGTACGTGCCAGGTGAAGACCCTGATTACTTCTTCACGAACTTCGAGCGCCTAGCCCAGGCTGCTGCCTGGCCTGCCGACCGATGGGGCCACTACCTGGGTCCCCTGTTGACAGGCGAGCTGCAGGCCGCCTACCAACAGGCCAACATCCAGGGACAAACACCATACCCGGACATCAAGGCTTGCATCCTGGAACGTCTGGGGATTGACGATGAGACGTACAGGGTTTGGCTCCGTCAGGCAAGGGAAGGAGCCCAAGAAACGCCTCGGGCTTTGTCCTTCCGCATCCAAGACCTGGCGAACCGATGGTTGAAGCCCGCCACGGCCACCAAGGAAGACATCCTGTCAAAAATATATCTGGAGCAGTACCTAGCTTCCTTACATCCAGCCACCCAGAAGTGGGTGCGCCAACACGCTCGTCTAACACTCGACAGCGCCGTAGAAATTGCCAGCGCCTACAGTAAGAGCCCAGGAATCCCAGCGACTTAAGGAGGAGCATCCTCCCCGCATACCACATGGCAGTCATCCCCGGGCCCAAAGGCCCCCTCCTGTGGTTAGGAAACCAGAGCCCGCTCCACTGATGCCCTACCCTGTCATGCCTCGCCCAACCCCACCAGGACCTCAATGTTTCCATTGCGGTGGGTACGGACACATTGCTCGCATATGCCCACAAAAGGAAGAACCCATGGACATAGGACTGGCCAGGAACTATGTATGTCTCACCGCAGAAACCACCCCTCCCCTTTCCGATGTCCGGTACGGATTGAGGGGCACAGAATGCTGGCACTGGCCGACACCGGATGCATGCAGGCGGAGACTGCCACACCCCGTCGGACCAGTGACAGGCACAGTGGCCATCAAATGTGTCCATGGCGACACCAAGAGTTATCCGACCGCCAGAGTCCGTGTGCAACGCCCTACAGATGAGGAAAGCCTGCTAACGGTGGGCCTGATACCCAATCTCCCTGAAAAAGCAATATTGGGTAGCGACTATAGCGGTCTACCCCATCTCCTTCAAGACACCACGGACTCCCTGAAGAAATGGTGGGCCGAAGCTCTGTTTCCCCATGACCCTCCTTCTGTGGATCCTGAGGGCAAACCAACGAAGACCAGAAGGCAGAAAAAGAAGGAAAAAAGGGACTTTGCTATGGCCTTCCCCGCTCAGGTGGATATCCATCCGTGGGAAACCGACAGGGAATTCCGCGCCACCCAGCAAGAAGACCCGGTGCTCCAGGAGGCCTGGGGCCGTGCCCTGGACGCTGAGGACCCACTACAAGTAGGTCCTTACTTCTTTCGAAAGAACGGGCTCCTCTACCGAAAGGGAGGGCCCCAGCAGTCCCCCCAGTTGGTTATTCCCGGACTGTTTCAAGAGAAAGTACTGTTTCTGGCCCATAGCCATTTGCTAGGTGGGCATTTCAATGATGAGAAAACTGGACAAACGATACTGGAGAAATTTTACTGGCCGGGTGTGCACGGGCATATAAAACGGTACTGCCGGGAATGCCCGGTCTGCCAGAGAAACAGCCGATATCGTCCCCCTAGGGTCCCTCTCCAACCCCTCCCTCTCATTGACGTCCCTTTCACCAGAGTAGGGATGGACATTATAGGACCATTGCTACCCTCAAGGAGCGGGTTTAGGTATGCTCTTGTGCTGGTGGACTACGCCACCCGCTTCCCTGAAGCAGTTCCCTTGCGCCAACCCACCACCCAAACCATAGCCAAGGCCCTCATCTCCATCTTCTCGAGGGTGGGGTTTCCCCGTGAGATATTGACCGATCAGGGGACGCCTTTTGTTCCCTCCCTTATGCGCCAGGTCTGTTCCCACCTAGGCATCAAACAAATAAGGACTGCGGCATACCACCCACAGACCGACGGGTTGGTAGAACGCTATAATGCCACCTTGAAAACAACCCTTAAGAAACTCTTAGGCCTAGAGAGCAAGAGATGGGAGGAGATGCTTCCCCTTGCTCTTTTCGCCATCCGGTGTAAGGTTCAAAGCAGAACCGGATACTCACCGTATGAATTGTTGTACGGGCGGGCTCCGCGAACCCTATTGGACATGGCCAGGGAGGCCTGGGAAGCCGAACCCGACAGAACCCGACCCCTACCCGAATACGTGGACAATCTAAGGACCCACTTAGGACAGATAAGGGAGATCGTGAGGCAGAACCTGGTGGCCGCTCAGGTCACACAAAAACAGCAGTACGATAAGGGAACCAAAGCCCGTACCTTCAACCCTGGGGATCTTGTCTTGTTGCTTTTGCCTTCTTCTGACCATAAGTTGCTAGGGCAGTGGCAGGGCCCCTTCCCTGTTCTGAGACCCGTGACCCCTGTTACATATGAAGTGGAGACAGACCCCACCCGAGGGACCACCCAAATCTATCATGTAAACCTCCTAAAGAAGTGGGAGGGGCCCCGTCCGGTCCTGTCCACAGCGCCCACCCTTCCCTTCGAAGGTTGCTTTGACCCTGACCTCCCGGAACAAAACAAACAGGACCTCAGAAGGACCTTGTCCTCCGTACAAACGGTGTTTTCCTCCCTGCCGGGACACTCCACCGTGGTGGAACATGCCATCCACACGGAGCCGGGAAAAACAGTGAGACAAAGACCCTATCGCATCCCCGAAGCACGTAGAGCCATCATCAAAGAGGAGACGAACCAGATGCTGAGAATGGGCATCATAGAGCCCTCCAGCAGCAGCTGGAATTCGCCTATTGTTCTAGTGCCCAAGCCCGATGGCTCCACTAGATTTTGCATAGACTTCAGAGAAGTGAATAAAATATCGGCCTTCGACACCTATCCCTTGCCCCGTGTAGATGAGATGGTGGAACGCATAGGCAAGGCTAGGTATATAAGTACCCTTGACCTATGCAAGGGGTACTGGCAGATCCCCCTAAAAGAAGGAGACAAACCCAAGACCGCCTTCTCAACCCCTGAGGGCTTGTTTCAGTTTAAGGTGATGCCCTTTGGACTGCACGAAGCCCCGGCTACGTTCCAGAGGGCCATGAACTTGGTGCTACAGCCCCATATACGTTACGCCGGGGCATACCTGGATGGCATTGTCATATATAGTGACAGTTGGGAACAGCATCTACACCATTTGCGGTCCGTCATTTCCTCTCTGGGGAACCATGGCTTCACCATCAACCCCTCCAAGACCACACTAGCGGCACAGAGCGTGAAGTATCTGGGATACCTATTAGGGGAAGGGCTCATACGTCCTCAGGACAACAAGATCAAGGCCATCCAAGCCATCCCCTTCCCCCAGACCCGGAAGGAACTCCGTGCCTTCCTGGGTTTGCTGGGATATTATAGGAGGTTTATCCCGAATTTCTCCCAAACCGCCGCCCCTCTGACCGATTTGTTGAAGAAGGCCACAAAGACAGAAGAGCAACTCCGGCACCCCTCTTCCCTGGTGTTACACGCCTTTGACCGACTTAAACAGTCCCTGCTCTCCGAGCCGGTGCTCATCAGTTCGGACTATACGCAACCCTTCATCCTGCAGACTGATGCATCCGACCAGGGCTTGGGGGCTGTCCTCTCCCAGAAGGACCCAAAAGGGGTCGAAAAACCGATCCTATACCTCAGCAGGAAGCTTTTTCCCCGAGAAGCGAACTATGCAGTAGTAGAGAAAGAGGCACTAGCGATCAAATGGGCAGTAGAAAGCCTTCGATACTACCTGGAGGGGCGTGAGTTTCTCCTCTACACCAACCACGCCCCTCTAGAATGGATGGCCCGCAACAGAGGCCACAACGACCGAGTACTCCGGTGGTTTCTCTCCCTACAGCCATTCCGGTTCAAAACATTGCACAGGAAGGGACTACAACAGGGCAATGCCGATTACCTCTCCCGATATCCGCCTTCCCCAACCCCTACAAGAAAGACTGCTAGGGAGGAAAGGGGATGTGGAGAAGAAGCTGCCCTTACCTCCTCGCAGTGTCGTCCGAGCGCGGGGGTCCTGTCCCCCGCACCCGGTCACATAACGTCCCGGTCACCCAGGACACCTTCTCTCTTTCTCCCCCTGCAGGAACCGACATCGACAACAGAGCCCGGAGGACCGGAAACAATCTCCCGCGACCCCGGAAGTGATGACCCGGAAACGGCCGCCTCTGACCCCGCAAGTGATGGTACGGACAACAAGCCGGAAGGTAGAAAAACCCTTGGAAGAGAAGGAGAGGCGTTCAAAGCAGCCGACTCGTGGCAGGAGACAGCGGGAAGCGAAGAACCACCGACAGTGAGCGGAGCAGCGCGGCAAGACCGAAGCGAGGACGAGGAGGAGGACGTCTGGACTGAAGACTGGTGGCGTCCTCAGGAGGTGGCTGGAGAGCAGCCGCAACTCGCGGGAGAGTTGCGGCGGGGCACGTGAGTACAATCCATCCTTTCTCATTGCCCCTTCATGTAAATAGCATGTACATAGAGTAGTTACTATTGCACGGGCACCCACACTGTATTTAGACCCATTTGCACGCACTGTAAAGAGACCGAGCACCGTCCCCAGCCCCCGTCACCCCTCTTCCCCTCCCCTCTCTTACTTGCCTTGCCCTTCCTCCCTGACCATCCCTTCCTCACGGACGTTTTCTTATTCCCTCACTCCCTGGTGTGGGTGGAAGTGCTCCCAAAGTCCTTTTTCTGCTCGGACTAAAGCCCATACACTTCTCTCCTTTTCCAAGCCTCCGAGGAGTCCCAGTACCCTACGTGGGAGAAGATTGCACCTTCCCAGAGGAGAAGACCTGAACCACCACGACCTCATCGAGCCCGGTCATCAGCCCAGCAGACCAGCCCGACACGACCCACCGGAACGCAGAAAGCAACCCGCCTTCCCTTCAGACTTTGTTCACTCCTTTCAATAAAACATCTGAGCATAGCTCATTATATCCGGCCTCCTCGCCTGTTATTCCGGTCCGCCCCTCCCACACGTCCACACAATGGCTCTAGAATTCTTTCAGTCCTGTGTAGATTGTTGCGTGTAGCTCTGGGCCTAATTGTGTGTGCTGCACATATTTAAATAACCATTAAATAAGCCAGCCATAAGGTGAAAACAGAAGTCTAAATTTATAAAAGCAATACAGATAGCATCAAACACAGCGGTGCTCTGATGGTAACAGTCTGAGTATCTTAAACGCTCTTGCAGTTGCTTACAATGATCTGCAAATAATGAGTTTGGATTTTAGCAGGGCCAATCAGCCTTTCATCTTTCTGAGCTAGATACATTGCATATCAATAGGTATAGTGATAGTGTAAGGCCTGTTTTTAAACATATTATTTTTTTACTTCTGAAAACCTCAGAAGTATACAATATGAAACACTGTGGATAATCCTTACAGTTGGTAATGCAGCATTCAATGAATAGAACAGTGCAAGAGGCATCTTTTAGAACAAATGTACAAATCGACATGGATCCTGTAGGTATACCTCTGCTTCCTGGTGCAAGTTGCCTACTTACTGCCAGGCTCTTATACTGAGGGAAATGTTTTCTGGGGCATATGAAAGGAGGCATCTATGAAACTATTGCTAGGCGAATGGGACACAAAAAGAACCCTAAACCAGCACTACAAAAATGATGAGAGTAAAGAGCACGGCAGAAAGTCGATGACAAAGTCACACGAGTGGACACCCTGTCCCTGTCCAGGACCAGGACTCAGAAAGGTGGACATAGACCAAATCTGTGCTTCTGTGGTACGTTCCAGGATCCCAATCAGCCTTCCTATAGAATGATATGTATTTATCACCTCCTCCCCATTACTCTCAAAGTGAGTGAGTGAAGGGCTCCGTTCATGCCATTGCGTGCTGAGCAAGATTAACTTTCTTGCCCAGTTAGTAACTAATTACATTTATTTTGACACTACAGATAAAGACAGCATAACGGGTTGTCTTACATGAGCCAACATACAATTTGAGAGTAGAATTACATGCTGTTGCGTGCATAAATACTCGGCAATAGTGAATGGCTTCCCATTTATTCCTATGGGCCTCCAGGTATTTCTTATAACCGATTCGGTAAATACCGAATCGGTAATAGGGGGAGCATATTCAAGGGTGGCAGGGTGTCACATTGACACCCTGTTGCACCCCTGAATCGTGCATGTGTGCACATGTGGTACACATACATGCCCTAAGGGCATGCATGTCTGCCACATGGCACTTTTAAAAAAGCACTAAATTCCTTTTTTAAGGTATTCGGTATTTACCACCAACTTGTAGTTGGTGGTAAATAACGAATCCTGAAAGCAAAAATGCACTCACTTGAGTGCTCCCTACATAGGATTTAAGGATTCGGTAATTTACCGATTCCTTAAATTAAGGATTCGGTATTTTACCAATTCCTTAAAATAACGAATCGGTAAATTACCGAATCCTTAAATCCAGCTTCCTACATCGCAAAGGGCTAAATACCAGTCGGTAACGGGAAATTTACCAATTTTCGGCCGTTACCGACCGGTATTTAGCTACGTACATATGGCCCTATGTGCGGCTGAGAAAAAAATAACGTGCGGTGTGCTGTGATGCTAAAATGAAAACATTATGCATGTCTAAAAATAATAAAGCTCTGCATGCGGCGTTGCTTTTAAAGCATCCCTGCTCGCTCCCGTGGCAATATTCCATGGGAGTGAACGTGCAAAAAAAGGTGGGACATGCACCCTCCATTAGCCATTGGCAGGCTATGATTTATATCCAACACACACAAAAACCTAACCACAGCGTGAGAGGAGACAGGCCCCACAAAGTAGAGATAACAGATGGCCACAGCACAAGTGCTGTAAGCTCGACCTAAAAAGGAAGAAAAACTTTCATAGCAAAAGCCTCAATTTAAAAAGAAGAAGGTGGCTGGGATAAAAGTAAAACATGCCACAAATATTGAGGATTCTACTTCTGAACAGGGAGTGGGCTCTGACTTCGCTGGAAAGTGCAACAGAACACATGAAAGGTCACCAGAATCTCATGAAGTGTCTGGCGACAGAAGGAACAAGTGACTACGTCCAGGTGGAAACACGGGACCGGAGACTAAATGTCCTAAGTCAATTATATTAATTACAACTCCAAATGGAGGGGGATATACCACATACTATTAATGATCTCTTTTAGGAGAACTTGTCATGCATCTATTACATTCTCTTAGCTGAAAAACGATTGGCCACCTGACTTTGTTAGAAGTGTTGCACCAAGAGAAACAGTAATACTACCAACTTTTTCTGACCTCCTTTCAGAATCAGGAAAACACACATATGAGAAGGAGTGGCCACTAGGACAAGCCCGACATTATATTGCAACCACGTGGGTTGGGATTAAGGATCCCTTACCACATCATACCATAGCAGCGCACGAGGATCTAGCATCTGCTCACGCATGCGTGACAGATACAACTTCACTATTGCAGCAATGTGACTGGTGGCCTCCAATTTGAAAATGAATACACGTTTCAGGGAATTCACTGGCTGATGAAACCGCAAAGGCAGCAGTGCAATTTGTTGCTGTAGCTGCAGAGACTCGTTCTAGTATGAGAATAGATGGAGACATTATGAAGGCTGTCACGGCTTCACACTGTTGCACCCCCTTTCCAAAAGGTTTTCCAGCAAAAACTCCTACCAGTTAAGTGCCCAAACATTCTGTTTGCTTGTCTTCCCAGAATGGGGAATAGAGTAATTCCTAATTCAGACTGCAGGTTAGGATTAATCGTAGCAGCACACAAGGGTCTAGCATCTGCTCGCGGAGGTGTGTCAGCTTCAATTTCACTATTTCAGCAACGCTGCTGTTTGCCCATTCTAAACAAGCCGACAAAAAACTGAGGGCCATATGTGGGTAAATACTATTTACCGATTCTAAAATACCGAATTTTACCGAATCGGTATTTCAGAATCGGTAAATGGTATGTAGCAAAAAATTTGGTAAATATTACCGATTCAGTAATATTCGGTATTACCGAATCAGTATTTACCTTTCGGTAATACCCATTCATTCCTATGGGCCTGGAGTCCCATAGGAATTAGGAAGGCATGCACTATTACCGATTCGGTAAATACCGAATCGGTAATAGGGGGATCACATTCAAGGGTGGCAGGGTGTCACATTGACACCCTGTTGCACCCCTGAATCGTGCATGTGTGCACCTTGTACTGGGGTGAATGTATGACATTGTTCTACATTCTGTCCATCAACTGTGTATTTTGCAATTTTCACCCCGAGTGGGCTGGGTATGCTGAGACGTGAGTCCCAGGCTCTCCACACCACTGGAGTCAAGCTATCCAGGCTGATGAAGGCTGATAGCCAGAAACCGGTCCTTGGATGCTTGATTCCGGTCTGGGAAAGACATGGCTTGGTAGTTCGGACTGGACTGTTCCCATGAGGCACAGGGTCAGAGCTGATTTGCATATAGCCAGTGTCTAACCCAGGGTGGTGTGGAGTGCAAAAAAACGATGGATTTAGGCCCAGATCCTTGTACTGGGGTGAATGTATGACATTGTTCTACATTCTGTCCATGTAGAAGGGTAGCGCCACTCACCTCGGCTGGGCGGCGCCCGAGCAGGGACACGATACACGCTAACCATCCTGCGTCCATGACGACCAAGACTTCTCCTTTCTTTTTCCCCCTGCAGGAAGCCGACAGACCGGCAGGGTTCGTGCACTGACCCGGAAACGGACCCCTACGACCCCAGAGGACCCGGAAGGTCGGAACCGGAAGTGACCTCCTGTGTACCCGGAAGTCCCACCCCCAAGAGCAGCCCGAGACACAGAAAAGCCGGCAACCACAGTAGGAGTCTCTCTCAAGCAGCGGACTCGTGGCAGGAGGCGGAGCGTGGAGAACTGGAGGCGGAAAGCGGAAGGAGTGTGAGAAGCGCAGAAGAGGAAGCTGAGGACGTCTGGACCGAGGAGTGGTGGAGTCCTCAGGAGGTGGCTGGAGAGCGGCCGTGACTCACTGGAGAGTTGCGGCGGGGCACGTGAGTACCCTATCACCGTTTCTCTGTGCCCCCTGTAGATAGTTGTAAATATCTGTAAAGTAGTAGCGCTGCACTGATAGAGCACTGAAGCACTGTATTGTTGTTAGGATAGTCATTGCACATCGCGTTGTACCATAGACTCCACCCCCCCCCTCACCTGGACACTTTCTCCCCCCCCTTGTTTATGGGCTTTTCCCACTCCTCTGATTCCTCCCGTACCGTCCCCACCCTCACAGTCTGCTCTGTTCCCTCACGACCCGGGTGTCGGTGTTGGTACTCTGAAAGTCCATGCCTAAGGACTAACTGCCCTGTCTCTCTGTTCCCTCCGAGGCTACACCCGGAGCCCCCTGGTGACCAGAGGACGCCCGAAGACCTCCTACCAGCTGACGTCACCAAGAGATCAGCAACGCCGGATATCATCACCCTTTCGTTGTTACCCGGATCACAAACTTTAAATAATAAAACCAGCTACCATAGTGAACTACATACGGCCTCCCCGCCTGTTATTCCGGTCCGCGCTCAACCCCAGCCAACAGTCCATCAACTGTGTTTTTTGCAATTTTCACCCCGAGTGGGCTGGGTATGCTCAGACGTGAGTCCCAGGCTCTCCACACCACTGAGTCAAGCTATCCAGGCTGATGAAGGCTGATAGCCAGAAACCGGTCCTTGGATGCTTGATTCCGGTCTGGGAAAGACATGGCTTGGTAGTTCGGACTGGACTGTTCCCATGAGGCACAGAGTCAGAGCTGATTTGCATATAGCCAGTGTCTAACCCAGGGTGGTGTGGAGTGCAAACAAACGATGGATTTAGGCCCAGATCCTTGTACTGGGGTGAATGTATGACATTGTTCTACATTCTGTCCATCAACTGTGTTTTTTGCAATTTTGGCGAAGTATAAGAAGGCATTAGGATCAACAGCAGATATATTTTTTGGGCATATACGCATACATATATATATATATATATATATATATATCGGAATAATGGGCTGTGGCTTGCAGTCGAGTGGATGGGCAAGATAGCTCAGGTAAGCAAGGGGTGAACCCCATTGGAGGCATAGGGAGAGTGGGCCATTAGAGTTTTCCCCAGGATATATACCAAAGCCACATTCAATTCAGACAAGGGCCCTGCGTTTGCAACTAAACCTCATCAGGACACCATGAGAACACTGGGTATGACTGTGCACAACTCCAACCCATACCATCTTGAGGGAAATGTGGTTTTGGAAAGGAAACAATGTGACTTAAAGTAGTCTTTAAAAGCTAGAGTATTAGGTTCAGGTGACAATTGGGTCCTTCAGCTGTATGGGGTACTGAGAACCTTAAACAATCTGCCAAGAAGATCTTTGGGTGGTCAGACTCCCTACGAGGTCCTGTTTTGGTTAAGATGTGGGTGAACATTTGTCTATCCTACAGGAAACAAACTTCTGAGATGAGCAAAGCAACAAGCTACAGAAATGTTCTGCCACTGGTGAAGTAAAGGCAGCATCAGCATCTCCTGGTTGGATTCCGACGATTGGTGATCTAGTTCGGGAGAAAATAACGGACAAAATGGGGTTTGGCCCATCTTATAGAGCACCTATCCTGGTTGTTGAAGAAACCAGAACTATACTTTTACCCCCTCTTGTGACAGCAAACAGAAGAGATTTGTTTCAATTGATCTCATCAAACCACACTATGTGGCTGGTTCGACATAGTAGGCTATGAGGACTCCTGGGTAGTTTCCTGCCTCCTTTTACTACCATGCAGGAAATCTCTTTACAAACTTTAACCAACAATCAAGTCTCTTCTCTCCGGCTGGGGACAGCTAACACTGAAGTTTCACTACTTCCACTTACATCTACAAACACCATACAATCATCATGTATGACTACGCAGCTGTCCACATAACAACAAGCAAACAATTAAGTTGTTTATAGCACCCCACCGTTGAAGTTATCTACCAGTTGTACACAGCTCCACAAGCCTTTAACATTTGCACAAACTGCCTAATGCTACTTTGTTGGCTTTGATTACTTTTCATCTGATTTGTCTGATCCACATCCACGGGATGGAATACATGCATTTTTTATTTGGCTTAAAAAGACATACTTTATCCCACCCTGGATATACATTTGAATTACACTTTCATTACTTTTCCTCTTCCTTTGGATTGGTTTTGTGACTGTCTTTTTCTTACTTCTGAATGGACACTATCTCCCAGGACACTCTGCTGTTGAACTGGTAAAAGGCACCCTATGATATATTTGGATCGACAGAGACTCTACAAGTTCCATATGTTTTTTGTATTTATCTTAATGATGTTATTATTCTTGGCAGCATATCTGATGACTGGGACATTTGTACGGTAAAGCAAATGCTTGATGATTTAGAACAATATACTGTACTTGAAAGTAAAGATATGTATACTAGTACATCTAATTATGATGAAATGTTTTATGTTCACAATTATGGACACTAATATTTATAAAAGGCTAGCATTCTACATGCAGTATTTAATTACACACAATGGAAATATTGCCCTATACTACCAGTGGGTAATTCAAAGACATTTGCACAGAAATGTGCATATTTTTCTGGTCAAAATACTGTAGACCAAGAATCCTATAATTATAAACTTCTGCCATCCCCTGCAAAGAAAAATATGCTAACTGACACAATGCTAATTTATTCAGCCCCTTTAATTCATTTCATAGTTATCGATACAAGGCTAGGACTTTGGAAAGTCAACGTTGATTTGAAACCTATCTGGGAAACTGAAGATTGACAGGTTCAGGGATATGAGGTGTTGTTTGGAGCATGCCATGTACCACAACAAATGACTTTCATGAGCAAAACAGTGCAGAATATATCCTGCCTCGGTCTGGCCAAGATAAATGATATGAATACACCAAATATTACCACATTTGCATTTGAATACAGGGAAAGATTCACAACTACACGGAGGAAACATTCAACAACATGCTTAGGAATGGTACATACAATTCATCCAGTTCCAGTCCATAGGGATGGCTAGTGTGGCCATTAGATACTAATGGATGTCATGCATGTTTTTCTTAACAATGTAATAGGTTTTAGGATCAATAGGCCAGACTCACGTCACATACAGACACAACACTAAGGAGGAGTAACAACATATAGCGTTGAAAGATTGTGCATAGATTGGCTAAAACATTCAACATTGGATGAGGTACCACAATATTTGTCTCGCCTTTCTGAAGACATAGATTTACTGGATTATTTTGTTTGGTCCTAGAAAGCAAGAAGAATATGCTGTTCCTATGAATTTGAGAGACAAAGAACACAGGGAATTATAAACCAACCTGACCACTGGGGTTCAAAGTTGAGAATCCATTGTATTGGATTGTAATGCCCTCACATACCCTGTCGGGTATCATGCTTCATCATCGGGCTGCTCCTCGTCGGGTTGGCAGTGCAATACCCAAAGGGCTCCCTATAGTAGGGGCACTTTATCAGAGATCTTTTTCCAATAGCCGTTTGGTGAAGTGCGGGAGGGGGGCCTCGTGTGTGTAGATGTATGTAAATATTGGATGTAACTGTAAAATAGGGTTGGGAGTATTTAAGAAAACAACTTTAGTCAAGGGGTCTTCTACCCTAAGTAAAAACTGAATTATGGGGCACAAGACTGAGGTAATGTCTCAGGTTGTGGGGTCCTTATAAGTAATGGGTCAACATGTTTCTCACCGAAATGAGCATTCTGCAGGCGATTTGTCAGAACCAAAAGGGAAAAAAACTATCCACATCTAAAAATTATAGGACTTGTGTTGTGGCTGCACACTCACAACAACAATAGGACTAAATAGTTGAATACCTGGTAGAACTGGAACTACCCAGACTAATGTGCTAACCAGGCGTCACAGTACCCAGTAGGTTTTTAAACACACAAGGGGTTACTCATGTAGTTTGTGCTAATTGCATGTAGCTGCCGACCGACCCACTCCTACTGGGCCCACCTGGTTTGTAGTGTAGTTCCTATATTCCCAATAGGCTCTGCGAATTGGAATAATATATCCTATAGATGTGACGTAGGACTTATGTCAACTAGGTCTCTATCGAAATATATTAGACTTAATTGTGAGTGCCAGCTAGCTCAGAGGTCACTAAAAACTTTCTCGAGTTCACAAGAAGGGATTTCGTTTCTGACAACCGCATAAACATGACAACTTTGTTTCCCAAGATAAAACTGATCTTCAGAATCGTGGAAACAATAGATAGATATTTTAAACAGTCATTTGTGCATGCTTCGTTTCACTAGAGGTGCAGAGAAATAGATAGACGGGCGCTTTCAATAAAAGGATTTATTGAAAAGTCTTATTTCTCAAGCATAAGAAATGAACTGCTACAATCGTAAAACTGGTTGCAAAATATAGTGCATACAGTAAAAAGAGTAGAATAAAATAATACTCTAAGAGCATTGTACGGTTCCTAGACCATAGATAAATACCTACATAAATAACAGAGGCTAAAAAGTACTCAACTGGTGCTTCTAAAATACGCCTACCCAGATGTACCTAACCTAAGCTTAGTACGAGGGAAGAAGTAAGTGAGGTGTAGCATAAATTTAGTATTCTTTGCCAATAATCTATCCAAGATTTCTCTTAGGGTCTAATCAGCTGCGTACCTTGGTTTAGAATGAAGAAGGTCAATCTCAGGACTCGATTTCCCAACAACCCGCAAGGGTAGCTTGGAAACACTGGAGCTGGATTGCTCGGCAGGAGAAAAGGCAGCGTCTCTCTCAGTGCATCTGCTGGAGGGTCGGCTTCCTTCGGCACTTGCTGTAGCAGGATGCGTCGGGCAAGTAGATAGTCAAACTGCTCCAAACCACCGTGTGTTTGCTATGGCATGTGTGGGTATATGTATACCTTGAAGGTGCCGAGTTTGACGTAAAGGTGGACATAATAACGTCATCAAAGAGTCTCAGTTCTTTGAAAACTCCATGAGTTCTTGGACAAGTCAGTATTCGAGCAAGGGGAAGTTCCTAGCTGCTGAAGCCGAGTTTTCCAAGAAATCGTTGTGCATTTTCAGAACTAGTGGAAGTAGTCCTGCCGTATTTGGACTGCATGAGCTATGTCTAAATATGGTTATAATTTCTATGCCTATATAAGGATATAGTGACTTTTACCTATATAAGGGCATGAATCGGGAAAATTCCAATAGGGTCCTAAAATGTTATACAACACCCACTCCACGCTATCATGTTCAACTTAAGTTCAAGCACTAAAATATATAATCTAGAGCATGTGTTTACAATCCCACCCCAAAATACACATAAAATGCAATTGTAATGGTTGCACACGAAAAATGAGCATTTGTACTGAACGCATTTAAAAGCAATGATTTCATCGTAGGCACATAATATCATATTGGGAATGCTAACTAAATGAATCACAAAATTACATTTATGAAATGGCTCTCAGTTACAGAAGAAAAAGTCGAGACCATCCCATAGCAGATTATACAAGCTGTTTTGGTTTGTGGATTTAGGTCCATATTGTTTATTGGAAGTATTCAAAGAATTCTTGTTCTCTAAGAATAGTTCTACTTTAAGCAGATTGATTTGTGCCAAGGTTCATTGTGTTTGGAAAAAAGTCAAATCAAAAAAGAGTGCCAAAGTTAGAAGCTTTGTTTTGAAAAAAGTGAAGGTCGATTTTCAGAGTTGAAAGAACGCTGTGTGCTAAGTTCAAAAGTTATTCTCGATGTCAGGCGAAAACATTAATTCATCAAGGCTAGCACAGTAGATGAAAGTTGAACCCCTTCATTAAGTAGATCAATCGTACACAGATGAGAAGCATCGCCGTCAGCGTCAGTCGCATTAGCAATGTTCGTAGTAGATGGTACTTATGTGCCTGTTGGTCCGCGTATCACACCTTCAGCTGTAATTGCCGGTGAGATCTCAATGAAGGCTGTTATCAGGATTGGTAGCCGTTGTGGGCAACACAATACATGAGCCGTTACCGGACCCAGTAAAGCGTCAACATCGTTGGCATTGCTGATGGAAGTGTTAGGCAGATATCTAACACGCATTCCTCTCCACAAAGCAGGCATCGTAGAACAGGTAAGATGCAATCTTGCCAGATTGGTCTGAAGAACAGGAACCATGTGGTATTCAGATCTCTCAAACAAGCCAAGCCAAGGATCTGTGTTATTCTTTCACGATACTGCATTGCCAGAAGAGCATTCTCCATGGTAATTTGGGAATGGCTGGTGACTGGACTTGCCATAACGAAGCAGAAGAAATAAAGATAGTATCCCTGCTACGAGTCCCAAGATGAGAGGCAGGCTGCCGAACACAGAGTGCACGAAGTTAGGAAAAATGCCCAGGACTGCTTCAAAGGGTGCTAACAGTCCCGAAAAGATCGTCTTAAATACATGTAAAATACCGCTGGTATCAGACATGTTTAAGATATGACCTAACATTTCTGCTAAATGTATGGGGCAATTTGTTGATAATAATGCATGTATCTCCGCAGAGGACCTTGCAACTTATAGATCATACGTCTCTCTGGAAGAGGTCAGTGGCACAGTTTTTTATAAAAGAATAGCTTTCATCCTGCTTAAAGTATCAATTTGTATAGAAGAGATGTTCAGTGAAGGCCATAGTGGGGACTCCCCATCCGTCTTAGTTTTAGGAAACAATACTTGCATACAACAAGTGACCCTGGCTGACACACTAACAAGATAGGCTGTCCCTGGCATCATTCCACAACAGCTGTGATCATTCAGCATTATGTAGCTTCCATTGGAAAGCTGCCTAAAAATTGGATGTATCACTGCTGCCGGGGAACCCTGTAGGTGGCATGATAAATTGTTTGAAGAACCATCACAGGCTCCATGTAAATTAATGCCTTGACATAGAAGTGTTCCGCTTAATGTTGTTTTACAGTTTTTACCACTAAGAAACACCTCCTATCCCCCACTCCAACATTTGTGTGTGTATGGTAAATCCCAGGTCGACTTTATGTACTCTTTACCCAACCTTTCATACAGGCCTGCTGGTATGTGTTTTAGGCAATACTGAAACTGGAAAATCGTCACTGGTATCGTGATGGTGCCATGTATTATCCATTCAACGGCTGGTTTCTCAGAAATGGTTAATGGTACGTCCAGCCTAGCAGCATTATAGAACGTAATTGATACTGGCCATGTTGTAGCATTAGCAAGTCCTGTTCCATTATGTCTATGGCAGAGGATACAATGCTGTCCAAAGAATAAATTCTGGACGACAGAGTTGTTAACCCATTGTCAACTACAGAGAGAGCTTTCTCTAAATGAATACGATCAATTCCCTGTATTCGTTCTGCAGTTTCCATTTGTGTGACTTTCCATGCTTCATTGTAAGCAGCATAAATACCGGCGTATATGAAATGTTTATGACGTGGTTTGCGAGGTCCAAGTAAGAATTCTCGTAAGTCAATGTCATTTTTAAGTAAAGTTAAGTGTTGTTTTATTTCTGGGAGTGTGGATTTTTGTAGCCATTCAAGGCACAGTTTTCCTACACTGTAAGTTGTTATTATCCCTGGATGTTGTCTCTGGACATATCTTGGATCCGGCCGAGTTACTGTTTACCCTTGTGTCTTGTTCAGGAATCTATCTTGACAGTTATTCGTGTCTATGGGCCATATTAACCATTGTTTCCATTCAGGATTAGTTCTGTTTTGTTGTAAAATATAATTGACATCTACCTCCTCAACTATAGTTCTATTACTATCAGGTGTGGGCTTAGGTATGGACGGTTTGTTTAGATCTTTTATCTTAGCCAGGCCAAGACAAGATATCTGTTGAACAGTTTCATTTAAGAACAGTAATTGTTCTGGGATGATGCAGGCTCTGAACAATGCTTCTAAACCTTGTACCTGCCAGTCTTTTGTGCCCCAAATAGTTTTTGTCTCAATGTTGTCTTTCCAAAAGTCAAAGCCTAATGTGGACAATTGAGCATAAAAGGCAGCAGAATACATTTGTTTAGTATTTGTTAAAATACTTTTCATGCCTGTCTTATTAACATTTTTAAAGTAAAAGCTTTCTGGATTTGTGACATTAAAACCTGTAAAGTATAGAACTTTTCTATAGAATGTTTTAGAGCTACCTTTTGGAGGTGTTGGACAATGTTCCCATTGAATATAAGTTAAAACATGTCTAGGATTCGCAGATTTGTGAAAATAATGATGACCAAAATGATTAAAACAATATATTTCTTCATAATTTGATGAACCTTCTAAGTATTCATGTTTTGCAAATTTTGCTGACATTTCTAAGTCTGCCATCATGTTATTAACAGTCTCAAAGTCCCAATCATCAGAAAATGTACTCGGTGAAACAAAAAATCAAGGAAACCTTAAATTGGTGTGGAATATTCAGCAGCTCGACAGGGCCATACATGTCTTAATCAGTTCTATCCCATGCTATACCACCTGGTAGAGGAACAGCTGTGATGTTTACTGATGACAGGTCTCTTTGTTCATGATGAGATGATTTGTGTGGTTTCAGGAGCAAGTTGATGTTCTTACTTTCTGTGTCCATTTTACTATATTTTCCATCTATCAGCTTTCCCAAACTTAAAACAAGAATGAGCTATAGTAGGAGAAAAAGTACACCTAACCCAATCCAAAATTCAACCCATGGTGAAGCCAGATATTTATTTGCAAGCTGGTGACCAAGTTCTGCTAATTGTTCCTTGAAAGTTTTGTTTGTTGGTGTTGTTTCAGGCTCACTGGGATCTTCAGAAAAGGTATCAAAGTTGATGAAATAGCCAGAGGCAGTTCTGTCATTAGTTGGTATCGCATCCGGATTGTTTGAAATCGCTGGATCTGCTTGTTCCCTTGACATGTTAGCATGGTCAGATGCTACTTCATTGTAGACGGGAGTTTCTTGACGAACTGTTATTTGGGTTTCAAGAGGCACAAGTTCCATGGCTTTGTTGCATAGTCCTTCTTTTCTCACTGCAGATTCTTCAAAGGTGATGAGTCTTTCACTTTGAACCTCTTGGATGGTAGCAAGATTTGGTCGTCTGCTACATCTTTGGAGTCCCCTGGGCCTACTACTTATTATCGGCCAAATGATGTGGTTTTACCAGGTCAATTGATACGAACCGGTTCTCCATTTTTCCAGAAAGGTGCGGCAGTAACACTGTTCTTGATCCGTGGACTGATAGTACAGGTACTGGTTTTCTGTAAGAAGGCCCAAATTACTTCTTATCCGCTATTTTCTCTCTGACCAGATCCCCAATCTTTGGAATCCAGACAGGTCTTGCTGGGACAGGTGGTTTTTCTTCAGTGGTCGTTGGCTTTGGTATGGTGTTGCTTAGACTTCTTCTTGTTTTGTTTAAGTCCTGTAAAACAGCCAAACAATCTTTGATATCAAAGGGTTTTTGTTCTACCACTGAAGTATGACAATCGAGGTCTTCAACCATCATTCTAGTACCAAAAAGGATTTCATATGGAGTGATTCCACCCAGAGAATTTCTTGGCAGATTATTAAGACTACGTTGGACACTTATTAGATGTTTGACCCACCCCTCACCCGAACCTAATACCCTAGCTGTTATAGATTGCTTTATGTCACAATTTTTTCTTTCCACAACCGAATTTCCCTCAGGATAGAATGGACTTGGGTACCGCAATGCAACGCCCAAGCTGGCCATGGCCTCCTTGTAAGCCCTAGAGCTAAAAGCAGGACCCTGGTCAGAATGTAGCGTGCCGATTGCGTATGTGCCGATAAAGACTCGCAAATCTTTTATAACAGTTCGGGCGTCTGCCGAGCGCTGAGGCCACATCCAAATGAATCTCGTCCTAATATTTGTGGGACCGCTTTTGTCCATAGGGATGTCTGAGCGTGGATAGTCTAATGCTATCTAACAATGGTGTCTGTCTTGGTCTGGCTACACTGTAGTCGGGAGTCTGGTGGCGCTCCAAGCTGTGATCTCTGTAGCAGACATCGTAATTAATTCCATATTCATAAATGTGGGCGCTCATCCCTGGCCACCAGTACATCTCTTGTCATTCTAGTAGAGATTTGGAGATCCCTTGATGTATCAGACCCTCTCCCATACGTGCTTCTTGAATCAAAGCACCTCTCTGATTCCTGTTTGGAATTACCCTATCCCCCACTCCAGGGATTCAAGCAAAAGGAACGGAGTTTCCATCAATTATGTATGTATACTCGAGTGGATAGTTTAGAGGTTACGCAGCTCCGCTGCCTTTGCTTGTGGCATTGACAGCGAGCATGGTTTCACCGTCTATTTTTGTTTTTGAACGAGTGATTGCAGCTACGGAAGCCGTTTACACAGCTGCCTTCGCGGCTTCATCCGCCAATGAATTCCCTTCAACGTGATCGCCATCACGCTGATGACTCAGTGTATGTATCACGTGAGTCTTTTGTAGTTCTTTCTGTAATAGAACTACTTGTTCCCAAAGCATTTAATGCTTGATTGTGCCACCTTTTGCGTCTTTTTTTTTTTGTTTAAATATCCTTTATTAGGGGTATAGGAGAAGTAAAACATGAATAGTACAATACATATAGCATTACATCTCAAAGATGTCTGTCAGGTATACGGGGCCTAGCACCCAACGCTCTGGTTTACTTTCTTCATATATCATGACTATATTTGCCATCACAAACGTTTCAAACCATGTTTGCGTAACAAGGATATAAATTCCGAAATAAACATCAAGGGAAGAAGGGGAGGGTAGGGAACAGGGGACATAAAGGGGAAATCAGGAAGGGGTGGATATGGTCAGCTGATGCTGGAGTAAGATGTTTGCTTCGTGTGGGTGGGACGTCATGGGGATCGTGAGTGTCACTCAGAAGTGTCTAACGAAGTGGGCATGGCCTGGGGGGGCGAGAGCTCGTCTGTCACTACAGATATCGGGCATGAGGGGGAGAACGTGCTGGTGGGGGTGCCATCTGATGCGACCTCATGGAGTATGTACAAGGGGTGCATCGTCGGTATTGTCCGGACGGACGACTCCTGCCGTGGTTTGTGTGAGAAGGTATTCCCTGTGAAAAGAGATGAGCATTGTGTCCCAGAATTGCGCAATCGGGAACTGTCGGAGGCCTGCCGTTTCCTCGTTATGGAGGGCGGTGCTTTCCGCCTTTGCCCAGGTGTCTAGGGATGCGTGCCAGTGTTCTGGTAGTGGCGGGGTAGCCCTCTTCCAGTGTTTCGTGAGCAATCTTTTTGCTGTGAGGAGGGCAAGGTCCCAGAATCGAGAGGGGGCTTTGTTTAGTGATGTCCGCTTATACAGGCCAAGTAAGCATGCCTCCCACGTGTGCGGGATCGTCATGCCCGTGCATTTGTCTAGTGTCGTCAGTATTGCCCCCCAATATGTCTGAATCCGTGGGCACTGCCAAAGCATGTGTAGTAAATCTGCCTCTTCCAGCTCACATCTCGGGCATGTGGCCGCCGCTCCCGGGAAGTAGCGGTTAATCTTACTGGGTGAGAGGTACGCTCTATGCAGTATGTAGAACTGTATTAGTTTAAAACGCACGTTCCGTGGCACGTGTCTGGGGCCTAACAGGATCATTTTCCACTCCTTATCCGTCCATTCCCTCCCTCTGTCAGTGGCCCAGTGGTCGCGCAGTGGTTGCAGCGATTGCTGTGTGTGCGACAGCAGTGCCTGGTGTAGCCAGTGCACTACATGTGTGCCATCCCCCATGACATGCAGGCTCTGTATCAATTGGTGCGTCGGAAGTTCCTCCGTGATGTTGCCCCACCGCTGTGTGTACGCTAAAAGTATTGAGGCGTGCTGTAAAAATTGACCCGCCGGGAGACCTGTGTCTGCCGCTAGCGCTGCAAATGGTATCAGGACACCATCAGCGTATAGGTCTGCCATAGTGTCTACCCCTGTGCGCGTCCATGGTTCTAGCGCTGTTTCCGTGACCACAGAGGTGGACTTGGGGGTGCCCAGGAGTGGTAGCGCCGGGGCGTATGGCTTGGTCGCCCTCGTGAGCCGTAGGCTTCTGACATAGCAACGTATCGCCACGGCGACGTGCAACTGAGTGGATTTCCTCGGGCTTGTCAGGGGGTGGAATGTTGTATGTATCTGCGTGGGGGAGTATATGTCCGTGTTCGTAGCAGTGTCTCCCAGGTGGTTGCCCGCCAACCAGGCGGTGACCCATTGTAGCTGGGCCGCCAGATAATAAAGTTCAAGGTTCGGTACCGCGAGGCCCCCCTCATCGACTGGGGCATATAGTTTCCGGAGGGCTACTCTAGGCCGTCCTGTGTTCCATATCAGGTCTCTGACCATTGAGGCCAGTTCCCTAAAGGTGCGCGCCTGTACGTACACCGGTAGGTTGGCGAAATAATATAAGAGCCTTGGGAGTACAATCATTTTTGTCAGTGTCACTCTACTCGGGACATTGAGTGGTAGGGATTTCCAAAAGGTGATCTGGGATTTTATAGACGTGATGGCACGTGTCAGGTTTCCATCTAGAACATCTTGTGGTGTCCTGTGGATGTGCACTCCTAGGTATTTGAACGTTGTGTGGTGCCATGGCAGCTGTTCCCCATTGATCGTGACTCCGGGGTCAGGGAGGTCAGGGTTGAACGAGTATGCACCCGACTTGGCCCAGTTAACCTTGAGGCCTGACATGGTCTCGAAGGATTGAAAGATCTCCGAGAGGCGTCGGGGTATGTGGGTGAGGTCCCTGATGTATAAAAGGAGATCGTCCGCATATAGCGAGACTGCGTGTATGCCGTCCGCGAGCGGGATCCCCCAGTGTGTGCCCTCTGCGCGCAGCAGTGCAGCTAGGGGTTCAATGGCTAATGAGAACACCTTTTGCGTCTTTAAAACCATTTTGAACTCAGTTCTGCAGATATTCATTATAAGACTGGACGCAGTAATACGAATTGCACACTATGAGTGTGGGGAATTCGCGATCGGTATTCTCAAGCGCCATCTTGAAAGCCTGGAGTTCAGCTCGCTGAGCTGTACAGTCTCCTAGAGATTGAGTTTTAGTGACCATAGGTCTGAATTTACCATCGCGCCAGCGACCTTTAACAATTGCACAAGCAGCACTATAAGCTTGTTTACCCCCAATTGTGGGCTGTGCTGATCCGTCTGTATATATTTTACAGCCGTAATGTTCTAGTGGCAGAGTTTCAGTGGGCAGAGGACATTCTTGTTCGTATTGGAGAAATTTTTGTGTCTTCAAGTAGGGGTCAAAAACGTATTCAACGTCTGTCGCAGCAAGAGAATTAACCCATTGTATCCATCTTGGATGTAAAGCTTTTGCATTTGGAATGCTTGTGTTTGTCACTGCCTCTAAGGCAGGTATGGGAGTAACGACATTTATGCGTTTTCCCTGTGTGAGGGCTCTCTCTTTTGCTACTGCAGTTTGAACCGCTGTCAGAATTTTTTCTGTTGAAGTGAATTTCATTTCAGCTTGTGTGTACAAGTGTGATTTGTAAGCTACTGGTACCTTTTCACCTTCATTAAAGGTTAGGTATGTGAATCCGTATCTCCCTGGAATGATTCGGATCACAAGGTTGCGTTCATTTACGCGTGTCTGTAAATGTGTTGTTGCTAACATGTCTGTTTGCACTGAACGCAAAATGTCTCTGTATTTTTGAGTCCAATTAGTAGGTTTGAAATCAGGTTTGATTAATTCGTAGAGAGGTTTAACCCTTTCTGCGTAATTTACAATGTAAGTTCTTCCGAAATTCAGGAATCCTAGAACTGACTGTAAGTTTTTCAGCATTTTTGGAGGTTGGAGCAGCACACATTTTTCTAAAATATTTGCTGCCAAGCTTTTGCCTTCACTTGAAAGTTCGTATCCCAAGAATAGGACGTGGAGGTGGGCAATTCTTGATTTCTTAACATTGAATTTGTAACCATCAGAGGCCAAACCAAGTATTATGGTATTCACCCTGTTCAAGTGCCTGTCCAAATCATCGTCTGTAAGATAGATGTCATCGACATAAGATAATGCCTCATCATCATACATTTGTAGTAACTCTGTTACTCTGGCTGAAAATAACCCTGGACTATTCTTGAATCCCTTGGGGAGACGACAAAAGTGTTGTTGTGTCCCCATTATCGAGAAAGCGGTCAATGCCTGCTTTCAGGTGCAATGTTTTGACAGAAGAAACCGTTTGACATATCTAATGTGGTTTTATATTTTTTGCGCACGATGTTAGTCATCAATGCTGCACTGTGTGCATTTTGTACTGCAAACGTTTTGCAACAAGAGTTTAAATGTCTGTAGTCCAAAACTAGACGATATGTATTGTCTGGTTTTGAGACAGAAAACGAAGGATTGTTCACGGACGAGGTGCATGTTTCAATCACCCCTTGGTATTCAAGTTGATCTAGGATCTCCCTGGCCTGTTTTTTAGATTCTTGTTTAACTGGATACTGCTCCTGAGCAGTTGGTTGATTTTTTAACTGGATTTTATGGTGAGGAGAATCCTCATCCCTTCCCACATGATTTTTATATAATGCTGGCGCCTGGGCCACAGCCCATTTTCTGGCATAAGTGTATTTTTTGTGAATAGGAATATGATTTGAGAAGGCTGGCGTAATGATCTTTTCACCATGTGGGCACTCCCTGACAAATTCAGGTGGCCAGTCTTTTTCAGCCAGAAGAATGTCATAACCCTTAGATAGTTTTTCCCAAAAGAGTGCTTTTATTTTCCTAGTTATGTCCCCCTCTATTCGGAGTGTGACTTCATATAATTTATGTGGTACACTAACCCTGGTATCCGCAGTTTCAACCTGAATGCATTCATTCAGGTCCACTGTCTCAAGATGATCCTTCAGGATCTTGCGAGCTATGGTAACCTCTGCTGCAGTGTCCAGCATTGTCTGGGCCCACTCCCCATTCTTGAGTTGTGTCATCAAGATCCTCTGTATGTCTGATTTAAGACTTGCTACCTTCTTTTTGGTGAATTGAGTTTTCTTATTTTTCTGAACGTGTTGATCGTCTTTGGACTTCACACGTTCTTCCTTGTGCTCTGATCGTCCTCTTCTTTCGGATTTCTGCGAGGAAGTCTGAAAGGTACGGGAGGAACGTGTATCAGTATCTGGATATCTATCAGGTTTTCTCAAATTATCCCTGTTTTTGAGGTTATAGCTCTTTTCAGAGGTCTCCTTTTGAGGAGACCTACCTCATGATTGATAACGCTTCTCTTTAGGAAGTGTCTGTCTAGTATTTTCCCACTTCTTGTTAGGAGTAGTGACAGTGTTTTTAATAAAAACCTTTTCAGGATTTTCTGTTAGTTCGGGCTTTACTGGCTTCCCTCCCAAACTATCTCTTCCTAGTTCTTCATAGGATTTTTCTATAATTCTGGCAAGTTCATATGGTTGCTCAGTTACATCAAGTTCTTTTAGTGTTTGGTGGATTGCCACGGATGCTGCTTCACCTTTAATATTAGCTAATATTATAGCTGAGACCTGTTTAAAATCCTTCAGTAACTTCATACCGAGATTTAAAGCAGGCTCTGCCCCGTATTCATTTTGAATCTGTTTCAGGACGTCTGGTATTATTGCCGTGGACGGAACACCATGTGTTTTTGTGTAGATTGCAGCAAAGACTGTACCCCAAGTGTCACAGTCCTCCAGGTGTGGTGCGATCCCGATTGGTAAAGAGATTGTTAGAATCCTGTGTTTCTCATGAGGTGTACTATCGGGAAATACTGCCTCGATCTGAGTAATTTTTTGAGCTAACCAGCATGGGATTTGTTCCCTTTTTGTGGGTAATTTACCGATGACTGGTTGTATGTTTGTGTTCCCCTGATGAGGGGTGTGCTGTGGAATTCTTATTGCAGGTTGGACTGTTAACGTCCGCATGACATATTGTACTAATTATCTATGGATTTTAATTAATTGTTTTAGCTGAGCTAACAGTTCTGGACCTGTCATTTGTTTAATGGCAGGATGTGGTGTATAGCTGGCTAGTACAGGCCATGTTGCTCCTGGTCTACCTAGTGGACCAAGCCTGGTAATGTGATTTTGATGTTGTAGAGCGCCTTTAAACCAGAGCTGATGCTCTTGGTAAGTTAGTGGAATTTCAATGTCCTCGAAAGGAACATATTCTGCTGGAGGTTCCTCTATCTTATAGAAGTGTAACACATGTGTTGTTGGATTTGCTTGTGGGAATATAATCCATGAATAGAATACCTCTTTCTGCCGATATTCATGTGCCTCTATGACAAAAATTACCCTACCACCTCTTGCTGATAGGCCATTTTCTAGAAGCTTTATAGCTATTGATCTGCACATTTTCCAGGATGTTTATAGCATCCGCATCGACATGTCGGAAACCTGTAGTGACAAAACCTGGTTGTTTTGTATTTACTGCAGTTCCACTGCCCCCAGGATTGTCATCATCTGACATTTTGTTGAGAAGTTCTGCAGAGCAAGTTTCAAGAAAATACATATAAGGTGCACAATATTTTGGAACACTGTATCCTTCAACGTTGAACAAAACCAAAAACGAATAAATAGGATTCTTCATCCTACTCAGTTTAAAGCGGATTTTCATCCTTTAACCTACTCCAGACGTCTATTGGAGTATTTTATGGGATAAAGGGGTCTCTGTGAAAGGCACGACTGAGTTACTCTAGTATCTAGCTTTAAATTAGTACCTTACCAAACATTGGGCGCCATGTAGTGTAGTTCCTATATTGCCAATAGGCTCTGCACATTGGAATAATATATCCTATAGATGTGACGTAGGACTTATGTCAACTAGGTCTCTATCAAAATATATTAGACTTAATTGTGAGTGCCAGCTAGCTCAGAGGTCACTAGAAACTTTCTCGAGTTCACAAGAAGGGATTTAGTTTCTGACAACCGCATAAACATGACAACTTTGTTTCCCAATATAAAACTGATCTTCAGAGTCGTGGAAACAATAGATAGATATTTTACTCAGTCACTTGTGCATGCTTCGTTTCGCTTGAGGTGCAGAGAAATAGATAGACGGGTGCTTTCAATAAAAGGATTTATTGAACAGTCTTATTTCTCAAGCATAAGCAATGAACTGCTACAATCGTAAAACTGGTTGCAAAATATAGTGCATACAGTAAAAAGAGTAGAATAAAATAATACTGTAAGAGCATTGTATGGTTCCTAGACGATAGATAAATACATACATAAATAACAGAGGCTAAAAAGTACTCAACTGGTGCTTCTAAAATACGCCTACCCCGATGTACCTAACCTAAACTTAGTAAGAGGGAAGAAGTAAGTGAGGTTTAGCATAAATTTAGTATTCTTTGCCAAGAATCTATCCAATATTTCTCTTAGGGTCTAATCAGGTCTGTACCTTGTTTTAGAATGAAGAAGGTCAATCTCAGGACTCGATTTCCCAACAACCCGCAAGGGTAGCTTGGAAACACTGGAGCTGGATTTCTCGGCAGGAGAAAAGACAGCGTCTCTCTCAGTGCATCTACTGAAGGGTCGGCTTCCTTCGGCACTTGCTGTAGCAGGATGCGTCGGGCAAGTAGATAGTCGAACTGCTCCAAACCACTGTTTTTGCTATGGCAAGTGTGGGCATATTTATACCTTGAAGGTGCCGAGTTTGACGTAAAGGTGAACACAATAACGTCGTCAAAGAGTCTCAGTTCTTTGAAAACTCCATGATTTCTTGGACAAGTCAGTATTCGAGCAAGGGGAAGTCCCTAGCTGCGAAAGCCAAGTTTTCCAAGAAATCGTTGTGGATTTTCGGAACTAGTGGAAGTAGCCCTGCCGTATTTGGACTGCATGAGCTATGTCTAAATATGGTTATGATTTCTATGCCTATATAAGGATATGGTGATTTATACCTATATAAGGGCATGAATCAAGATAATTACAATAGGGTCCTAAAATGTTACACAACAGGTTAGCACATTAGTCTGGGATGTAGATATTTTTTTTCCCTTTTAGTCCTGACAAATCGCCTGCAAAATACTAATTTCGGCGAGAAACATGTTGACCCATTAATTATAAAGACGCCACAACCTGAGACATTACCTCAGTCTTATGCCTTATAATTCAGTTTTTACTTAGGGTAGGAGACCCCTTAATTAAAGTTGTTTTCCTAGGTACTCCCAACCCTATTTTACAGTTACATCCAATATTTACACACACAAGGCCTCCACCCGCACTTCACCAAACGGCTATTGGAAAAAGATCTCCGATAAATTGCCCCTACTAAAGGGAATCCGTTGGGTATTGCACCGCCGACCCGACGAGGAGCAGCCCGATGATGAAGCATGACACCCGACAGGGTGTGTGAGGGCTTTACAATCCAATACAATGGATTCCCAACATTGAACCCCAGTGGTCAGGTTGGGTTATAAATCCCTGTGTTCTTTGTCTCTCAAATTCATAGGAACAGCATATTCTTCTTATTGAAATTATTGTCCTTGGGCCCGTTTGCTGGACCTGTCTAAAAGCCCACTGTCTCTTCTTTAATTACAGGTCCTAGAAAGCCACATCAAAATCGCTCTTTATGTACAATATACATGGAAGTATGGAAGGTTTTGCAGCAGGAAGCTGTTGATCAAATACATGAAATTGACAGAGCAAATTTAGAGAAGCCTCTAACGGTAGTAGACAATGGTAGGACGACATTATCTACTAGGATATATTTTCTGAGTAACACTGTGTTGTCTGCTATTGACATCATACTGAGTGACATGTCCTTTTTACAACATGGACAAACACAGCTTAGGTTTATTATGCTACTGAGCTGAACTCGGCAGGCTTTGCGCAATGGTCATGTTCCATGGAACCATTTAAACGCCACAAATTTCTTTTTACCATACAATTTGACAAAAGAACCGAAAACCATGGCCAGAAAAGATGCGACATACACAATGTTACACATAGAAAAACTAGAAAAATTAACATTCACTTTAGCTGAGACACCATCAGCTGATGGGATCATACATGGGTTTATTTCTCTACCAATTTCAACATTTTAATTTAAGTACTGCGTACAACACTATCAAGTAGGCATATATGAAGTGCTAGGGGATGAGTGGTACCTGAGGCATGGGTCTTACCTTTCACTTACAGATGTAGAAATGGTTCAACTGAGGTTTTTCTTAGCGGTTTAAACAGCAAAAACACTTTAGGCTATTCTCTAATTTGCAGGGAAGTTATACTTCATGGGGCATGTAATGCGTCCAAGGCGAAGGTGCCCTATTATGTGAAAGGTTCCCTAGCTGCTGTAATTCGTCTGGTATTCAGACTGCTTTCGAATGGAAGCTATTTGATATTGAATGACCACGGTTGCTGTGGGATCAAACCAGGAATATTGTATCTGGTGACGGTTTCTAAGGTCGTGACCTGTTGTAAACACGTGCTTTTTCCACCTGCCCACACAGTTACGAAAGTGACAATTTGGCGTCCAATCTCAAGTGTGAACTTGATGTTTTAAGCAGACTGAAAGCCTTATCGTTTCAGAAGGAAGTTGCCTTAACATCTGCATGGGAGATTATGATCTTCAAGTTGCAAGGTCGTCTTCTGAGACACAGCTCTTACTACGCACTAACCTTTCACAATATTTTGGGGAGCTTGTGCACAGAATTTTAATGCCTCAAATACTGCGGGAGTAGTACAATTAGTTCTGGGTTGGTAAGTACCTTCCAGACTGTCTTCGGATTATTTCTATCCTTCATGCACTCCGTGCTTGGAAGAGTTTTTAGAGGCTTACCAATTGTCCTATTCTTCATCGTCGGGATATTGCTTTTATTTTATCTGGTCATGCTGCCAAATGGGGATGGCACTGCCACATGTGCTCATGTGTCGTGAAAGGATAATACAGTATTTTGGCGTACACTTGCTTCAAGAACTAAATGATAACTGGTTCTTGTCCTTTCGGCCTATCTTGTTACACTACTTGCAGTCTGTGTTCCGCTGTCTATTGTGCACTTTTGAGTGTGTCCTGGATATGTGCCATGGAATGCAACCGGTTCAATGTAAGGACATGGAACTGCTGGTGGGCTTGTTAAAAACTCAGATGCAAAGCTGCCCTGTGTGATTGCTGCTGCTTTCAAATGCATTTTATGAGCCTTCCTCGGATGCCTCAGCTCCTGAATTTGCGGATCTTAACTCTTCATTTGTGGATGTACTTATGGCCGTCACACCTTCAGCAGCTGCTGAGGAGGGTGATTTGACCATGTTTGTTCATGGGAACTTGTGAGAGGGATGGCAACGGAAACATTGTCTTGGCAGCTGGGTACAGTATTGTTTTGCTTGCTTTTCAAGAACATTTAAACAAACTGGGCAAGGCATCTTCTCTCTTTATAATCCCTGTTTCTACTTCAAACCAATTTGGAATACCTCCCTCTTTGGTAGGGTTCATATCTCTATGTGTTATAGGTACTATAGAAACCAACATCCCTCCATCTATAACTACTTGCACTGTCTGTGGTGATCTCCACATAACAATCTGCAAATTCGGTGAAGTCCGAATAAACCCTGTTGCAGGTGGACCTACTGCTGCTCCTTGAACATCTGCCATCAAATTTTACATTTTGCGCGGTATTTGCAACTGGCTAGCTAAAAACAAGGGAGGGAGAGAGAGAAGGGAAGGAAGGAAGGAAGGCAGGAAGGAAGGAAGGAAGGAAGGAAGGAAGGAAGACATAAGTATAAGGCTTCATAAGAATACAGCTGCTAAAGGTTTGTACAAAGTATCATTCACAAACATAGTCTGACAGTTTAACAGAAGGTAATATCCTCCTACCCGCCCTGCTGGTGACACAGTTGGTGCCAGTGTTAAGTGTAGGTGTGGGGGGTAACATTCTGCTCGTCTTACCGGTACTCGTGGTGCATGGCCCTCTGCGGAAGGAAGAGGCATTGGTAAGCTCTGGGAAGGAATGCACAGCCTCGTTGTGGGTGTTAGTTCCGCAGTACATTTCCTCATCTGACAATCCAGTGTACATACTACCAAAGGCATGAGTATGGGGTTGGGTATCACGGTCACGGTCAATAGGGGTGTCTTTGCA
Organism: Lissotriton helveticus; assembly: GCF_964261635.1. Classification (NCBI taxonomy): domain Eukaryota; kingdom Metazoa; phylum Chordata; class Amphibia; order Caudata; family Salamandridae; genus Lissotriton; species Lissotriton helveticus. Next base: position 1,621,629,336 of record NC_136063.1, on the reverse strand, counting down.
CCGCGAAAGGGCAGAGAAGTGCCACACTCTACCATCACTTAGCAAGGCAGAATTGCAGTACACCTTGCGTACAGAGAGGGGCTGTGTGAACCTATCATTGCCCTTGCTAATGTGACCGCTCCTTTTAACCTTGACGGTGTCCCCAATTTCAATCATGACAGGTTTGCACCCATGTTTTGAATCATACCTTTCCTTACAGCTCGCCTGTGCAGCCTTCAGCTTACTCCGAACTTGCTCAGTAGACCAATTGACCCTTTTGGCTACCTTAACCCAGCCTACATTGTCCTTGGACAAGGGAGTTCTACCTCGCATCAGCTCAAATGGGCTGTGACCAGTAGTGACACACGGCGTGATGCGGTACGCCCACACGGTTTTAAGTGTTTCCTGTTTCCATTCCCTTTCATTGCTATTAGCCAGTTGAATGATGCCTTTGATGACCCTGTTGAACCTTTCTACCACCCCGTTACCAGCAGGGTGATATACTGAGGTGGTTCTGTGACAGATTTTGTTTCTTTGTGTGTAGCTCTTGAAGGTTTCTGACATGAATTGAGGCCCGTTGTCACTGATAATGGTTTTGGGCAGTCCCTCTCGTGTGAAGACTTTGTCTAGAAATTTTACAACACTTAAGGAATTTGTTTGAGTGACAAATTTGACCTCTGGCCATTTTGAGAAATGGTCGATAAGGACAATAACATACAACTGTTACCCATTTTCGATTATTGGCCCCTATCGGAAATAGGAATCTCTGGGTCTCTGCTATGGATGAACTCCTTTTTGCAGGGAAGATCGCAGCAGGTTTGGCTCCCGCCGTGTGCCTCTGTGCCCATGAGGGTTTCTACTGGGGTTCCGCAGGGGTCATCACTTAGCCCGTTGTTATTTAACATCTACGTGACTCCGCTGATTTCTTTGGCGGAGTCGCTGGGGGCTAAGGTGATGCCTACGCCGACGATACCCAGTTGTTGTTTACCTGGAGCAAGGAGGAGGACTCGGTAAAGAGACCCCATCAGTGCTTGTCATCGGTCTTTCATTGGCTGGCTAATGCGCAGCTTAAATGTAATGAGGGAAAGTCTGAAGTACTGTTGTTCGGCTCTTTTGCTTCGGATTTTAGAGGGAGATTCTGGCCTCCTGGTTTTCCTTGCCCGCCTGAGAATAAGGGCGCCGCCAAAAACCTTGGCGTCTGGTTCGATGAGAATCTGAATTTTGTGACACATGTAAAAAATTGGCTGGCACCTGCTTTGGTGTGTTGAAAAGTTTGAGAAAGTTTCTGCCCTTTTTGCCGAGCTCCGCCAGAGAGACGGTCGTTCGGGCATTGATTCTTTCTCGCTTGGATTATGCCAACACCCTCCTATTCAGCAGCCCTGGTTTCCTTGTAAAGAAACTACAAGTGGTCCAAAACTCGGCTGCGAGACTCCTAGGGGGGCTGTCATCCAGGCACAGTGCCCGGGCTCTCCTTAGGTCTTTACATTGGCTTCCTGTTGAAACCCGCCTGAAATTTAAAATGCTCTCTACTGTGCAACGGGCCCTTTATGGTCTCGGCCCGAGCTATTTGCAGAAGAGACTTGCCTTTTATACTCCAGTGAGACAGCTGCGTTCATCCTCGCAACTGCTGATGCAGACTCCGAAATTTAAACGCCAGCGACTGGGGGGGAACTCCTTTGTGCGCAAAGCCTGTCTGGCATGGAATGTGCTGCCCCTGGCTTTGAGAGCCACTCAGGACCCCTTTTTGTTTAGGAAAGCTCTAAAAACCCTTCTGTTTTAATTGGTAATTGTACATCTTCTGCCTTGTTTTTCTGTAAGCGCCGGGACACTTCCGAGTAGCTGTGCGCTCTATAAATTAAAATAACATAACATAACATAACATAATGTCTACTCCTACCCTTTCCCACGGTATGGATGGGCAGGGAATGGGTTATTTTGGGGGTCTAAAAGTCATCTGTGATTTGTCCGAATTGAGACATAAGGTGCTGTCCCTGACCACTCTCTCAACTGCTAGACTTACTCTGGGCCACCAGTAACTATTCTTGACTCTAATTTTGGTTTTTGCGATACCCAGATGACCTTCGTGGCAGATCTGGAGTATTTTAGCTCTTAGTTTGTTAGGTGGGACGACTCTTCCCCCCCTTAAAAGTAATCCGTTTTTGTGAGAGAGTTCAGGTGTCACCTCCCAGAAGTGTCTCAATCAATCAATCAATCATGCCATTTGTATAGCGCACTACTCACCCGGGAGGGTCTCAAGGCGCTTGGGGGGAGGGGTATGCTACTGCTCGAACAGCCAGGTCTTGAGTTGTTTCCTGAAGGCGAGATGGTCCTGGGTCAGCCGAAGGTGGATGGGGAGGGAGTTCCAAGTCTTGGCAGCCAGGTAAGAGAAGGATATTCCTCCGGCGGTGGCTCTTCGGATGCGTGGTACGGCTGCGAGGGCGAGGCTGGTGGACCGTAGCTTGCGGGTGGGCGTGTAGAAGGTCAGGCGGTCGTTGAGGTACTTGGGGCCCAGGTCGTGGAGAGACTTGTGTGCGTGGGTGAGGAGCCGGAACGTGATCCTCTTGTCGACGGGGAGCCAGTGCAGGTTCCTCAGGTGGCTGGAGATGTGGCTGCGTCGGGGGACATCCAGGATGAGTCGGGCGGAGGCGTTCTGGATGCGCTGGAGTCTTTTCTGTAGCTTGGCTGTGGTTCCGGCGTAGAGGGCGTTTCCGTAGTCCAGTCGGCTGGTGACGAGTGCCTGGGTGACAGTCTTCCTGGTCTCGGTCGGGATCCAGCGGAAGATCTTGCGAAGCATACGCAGGGTGTTGAAGCACGATGAGGAGACGGCGTTGACTTGTCTGGTTATCGAGAGGGAGGGGTCCAGGATGAAGCCCAGGTTGCGTGCGTGGTCGGTTGGCTTGGGTGCGGTGCCCAGGGCTGGGGGCCACCAGGAGTCGTCCCAGGCGGAGGGCTCAATTCTTTAGCCAAAGCTTTCTTGAACTACATCCCTTAGTTACCATGTCAATCACTTCACACATTGTCTTATCCTTGTTTTGTTCTGATATCCATACATCTATAGATATTCCCTCTAGTTCCTCTTTTACACTAGCAATACACTTCTCATCACTTTCGTCATGTTTCTCATGTTCTGGTATGGGCATGCGGGTTAAAAAGTCTGCAAATACATTCTTTACCCCAGGCACATACTCTACGACATAATTGTAATCAAACAATCGCACCGATAGCCGTGACAGCCTAGTCGACACTGCGTACAATCCTTTAGTCGTAAAGACTTTTGTCAGTGGCTTATGGTCGCTACGTAGAATAACCTTGCTACCCCAGACAAACTGCCTGAAGTGTTCAAGGCTTCAGACGCACGCCAGTGCCTCACGCTAAATGACTGAGAATTTTTCCTCACTTGGGGTCAGGGAGCGTGAGGCAAAGGCTATAGTACACTCTTTTCCTCTAGCATCTCTTTCGATTAAAACTGCACCCAGCCCCTTGCAGCTTGCATCAGTTGTAATAATATTTTCAAGTAGGGGGTCAAAACCTTGCAAAGGTACAGTAGAACACATTTCATTTTTTAAAGATTCAAAAGTGTTCTGACAATCCTCATCCCATAAGAATGTGTTCTTCAATTTTAACAATTGTCTAATGACAAACGTTTTGTGCGAGAAGTTCTTTATGAATTTTGCGTAAAATTCTACCAATCCTAGGAAGGATCGTAGCTCCTCTTTGTTCTTTGGCACCGGTGCATCGTTGATGGCCTCCAAAAGTTCTTTCTTCGGACATATACCATCTCCTGTTATTTCATGCCCCAAATAGTTGACCCTTCGGCAGTCAAACTTTCACTTTTTGTACTCTGCGGTCAAACCCTTTGCTGCAAGTATGCCAAGAACTTGGTTTATCTTGTCGTCATGCTCCTGCCTAGATCTTCCCATGACGAGAATGTAGTCCTGAAACAACAATAAATCTGGGATGCCCTCGAAAATGTTTTGCATTAGTCTCTGAAACATTGCTGCCGCACTGGCTAAACCAGAGGGGACTCTATTAAACTGGTAACATCCGAAAGGTGTTACGAACGTGGTAAGTTTCTTACTCTCAATGCAGAGAACCTGGTGATACGCGGATTTCAAGTCTATTGTTGAAAACCTTTTTACACCCTTCCTTTTTGCAAGCATCTTATTGATCCTTGGCAGTGGGTATTGCTCAACCACTATGCTTCGATTAAGATCACGCAAGTCGATGCACAGCCTCAAGCGGCCATTGGGCCATTTCGCCACGACCAAAGGTGCCACCCATTCGGATGCCTCGACGTGTTCAATTATTCCATCTTGAAGAAGCTTGTCAAGTTGTGCTTTCACTTCTTCTTTCACTGAAAATGGCAAGTTGCGTAGTTTGTGCACTGCTGGAACAGCATCGCTCTTTACTTGAATTTTGTGCTTGAATCCCCTAAGTGCGCCTATTTCTCCATTGAAGACACTGGGAAATTTGTTTAACAAACACTTGCCGTAATCTTCCCTGTCATGTACAACCAGGACTGGATCCGACCTACTGGGCTCAAGCTTGATTCCTAGATCCCCTTGGTCCATCCACCCCAACACAGATGGTAACACTGCGGATACATAGAGTTTGCAGATTGCCTCTCTTCCCTTGAAGGCAAAATTCCATTTTCTGAATCCACATACATCTATGGGGTCCCCAGTGAATGTTTTGATCGTGATGTCAGCTTTTTCTAGCTGTTCCCCAAGTTGAGGAGCAAATTTCCCCTTCCATATATTATTGTTTACAATAGAGTACGGGGAACCTGAGTCCGCCCCAATACTAATCTCGACTCCACCTATTGTCATGTCACAGACTGTTTTTTTTTCCTGGACTTGTTCGTCTCATTGACACTAGAGACGCACTCGTCATCTATATTCAACACGAACGTGTTTGTGTCTTCTTCATCAGATGTGTCTGGATTGGACGTTTCCTCACATGCCACTATTTTCACTGAGCCAGTGTTCCTTCTGTGACACACCTTTTGGAAGTGACCCACTACTCCACAATATGTGCATTTCACACTCCGTGCAGGGCACTTCTTGTCATCTGACCAGTGATTTGTGCTTCCGCACCTGTAACAGCGCCGACTGTTACTGTACTGTGCTTTTTCAGGTGCTGGTTTGTAATTTCTATAAGTTCTGTTCTGTTTAGGTATTTTTCTTTTTGAGTCCGTAATCCTGTTTACTGTACCTCCTTCACTTTTTTCTTTATTTTCTGAAATGACTGCTTTAGCGCAGCGTCCAGTTCGTTCTGCCTTCTTCGCGATGTCAATAATGTTTTGTAGTGGGTACTCCCCCTTTGCCCACAAATTGTCTTGGATATTGCTGTTGGACCCTTGCATCACAATCTGGTCCCTAATGAACTCATCGTATAAATCCCCGAAGCGGCAGTTGAGGGCTACGTTTTTTAACGCTGACACATAGTCATCTATTGATTCCTCCTTGCCTTGTTTTCTGTGGAAGAACCTGTACCTAGCCACTCCCACACAGACTGTGGGTTTGTAATAGTTATTTAAGTGATCAATATCATTAACAAATACGTCTCCTTCACCTTCCCCCACAGTCTTCTTATTAATGCTATTATACACCTTTATTCCACCAGCTCCTAAACTGTGTAGCAAAATGTTGTGCTTTTTTTCTGCTTTGAAATCATCCTCATCATCAAAATTGGAGATGTAGTTCATGAAGTACTCCCTCCATTCCTCCCATTTGATTTCAGGTTCACCTTTACCTGGTAGAAATGCTTGTGGAGGCATCAGGATCCACAGGTACCCCGAAGCTATGCTAATTTTCTGACTTTTTTCCCCACAATTTTTTGTTGTTGCTGGTATAGATTGTTTATAAATGTTTCTGTGAAGGTTACTATGTGAGTGCTCAATTTTTTATTACCACATTTTTCATAACATGTACAAGGTTTGACTTCACTTTTTCTTTGTTGAGCAAATTCAACTCATTGCCTGTATTGTTTATTTTTTAATGCAAGCGCTGAATTGCTCCTTAACGTAAGTTTGAAATGCTCCTTGTACTGTAGTCTTTTTAATTGCAGACTAAGGGGCTCATTAGGATGGCGGACGGAAGAGCCACCGCGGCCCTGGAGTAGGCGGAAAAACCCTTTTCCGTGTCCGCCTGCCGCGGATACTCCGTCCGCCATATCAGGATAGGAAAACGTGTCAAATTTCCGTCCGCGACGGGAAAGCACGCACCGCCGTCGAACTACACACGACCACGCGGCGAACGGAACACATCCGGAGGCTCCGCCGTACGTACTGATGTCTAAGACCGTCCCCCAAATCAAGATGGCGGAAAATACACATAAAACCACTGCGGAAAAACAACCTGTCTGAACACGGCGGAATCCCCACAGCGAACATAGGTGACATAGCAGAGATACCCACCGCAAGCTGACCACCACCATGGACCCAGCGCTACACGCTTTCCCGATGCTCTTCGCGATCCACCACGTCCTAGTCATGGCCCACCATCGACGCCGACGCAGGTAAGGCACAAACCATTGGCTGCATGGAGGGGAATACCAGCAAGGGTCGTGACGTAGGGAGGGGGAGTGACATGTTACCGAAACCACTGATGAGAAGCAAATAGAAATACACATTTGTAGTACGCAAGCAGGAATGACAACGACAAACCACGACACATGATTGACTACCTTTATTGCACATAATAGGGGTATAATCACAGTGTATGCGTGAGCATGGGCAAAGTGGGCACCAGAGCAGCTACATCAGAGGCAGCATGTGAGAGGGCAGAATGCAGTATCAGAGCATCAACAGGGCATTGTGCCCAACAGAGCAGGTACATCATTGGCAGTAAACGAGAGGGCAGAATGCAGTATCAGAACAGCAACAGGGCATTGTGGAGTACAGAGCAGGTACATCATTGGCAGTAAACGAGAGGGCAGAATGCAGTATCAGAACAGCAACAGGGCATTGTGGAGTACAGAGCAGGTACATCATTAGGGGTAAACGAGAGTGCAGAATGCAGTATCAGAACAGCAACAGGGCATTGTGGAGTACAGAGCAGGTACATCATTGGCAGTAAACGAGAGGGCAGAATGCAGTATCAGAACAGCAACAGGGCATTGTGGAGTAAAGAGCAGGTACATCATTGGCAGTAAACGAGAGGGCAGAATGCAGTATCAGAACAGCAACAGGGCATTGTGGAGTACAGAGCAGGTACATCAGAGGCAGCACGTGAGAGGGGCCAAGTGCATCAACAGTCCATAGCACTGAACATGTCCATCAGAGGCAGCACGTGAGAGGGGCCAAGTGCATCAACAGTCCATAGCACTGAACATGTCCATCAGAGGCAGCACGTGAGAGGGGCCAAGTGCATCAACAGTCCATAGCACTGAACATGTCCATCAGAGGCAGCACGTGAGAGGGGCCAAGTGCATCAACAGTCCATAGCACTGAACATGTCCATCAGAGGCAGCACGTGAGAGGGCAGAATGCAGTATCAGAACATCAACAGGGCATTGTGGAGTACAGAGCAGGTACATCAGAGGCAGCACATCAGAGGGCAGAATGCAGTATCAGAACATCAACAGGGCATTGTGGAGTACAGAGCAGGTACATCAGAGGCAGCACGTGAGAGGGCAGAATGCAGTATCAGAACATCAACAGGGCATTGTGGAGTACAGAGCAGGTACATCAGAGGCAGCACATCAGAGGGCAGAATGCAGTATCAGAACATCAACAGGGCATTGTGGAGTACAGAGCAGGTACATCAGAGGCAGCACGTGAGAGGGGCCAAGTGCATCAACAGTCCATAGCACTGAACAGGTCCATCAGAGGCAGCACGTGAGAGGGCAGAATGCAGTATCAGAGCATCAACAGGGTATTGTGCCCAACAGAGCAGGTACATCATAGGCAGTATACGAGAGGGCAGAATGCAGTATCAGAACAGCAACAGGGCATTGTGGAGTACAGAGCAGCTACATCAGAGGCAGCACAAGTACGTGTCCCTACCAACCCGTCACAGGGACCACAAGAGTGCCACGCAGTTCTCAATGGACACACCATGTGAAATAACATTTGAGTGAAGTGTTCAGCACCTCACATCACAGAATCAGGGGGACTGCGTGAACTACCTGCCTCGGACACACTGCCAGCACCAGCAACAGGAGTGTGAGACACAGCCACAGCCCGAGTGACACACACATGGGCCACGGACCCAGACACACTGGCAGCACCAGCAACAGGAGTGTGAGACACAGCCACAGGCCAAGTGACACACACATGGGCCACGGACCCAGACACACTGGCAGCACCAGCAACAGGAGTGTGAGACACAGCCACAGCCCGAGTGACAGACACATGGGCCACGGACCCAGACACACTGGCAGCACCAGCAACAGGAGTGTGAGACACAGCCACAGCCCGAGTGACAGACACATGGGCCACACACCCAGACACACTGCCAGCACCAGCAACAGGAATGTGAGACACAGCCACAGATGTAGTCACTGACACGTGACCCACTGACCCAGACAGACTGCCAGCACCAGAAACAGGAGTGTGCAACACAGCCACAGATCTTCTAACGGACACGTGAGCCATAGACCCAGATAGACTGCCAGGACCTGCAACAGGAGAGGGCACAACAGAGACTGTGCCACTACATGATGCATGACAGCCAACAACAGACACAGTGCCACCATCTGATACATGAGAGTCAACTGCACCTGCGCCACTGGGACAACTGAAATGATGAGCCACAGGGCTGTATGGGCCAGGAGGCAGGGTGGGCCTGGGAGCTGGGGATAGCTGACCTTGAGCCACATCGGGGTTGGCAGGTGTCAATGGTGTGTGTCTGCGTTTCTTAGGGATGTGTGAGTGCACCCTGGACAGGACAGGACTGCCAAGTGGTGGGGACTCTAAAGAATCACCACCCACCATAGGTGGACCATCTGCAGCCGGGGATCGGGTTTCTGGGGACGTGCTGGAGCCTGCTTGTCGTTTGCTGTGTGCCTGCCGCCTGGACTCTGAATCATGTGTAATGGGGGATGCAACAACAGGGGACACCCTCCTCTGCTTCGGACTGGCCTGGATGGGAGTGGAGGTATGGGGGGACTCCGCCGCGGAGACATCTGTTTGGCGTTCAGTAGAAAACATCAGCCTCAGTGCAGCCAGGGGTGAAGTATGCCTGTCCTTGATTGCGCCATTGTCCATGCTAGAAGCCTTGTCCGTAGGATGTGCCTTATCCTTAGGTGGAGTGTTGTCTCTGGATGTAGCCTGTGCCCTGGTCACCGCCCTGTTCCTGCCAGCAGACTTGTCGTCTGTGGTGCACCTGTCTCCAGTAGACACCTGCTCTCTGTGTGTGTCCCTGCCCTTGGGAGATGGACCTTGCTCTGTTGTGGTCCTGCCCTTGGGAGTCTCCCTGCTCTTAGGAGGTGCCTTTGCCTTTTCACTGTCCTTGGGAGGGTCCCTTTCCTCTGTTGTGGCCCTGCCCTTGGGAGTCTCCCTGCTCTTAGGAGGTGCCTTTGTCTTTTCACTGTCCTTGGGAGGGTCCCTTTCCTCTGTTGTGGGCCTGCCCTTGGGAGTCTCCCTGCTCTTAGGAGGTGCCTTTGTCTTTTCACTGTCCTTGGGAGGGTCCCTTTCCTCTGTTGTGGGCCTGCCCTTGGGAGTCTCCCTGCTCTTAGGAGGTGCCTTTGTCTTTTCACTGTCCTTGGGAGGGTCCCTTTCCTCTGTTGTGGGCCTGCCCTTGGGAGTCTCCCTGCTCTTAGGAGGTGCCTTTGTCTTTTCACTGTCCTTGGGAGGGTCCCTTTCCTCTGTTGTGGGCCTGCCCTTGGGAGTCTCCCTGCTCTTAGGAGGTGCCTTTGTCTTTTCACTGTCCTTGGGAGGGTCCCTTTCCTCTGTTGTGGGCCTGCCCTTGGGAGTCTCCCTGCTCTTAGGAGGTGCCTTTGTCTTCTGACTGGCCTTGTCCAAGGTACAGTCCATGGACATGTGAGTATCCCTTGCCTTGGGAGTACCTTTTGTGTTGAATGCCTGTGTATCTCCTGAAGGCATGTCCCCCAACAACACTTGTGGATCGTGTGTGTGTACTCCAGTGTATCTGACGTTGTCTACGTGAACAGATTTAGCTGATCTAGGGGATGGGGTCTGTGCCCTGCGTGCCCTGACGTGCTGTCTGACGCTGCTTCTAGTGCAATAACCTGTATTTGAGTCCTGCTCAGAATAATCACTACCCCCTGAGTCATCCAGTGGTGTAGATGGGGAAACAGAAGTAGCACCCTGTTCATGCAACTGTACTATTGCAGACGACACACTGCTTGCCAATGACTGCACTGTCCTGTGTAGACCTGCAAGATCGCCATGCATCCCTTCCATGAATGCCACCACCTGCCCCAACTTCCTATCATGGTCCTGGAAAGCATTTGTCATATTGGTCTGCCCCACACACAGCTGTCGCAGCAGATCAACGGCCTCAGCACACAGTGCATTTTGGCTCACCGTGGCAGGGGCAGCGGTGCCTGCACCGAACGCCACTTTGCTCCCCCTACTCCTGCGGCCACGAACAGTAAATGGTGCAGTTGGCGGAAGTGTGGGCCCTGTGTGCTGTCTTCCGACAGAAGGTGATGATTGCCCACTCCCAGTCTGTGACAACAGTGCAGGCTCACCAAGAGTGTCCGACGAGGAGGACGATGGTGTCTCCACATGCGAGTCCTCAGGGACGGTCCTGTCCCCCTCTCCGGCGCTGGCCTCCTCTGTGTCAATCTGCGTGTGTGCGAAGTCTGAGCCGGACTCATTTCCTCGACTAATCTCCACCGTCTGTGGCTGAGTGTCCTCTGTCATAGCTGAAATGCACATAAAAGATGTGTAAGTCATGGGCACACTGACGTACAGAAGGACCAGGATTGCCAAATTCCATAGCTGACAAAGATTTTGTAGCCCCCATCCTGCACACGGCCCACCTCTACCAGTCATCCTCACATTTCATGAGCGTTGGTGGCCGTGACACATGTACAGCATGCGGACAGGGCAGGAGCACGTACATCTGCACACATTTCCTGCCATGGGGCCATGGACCACTAGGGGATGTGCTTCAACACTCAACTACTAAGCAAGTGGCGTGTCAACATGGTGGACCTGTATGTCAAATGACAACCACCCAATGGGACCAACATGGCATCACAGAGATACATACGCAACACGGAACTCAATACTGTGTCTGTGCACCAATACATGCATAGCACTCACAGGTTTCCTACACAGACAGTATGCTCACCGCTAGTTTGCTGTTGATCGACACTCAGACGTTCGCCCAGTTCAGGATGCATCACTGCAATGATACGGTGCATGAGAGGGGTCATGGAGCGTCGGGCCAGACGGGGTGTCCTTGGAATCATGCCCAGTGTTACTTCCGCTACATTCTTGCTCAGCCTGGAAATGTCGTCCCAGCGTTTGTGGCAGTGTATATGTCGTCTGTTGCACACCCCCAATGCCCGTACTTCCCGTGCTATGCTCCTCCACAGGTCCTTGCGAAGGTGCAGCTTGACCTACCATGATGGGAGACAAAAGGGTTTAAGTCAGTGGACAGTTGGCCTGTCACACACATAGGGGCAAGACGTAACTGTCAGCAGCCATGCACAATCAGGAACATATGTGTAGCCCACACTACACAGCTAAGATAGCAATAGGCCTGATTATTTGGCCCCCTCATGCACACCAACATGTCCCACACTGCACTTACCACCCGTCCTGGTGTGCCGTAGAGGCGTCCATAGTTGCGGAGCACACCGTCCACGAGGACATCAAGCTCCGCGGCGGTGAAGGGTCGAGACCGGATCTCTTTGCCTCTCGACATGGCAAGATCACGGAGTATGGCACTAGAGCAGCAGTCGGTGGTCAGCTCAGCAGCAGCAGCAGGTCGAGGTGATGGTCACAGGCAGCAGTCGGTGGTCAGCTCAGCAGCAGCAGCAGGTCAAGGTGATGGTCACAGGCAGCAGTCGGTGGTCAGCTCAGCAGCAGCAGCAGGTCGAGGTGATGGTCACAGGCAGCAGTCGGTGGTCAGCTCAGCAGCAGCAGCAGGTCGAGGTGATGGTCACAGGCAGCAGTCGGTGGTCAGCTCAGCAGCAGCAGCAGGTCGAGGTGATGGTCACAGGCAGCAGTCGGTGGTCAGCTCAGCAGCAGCAGCAGGTCGAGGTGAACAGGCAGCACTGGTCCCCAGGGTAGGAAGTGTCATTTTGGCCAACACACATATATAGGGCCCTCAGCACGTGTCAGTGGCATACGTCGCCAGCAATTGGTCAGCCCTGGAAGCGTGTTCGTGAAATGGGCCAATGACTGGCCCTGTTGTTGCGGTGCACTGCTTCCGCTACTTGCGATTGGCCATATGCGGCCAGCGTCCCTCTTCCCATTGGCTGCATGTGCACGGACCGTCACGGGCACACATCGGCAACCACACGTGCAAGCTTCAGGCACGGATGCTTCAGTTGCAACAATGTTCTATCACTGGCGCCACCATGGCGGTGCACGTACTCAGCGGGGGAGGTGCAGGCCTATACACCCTTTAGATGTACTCAATGGACATGCCAGTTCATGTCCCCTCTTACAGTCACATTGCATCATCCACCGTACACCGGCCGGAGCGGCCGGGCCAAGGACGGTCGTGCCGGCCATGTACACAACCGCCGTGCCCGGCCATGTACACAACCGCCGTGCCCGGCCATGTACACAACCGCCGTGCCAGGCCATGTACACAACCGCCGTGCCAGGCGGTGTCAGGGTAGACCAGTGGGAATGATTGTCTATGTGGGACAGGATACTTAGCAGGGTGAATGTCTGGCACAGGCAGTGACATTGTCATTGGCGACCCCTCTTGGAGCGTGTGGATGGCGCTCCAACACTGCTCTCAGCCACTTCCAGCCTCGGCCGGCCCCTCCGTCTCTGAGGTGGAACAGAGGCAGCTGGGGGGGCAGGTTGTTGATGGGCCACATCCGTCGCCAGGGGCACAGGTGGTGGTGGCGGCGGTGGAGGCGGAGGTGACGGTGGCGGTGGAGGCGGAGGTGACGGTGGCGGTGGAGGTGGAGGTGACGGTGGCGGTGGTGCTACGACAATTGGTGGAGGGGGGGGGGTTGTTCCGGCCAACCCATTCCCTCCACATCGTTGCCTGCTGGCCCATGATGTGCACTATCTGGCCAAGGAACCCAGAGATTTCGCGCAACATGTTGGTGTTGTCCACTGAGTCCTGGTGTGCACGATCAGCGTTTGCCTGGGACCGGTCGTATGACGCCTGGCACCTGGCAAGGGCTTGTAGGGACTCTGCCACTGGATGGGGTAGCTGTCCTTCCTCTGTACGGCGGTGTGTGGGTCGCCTGATTGGCTGATGTCCCGTTGCCTCTCTTTGTGGCCCACTCACCCTGCTTGGGTGTGAGGCCGATGGACCAGCGTCGTGCGCTGGGTTAGGCTGGGTGGCACAGGCAGGAGTCGTGGTACTGGTGGTACTGGTGGTACTGGTGGTACTGGTGGTACTGGTGTTACTGGTGGTGGTGGGGACTGTGCAGATCACAGAGGCAGGTGTCGCTGGAGTCACACATGCGACGGTGGTCAGTCCCGGGAGTCCCTGTGAGCCAGATGGCCTTGGCTGTGTGCTTGGTCCCGCTCCATCCTCCGCACCGGAGCTGCCTGTGCCCTCGTCACTAGAGAGTCCTGTATGTGTGGGAGGCGAGGCTGGCGGCCGGGTACTGGTTTCCCCAGTCAGTTCACGATCACCTGCGGGACAAGATAGAGCTGGTCAGTAATGTGGACATTACATGGTCATATAGATTTGTAGACATTTCTGTTTCCTGTCGCACACACCCCACACACCCCACCCTCCACCACCACCACCCTCCCCGTGAACATGGGGGCCTGTTGGGAGTTGTAGTTTGGGCCTCTCACACACCCCACCCTCCACCACCACCACCCTCCCCGTGAACATGGGGGCCTGTTGGGAGTTGTAGTTTGGGCCTCTCACACACCCCACCCTCCACCACCACCACCCTCCCCGTGAACATGGGGGCCTGTTGGGAGTTGTAGTTTGGGCCTCTCACACACCCCACCCTCCACCACCACCACCCTCCCCGTGAACATGGGGGCCTGTTGGGAGTTGTAGTTTGGGCCTCTCACACACCCCACCCTCCACCACCACCACCCTCCCCGTGAACATGGGGGCCTGTTGGGAGTTGTAGTTTGGGCCTCTCACACACACCACCCTCCACCACCACCACCCTCCCCGTGAACATGGGGGCCTGTTGGGAGCCATGTACATGTTTGTGAGTTGGTGTCCAACTTGCATGGGTTGGGGCGTAGGAGATGTTTCTTCTCAGTTGTGTGAGCCTGACCATGTCGTGCTGATCGTGGTGCTTGGTTTGTACTTACCAGCCTCTTCTCCTTCGTCAAGTCCGTCTAGGCTCTCTGGGTGTAGTATCACCAGCCCATTCTGCTCCCAATCGGTGTAGGGTATGGGCTCCGGGGGTGTTCCACCGCCAGTAAGAATGGCTCTTGCATTGTTTTTCGATCGGATGCCCTTCACCCTGGTCTTCAGGTCATGCCACCGCCTCTGAATTTCATGCTTCGTCCTCGGCACAGTCCCCGACGCATTCACCCGAGTGACGATCCTGTCCCACATGTGGTTCTTTTGCGCCACGGACGTCTGCTGGACTTGGGCCCCGAAGATGTGGGGCTCAACACGGATTATTTCATCTACCATTACCCTCAACTCGGTCTCCGTGAATTTAGGTTTTTTTTGGGGTGCCATGGTGTGTGGTGCTCAGTGTGTGAGTTGAGTGAGTTGGGGGGTGCAGGTGTGTGTGATGTGTAGGAATTGTGTGGTGGGTGTTTGTGTGGTGGGTGTGGTAGGGTGATGGTTGTGTGTCTTCTATGTGAGTTAGCAGTATCTCGATTTGGGCCTCTTGCTAGCAGCAATGCTGTGATGCAAAGGATTGTGGTAGTGTGTGGGTGTCATTTTATAGTCGTGTCTCAATGGTTGTTGGCAGTCAGGTGGTAGGTGGGCGTGTTGACTAGTGTGCATTATTGGATACTTGGGACGTGTCATGGTGGCTTGTGCTTGGTGTTGGTGTATGGGGGGGCGTTGTCAATGTTCGTATATTTGCTTTGGACTTGCGGTACACTTTCTAACATTTGTTTGACGCTAGGGATGTTGTGCGTGTTGGCCTTCCGCAGTGATGCAGTGTTTATCGTTGCATTCTTTCTGCCGCGGATGTGGATGGCTGTGCGTTACGTGGTACGGGCGGATTTATCCTAATTGCGGCCACGGAGTATTCACAGGTATGGCGGTACATGTGTTATTTTCCGCGGTCATTTCCGTCCGCGGCGGTGGTTGTTCATTGGACTCCGTCCGCCGCGGACGGAGTTGGATGTGTTCCGTCCACCGCGGACGGTGTTGGTTATGATCCGTCCGCCGCGGTCGGAGTTTCGTGACATGATTATCCTAATCCCAACCGCGGAATCTCCGCGGCGCTGCCGGGAGTTGAATTTCCACAACCATGGCGGACAGTACCCATTTCCGTCCGCCATCCTAATCGACCCCCAAGTTTGCTTTGTTAATGTATCAAATGTATTTTTAACATGTGATAGAAATTGTACCTGCTAGTTCCGTTTTACTTCTTTTCCCTTATACTGTTTATCCACTTGACTACGTCGTGTTGTTTTGAATTATCTCCTTCTCCGATCGCTTTTTAGAATAGTTGTGTTGCCTTTCTGTGGCTAGCGTGATGCGTCACAATTTGTGTGAACCCCAAAAAGCTGACTTTTCCTTTCTAAAATGGCCGTCTTCAACGTGCGCGTCACGTCTCCTGTTCTGAGTGCCTCGTGATCAGCTAAGTCAGAGTTCATCTGTTGGGCACATACGTCATGAATTCCGTTGAACACCTCAGGGGGCCGACTCTCCGAAGATTCGTTGACAGTTATAACGGTATTCCTTGCTTTTCACTGTACATATTCTTTCTGTTTTGGTAAATTTCTCATCACCATCCTATTTCATTAATATTTCCTCATGTTTTTCATTTTTTTTAAATGTGCCATGTAATTTCAATTTCACTTTGAAACGTTTTTGGTTATGTTCCTGTTAATGAGGTGATACTATTCTTTATAAATTCCTTTTCGTTATTTTTAAGTAAATATTCTTCCATTCACTTTCTTTTTTTAACCGGTTCATATAATTTTTCCTTGAACTGACTGACCTCCTTATTTCTGTTCTTCTTTTCTTGAGGTTATTTCTTTTACCTATTTTTCTGCGTGGATTCACGTGTTGGTGCTCGTCGCCATAAATTATAAGGATACTCCGACTCCAGTAAATACTTGTGGAAAACTTATTTATTATAATTTCACCAACACAGGCTCCGTGGATGCGGAGCGCACAGAACACCTCAGCTCTGCCGGCCACCAGCTGTCAATTGTCAACATTCCAGAAGTGACAGCTGGTGACGTAGAGGGCAGTGGTACGGTGTCCGTAAGAGGACACATAACAATCATAACATCAGCTGACCTCTCCCTAGCCACCGCCCCACGCTTCCACAGAAACAGATCTGGTGGAAGGACCTTCTCCTACCTTGCAGCCAAGACATGGAACGAGCGGCCCCTCCACATCCGGCGAAGCCCGACACTGGTCCATTTCAGGAAAGACCCCAAGACCTGGCTCTTCAAATTACCCCAAGGGAGCTGCACCCAGACCTTCCCCTCATCCCCCAAGTGCATTGAGACCCTAACGGGTGAGTAGAATGCTTTACAAATCCCTGAGTGATTGATTGATTAGAATTAAATCAAAAATCTGCTGTGCACACTTCAACTGTCCCTATTTCCAAATGAGGTCGTACACTGCTCGCCCCATGATACCTACTACATCGACCATCATGCTCCGGGGTCACACGCTCATGGGACGAGCAGTGTGCGACCTCATTTAGAAATACTATTTATACAGGCTCCCTTGAGCCGGTGGAGGTGACAACCTCGAAATTCCGCACCTGCGCGCATAAGAGGTATCTGGACCTACGAATATTTTCGGCAGCCCATGCAGCAACCCCGTGCACACGCCTAATCCCTGCTGACGAGCGTTAATGAACGCGAAACACGTGTCCAGGGATGGCAAGCACATCAGTGAACACCCTCAAGATTCAAGACTCGGGTAGAAGCGCACCCGCTGATACCTACTACATCCACCATCATGGTCCGGGGTCACACGCTCATGGGACGAGCAGTGTGCGACCTCATTTGGAAACACTTCAACTGTCCCATTCAATTTAATGGTGCCAGAAACTCAAGCTTTTGTTTTATGGACTAATCCATCTATGATATAAATTCAAATGAGAAAAATATTTTATTACATTTGAAATCTTTTATATACTTCTGAGATTTATTTTTGATATGTAAGACTTGTAAAAGTTAACGTCATTACTCCGGACCGAAATAGCTCTCAGGGTGACGTGCAATTAACCTGCTGTGATGAAATGCTCGCCAAGCTAAAAATCGATATTGAATTACATTTTACTGGCAAAGTATCTAAACATTTGTTTGTTTACGGCACTACAAGGGAAAGCTCCTGGAACACAAAGATGGTGGCTTCTGGCTTTCATTCGTTAAAGGCAACCTGATGACCTGAGTATTAGTGCTGACGCTCGACGACGCACCCTGACGTCAGAGGGTTCTGAATGGAGAGAGGGAGGGGCGTGGCTAGAGAGCCTGCTCCCTATGCTTATGAGTGTGTCACCGCTTGCGAATGGAGGAGTGCGCCTGCGCTCCGGCTCACGCTGTGTTGCTGCTGCGGGCTCGTATCTGACAGCTCAGGTAGACCCAGGTGCCCGGGTCCTCCCCCGTCTCCTTTGCCCCTTTGTGATCCGCTCGTTTACTCCCCTCGCAGAAGCGCAGCCGAGCGGCAGAGAGATCTCCTGAGGGGCCCGTGGGAGGGGATCCGTGGGCATCCCCAGCATCACCTGCCATGGAGAGCCAGGAAGGTAGCCGGCAGGAAGAGCAGCTCCTCCCGGGCAAGGGCGGCCCCCCCGTGCTGCACATCGTGGTGGTGGGATTCCATCACAAGAAGGGCTGCCAGGTGAGCACCTACCTCGTATCTGCGCATTTTCACAGCTACAGTGAGAGACAGGGACCACTCCGGCGTATTTTGAGAGGATTGGGACCTAATGCGATGTTGTTAGACTGATGGGCGCTTTCACGTGGCTGACTGTTTATGGTGCCACTCAAGAGTGAGGTTGGCGTTGAGGGTGTGAGACTCATTCCTAACGACTTTGGTGCTGAAAACCAGGGTTCGAGCCTCGGGGTCGTGTCCACATCCTGTGATTCTGGACAAATCACTTAATCTCCTCATGCCTGAATGTGTATTGTAAATACGGTGCTCATGTAAAGCGCTCCAATACCTTCGGGTCGAGTTCGCGCTATATAAATATGCAAAAACAAACAACAACAAAAAACAAACCCACCTTTTGGCTACTTCTGATTAAAATTCAGCTTCACGATGGTCGGTTAATGGTTACACGGCCACTCGGTTCGTCTCTGCAGCCTCTAGTAGTAATAACCGTGTTTGTCAAATAGCCAAACGATGAGGCCTGTTCTACTTGTGTAATGTATGAATTGAAGACAGTTTTGTTTGGGAACTAATGGTGTGTTGTTCCATTGTTTACGTAAGAACAACTGGTATATGAGACAGGTTCCAAAATATTAGTCTTACGAACTGATGCATGAGTCGTACGTATATGCAGATGATTGTAGTTTTCATTGCAGGTAGCTGTTTTCGTGTTTTTACCTGACGCTCCTGTTTATATAAATATAGATATTATTGGGACACTTGTCACCTGTCTGCCTTTTTTTATTTTTTTTTATCTCAAAATATTTTTATTGAAAATAAATTTGACATACAGACAGTTTGTCACAATTCTTGACTTCTTAGACCAAAATATAATGTCTGGCTTGTGGTGGAGCACGAGCGAGAAAGAAAAGATAGAGAGAGAAAAAGGGGGGGGGGTTTATCGTTCCAGGTGGGCGTCCAGGGCCGCCCACATGTCCCCTCTGGCCGTGTGATTCGCCGGGTTGTGGTTGGCGGTAATGTTGTCGGCCCCTCGTAGAAATGTTACCCAGTTGAACCAACGTTTGCATGAGGTGATGGTGATCGCTTGATGGAATACAAAATTCATTTAGTGATGGCTAATCCCTATAGTACTGCAGCCTTCATATAGTAAGGGCTAACACATCATATGCTAAAACTTTTCATGTAGTGATGGTTAAAGGTGATGTACTGCAGCGTGCGTGTGTTGATGGCTAACATTTAATTTGTCTACATTTAGTGAGCGCTAATGCTTAATGTGCTTCTAAGGAACTCTTTCTCTCTCAGACCACTTGCTGGTCAATCCCTCCCCTGTGATATGTAAACAAACTCTTAAACCAGGGTTAGAATGGGAAAGAAAATAGTGGCAGGCACCAAAATAAAAGTGGGCCCCGTTAGCAAATGAAATAGTTAAAAGAAAAAGGTAGCCCACGGCTGCAAAGCACAGTACTTTTGAATTTCTAAAGGCACGCTATATAGGTGTTTTGCATGGTAAGAGAAACTTCATGTGTTTGTGCTTGCTGCAGGTAATGTTAGTGGTAGTAACAACTGATTTCAAAAGAGGCTAAAACAAGCACCCAGTGAAAAAAAAAAAACGGGCCACAAACTGACCTATGAGACCAGCCCTTCTGCCACGGCCAGATTGCCCTAAAGGCCCATCAGTTACTGCGCAAACTCACTAACTCTCCAAAGCTAGAATCAACACCAAAATTCCACCCTAATATCACCACCCCAAGCACTATGACGTGGAATACAGGTAACGTAAATATCTGTGAACATCTCAACCATTCCTCGTATTTTCAATAATTGTGCTGCTGCCTGTACTATTGATATTCATGAATACTGCAACCATTCCTTGCAGTAAACAGAACACGTGTATGTAGTATGTTGTTATGTGTGTCTACATGTCTAACCATTTTCCACTCATTGATCATCAAGCCAACTTGAAGGCGTATGCATACCTTTAACTATTTTTATGTACCGTTTGATTCGCAAATATGTGCAGCAAACTTATAGAAATGAAGGTGTAGGATATGTAGTGATGAGCAATAAGACACACATAAGTGAGTTCTGTGAAGTGGTGGGTACATCATACAACCCCTTAGGATTCGAGGGCTTTTAGGGACAAGAGCTTTCCGTGCTAAAGATAGGGTGGATCAGGAAATCATCATGGGAATCCGACCTTTTTTAGTGTATTAATGTCATTGGAAATGGATGGTAGTCAAGTTAAAATAGGTAGGTGGTTACTCCTGGGTGCTGACACGCATGACATTGGGTGGTGATGATTAGGAAGGGATCTGCTCTTTTATGACAATGGTCAACTAGCTGAATTGAGGCTTTTTTTTTTTTTACAGCTCCCTGACAGAGGGAGCAGGTGAATCAATTCACTTTTGTGAGGAATTTCTTAATAAAGTAATGTTCTGGATTCTTTTAGTAAAGTTGCATGGAAAGTTGCAGATAATGTAAGATACATATTCCATATTATTGTGCACTGCCTACAAAAAACTATTTGTAAATTTGTTACAAATTGAAGGGTTGAAACTCTTTACTAATGATGTTGCTGAGTCCACCTGAGGAGAGGTCTAGTCTGTCGGGCATTGTGAAGAGATTGCATTCTCATCAATTGATCTGAAATCGGTGAACAGTGTACTCATCAAAATGTATCATTCTCCCTGGTCATGCTGTCCTGGAGTTAGAATCTGTTGCCGTCCTATCCCTGTTAGATATGTGTGACTGGCTGATTGAATAGAAATCTAAGCCACTAGAAAAATATGGGATTAGAAAATGCAAGTCTCTAGGCAAACGTAGGACTAGGAGAACCAATCACTATGAACCCTCCAGGTCAGAAGTGCAAAGCCACTTGAAGCGCTTGTGATCTGGAGATCCATGCTTGCATTGGACAGGGGATCCACTGCACTTGAAGTGCATGGGACTAGGGGTTCCTAACTTCTAGGAGCATAAAGAACTATAGGAGCCAAGCGGCCAGAAGTGCTTGGGACTATGAGAGCTAAGCCACTAGGATGCCTGTGCCACTAGCGGAGCCAAGCCATCAGAAGTGCAGAGCACTAATGTAGCCAAACCACCTGGGATCAGGACCGCCAGTCCCCTAGAAACCCTTAGGGGTAGGAGGGTCCAAGTCACTAGAAGTGTACTTCTCTTTCTGCATTCCATCTTTTGTAAGTCGACAAGCATGTTTGTATTCATTTTTATTAAGAAACCCTAATGGCCCGTGTCCTCCAGCATAGGCCGAATGCTCCACCTTACCCCATTGTAATAAAATGTGTTTGCACTGCCTTAAATCCCAGTGCAGGACTGGGCTGCAGTTGATTGGTGGCGCTCCAGAGGTTGACCCTCTGCTGAAAGTGACATTCCATGTTATTCTGGATTGCTGGCTCCTCTCTTGTCAACTACATGTGTACAAAGTATGTGGGGGTTCAGTGAAGCGTTTATGAACCATGTGCTTGGTGTGATGAGAGTAAGCAGAAAGGGTTGTGTCCACAATTGAAATTCATACATGGTGATAGGGTTATAGCAATCACATGCATCTCCATTGATTAGCTTACACTGTTTAATATATTTAATGCACCTTAATGCACCGTTTACTATAGTAAAAGTCGGTTGATCTATCGCTAAAATAAACTACCTCCATAGCTAAACACATGCCACACACTCTTAGGTGGCTCTGAAGATGAATTCCTCGAACAGGAAGCTCCGCAATCTTCGCACGTTGTCGGGATTTAATACATATTTTTAGCAAAGCCATGTGTAGACAACAAATGAGACCACAAGATAATACACCTTTTCTGAACGCAGTCGGTTATGAGGTCCTGCTAGAGATGACAGGAGGAAGATTGTGCTTAGGGGATCGATATGTGATGATGGGAAACACATACTTTCAGGAGGCGGGGAAGTGACCTATCGATCTGTACAGTAAACACGTGGTGTCACGCAGCCTGCATGTAGTGCTCAGGTTAAACACAATCTTTCTGATATTTACAGTGAAAGCGAAAGCGGTTTCTGGTAGTTTGCACTCAGACACGTTAATGTTGTTTCGTGTTGGTGACTTTCTCTGCCGGGCGAAGAAAGGATTCCGTGGTGTGGGTAGCGAGACGGATTCAGTGGAACGAGATGTCTGCTTGGTTACTTTTACCTTTCTCTTACTTTGCTCGTTAAAAGATGTCAGCAGAGTTGTCAGGCTGAGCATCAGATATTTATGTGCGCTCCATATTGTACATGCTTCAGCTTTGATCAAGAGAAAGCTCCGACTGAGTCTGTGTGCTCTGTAATTAAGCAGTAACTGACTGTATGTTTACTTTCTCCACCCATGCATGTATACATGTAGTACAGTGACGTGCTTTTGGAGCCGATGAGTACTGTATATTCAGCCCAGATTCAAAGTACAGTAGTTCCACAGTGACTTGTCATGTTTTTGCGCTTTCGAGCAGACGTCCAGGGTGTGAGTTAGGGGAGCTCTGGGAAGTTCTACCAATGGGTGTGTGGCTTGCCAGAACCTCATCTGGGCTCTTCACGAATTTGTGTTGACTTTGGGAAATCGAGACAATGCTAACTACCGAGCCATGAACAAACCTCCTGTCTTTGGAGCAAGGGATGTTTTATGATGAGTTCACTTTCTGATTCCCTCCTCGAAATGTCGGGCGGGGTAGGGGAGTGAGGTTGGTGTTGTAGGACTCAGTCTAGTTTCAGAGAAATAGTTTTTAACGCTCTGAGCCCTGGACCTGTGTGGTACGGTTGATCCTTTCGCAATGGACTGTGTCCACTTAATTTGAAAGCTGGAAACCAACTATCTTGCTAATAAGCCTGCCTCTTTACTCTTAAGTAGCACAAAGATCCATTTCATAAAATCATTTAAGATGTACAAGTCCGAACTACATAAGTGATAAATCTTGTACGAGTCGCCTAGAAGCGGACCACAAAGGTGAAACGTCTGACTGTGTAATCTGCATGTGCAGATGTAATGTACCACTGAGGAACCTGTGCCGAGTGCGCAGAAGTTCCCTTGTCATAATTTCAACTTTTAAAAGTTGTTCCCAAGTCTTTCAGAAGAATGGTCAGGAAAATTATACAGCAATAAGTTGAATACCACACAGCTGTAAAATTATAGGAATTCATGAACATTTATTATCTGCACTTTTAAACGTGCATCTGAATGACCAGGATATAAATGTTGCATAAAGTGTGGGGAATTGCCTGGTAATACGATGTGTAAAAAAACAAACAAAAAAAACATTCTTTTTATTATCATACTACGAAAAAAGAACTGCAAAGATATTTTTCTCATGTGTAAACTCCCAAACTGTGCATGGAGATCGTTCTAAGGCCCGAAAACTTGGTTGCGTGACTATGCGTTCTTAAATCGCTGCAGTTTACAGCTTCTTTGCTGCATGGTCAGCGACTAGCTGCCGCCTCCCCCCCCAACCGGCACCCAACACCCAGAAACGTGGACACAAGACTTCTTTACTTTTTGGAAGGCGGGCGCTAGTCTCCCGGCCGTATTTATTAAGATATGAAATTAAAAAAGGTTTTAATTGCATGATCAACAATTTATACAAAAATCAGCAGGACATTAGATACAAGTTTTTTGTCAACAAGTTTGAGAGCCTGACCTTAACAAAAACTCTAATACATGTTGTTTCCTAACCGAGTCTAACATCCTCATCTTGATTTTTGTACATTTCTGGCCATATGGCAAGGTCACTACCGGTGTCAGGTCCTACAAGCTGCGCCTCCCCTAGAGACGTGCGCATGCGCAGTGTTACCCCGGGAATTGCCCGGTCTACGCCCTGAACTCCATTTACCCACTGAAGGAGGGCCCTTACTCTGCGCCATCCGGTGACGTCATGAGTCCACGCGCGCGGGGTGGCTACCAGCCTAAGGAAAGCGTGAACTACTCCTACCCGCGCTCCTTTGCAGCATCAATTACCTTGCCCCTGGAGTTCTAGGAGTGGCCCGCAGGCCCCTCCCCCTGGGCGGGAACCTCCATAGGATGATGCCCGCCCCCTCAGACCTCAAATATGTGCTCACCGATAATGACCTTACCGCATGCCCCATACCTAATAAATACGACGACCTATGGGAAAAAATTCTAAAGGACAGCTACACTGGCTAATAAATAACAGCATCACCGTACAACTACAAAGGGAAAAAAGGCCTAAAGACACTTGGCATCAAAGACAATTACTTCACACACAGTTTTGCTAAAAGGGGAAACAATTCCTAAACAAAAGCATCATCAAAATATACCGACAGATCCATGTCTACTACCATGAAAGACATGTGGACAGTACGTTCGCAAACTTACCATTAAACCAGACATAAGAATGCCACAAGACTTTGTTCCAAGGGATGGTGGGTGGGAAAACAAAGAAGCCCCGTGCGCGGGGCACACAGTGCTGTGGGGGAGCGTCCAGGGACAAGGGGGTCTCCTGGGCGCTCCCCACCTCTTTATTCTCAAGGGGCCAGGCAGGGTGGGGGCACGCCCCCCCCCCGGCCCGCCCCTTCTGTAGCCCGCCCCCCCTGACCCGGACCTTCTTCCTGGTATCCGGGTCAGGGAGGCCGCCGGCCA
Organism: Lissotriton helveticus; assembly: GCF_964261635.1. Lineage (NCBI taxonomy): Eukaryota > Metazoa > Chordata > Amphibia > Caudata > Salamandridae > Lissotriton > Lissotriton helveticus. Next base: position 1,621,604,682 of record NC_136063.1, on the reverse strand, counting down.
ATCGGTGGTGGGTCGCGCCCACCAGGGCCCGCCCCCACCACCGAGAGGCACAAAAGGAGAAAGGGGGTGAGACGGTCGCCGCGCCGCCATGCGTGCGGGGGGGCCGAGGGCCCCCCCTTTTCACATGGTCAGCGACTAGCTGCCGCCTCCCCCCCCAACCGGCACCCAGCACCCAGAAACGTGGACACAAGACTTCTTTACTTTTTGGAAGGCGGGCGCTAGTCGCCCGGCCGTATTTATTAAGATATGAAATTAAAAAAGGTTTTAATTGCATGATCAACAATTTATACAAAAATCAGCAGGACATTAGATACAAGTTTTTTATCAACAAGTTTGAGAGCCTGACCTTAACAAAAACTCTAATACATGTTGTTTCCTAACCGAGTCTAACATCCTCATCTTGATTTTTGTACATTTCTGGCCATATGGCAAGGTCACTACCGGTGTCAGGTCCTACAAGCTGCGCCTCCCCTAGAGACGTGCGCATGCGCAGTGTTACCCCGGGAATTGCCCGGTCTACGCCCTGAACTCCATTTACCCACTGAAGGAGGGCCCTTACTCTGCGCCATCCGGTGACGTCATGAGTCCACGCGCGCGGGGTGGCTACCAGCCTAAGGAAAGCGTGAACTACTCCTACCCGCGCTCCTTTGCAGCATCAATTACCTTGCCCCTGGAGTGCTAGGAGTGGCCCGCAGGCCCCTCCCCCTGGGCGGGAACCTCCATAGGATGATGCCCGCCCCCTCAGACCTCAAATATGTGCTCACCGATAATGACCTTACCGCCACAGGCCAGCATTGTTAACCGACGATCTGGCCTCCCCCTGCCTTGACCTACCCTAGAAAGTTCTCACTTTAGCAAAACCTTTCAACCAGGCCCTGACATTATCAGACCAAAGGACCCTTCCTTCCTCCGTCAAATGGACTCCCCTCACCAGGTAGAATTATGCACCTCAAAATACACCCATGTTGGATCGTCTGCAACCGAGGGGGGCTTGAAATAATTTGTCCCACTGTGTGTCGATCCTCTTTATCGAGTGATTCAACGCCCTGACCGAGTCCGCCCCTCGCCCCTGCCACCACGGGATAAGTTGAGACCCTACTACTGTGCCACCCGGGCAAGTCCTGAAGACCCACCCACAGTGGAGATGAACTCATCAATGAGTATTCGCCTCCCAAGTTTGGCCAAGTCAGTCCCCCCTAGGTGAAGTATCACCACTGACGGGGGGTCGGGCTGCTGAGCTAAGAGTCCCTGAAAGAAGTTCCTGAACTGACCAAGGCACAGTCCCCCAAACCAACTCTTCCCTTTCCCGCGTCCAGCCTGTTGCTTGTGCTGGCACATTGTAGCACCTCCACTTCTGGTGATGAGTTCCTCCCCTGCGTCACAGGTTTGAGAAACTGCCAGAACCAGGAAAAGACCAAGAAAACCTGGGTGACAATTCCCACTTCCACCCTAGGGAATGGGTAGCACTTACACCTGCCCGCAATACTTGGGCCCTTGGTGTCCTCTTTCTCGACGTATGCTTCCCTTTTGACGTCCACCCGCTGCTGATGTTGCGGTGTGGAGCACCCCTCCGATATCCGCCCTGGACCCAGCCGTGACTGACGTAAGCATCCCTTGAGCTGTCCACCTGTTGCAGCTGTTGTGATGTGGAGCACTCCAGATGTCCACCATGGACCCGGCCATACATAAGTGGAAAAGATAAACACAAACCATTAGTGTTTCTGGCGATAACTGCTGTACACGTGCTAGTCTTACATTGCCATCACTTGCTAAGTTTTAGATAAGAGTAGCGCCAGCTGCATACTCATTGACACTTCCGACTGTAAGCGTAAAGCATAGCCTCAGTTTGTGTCCCATGTAGTGTGACCGAATTAGTGTTACGGAGAGTGCCCTGTAGAATGGCCTTTTCATTAGGAATAATATCCCGTGCGTAGTACAGTGACCCAGTGGCAGTGCCACAATATCCCGTATGCAGTACAGTGACCCAATGGCAATGCCATGGCACATTTATGGCTACTAAAAATTCCGCTGTAGACCAGGACATCACCTCCTATTCCTTATTTTCCACCCACGCCTTTAGGTCATAGGGTCTATGCTAGAAAAGGCCAGACTGTTTGCCAGTGCAGCATCTAGGGCTAAAAGGATTAGCACAGCCCTAACTATGCCAGGCCGTAAGCTGACCCAAGGGCCTTTTACGCTCGCCACTTTGGCGTCTGGTCAATATCATCCACGGCAACCGTACATGATCCCACGCATCTCCAGAACTATGTGATGCCGCAACCAGGCTCTTGGGCACCTTCTGGGTGTGACAGCAGGGTGTGTCGGATTATCAGGACCCCCAAGTAATCTTTCTACAGGCTCTAGGCCCTGTCTCTATGCCATTTGTTGCTCCCCTACCTCTTTACTTATATATGGCTTTGGTACACCCCTAAAGCTCAATGTATCTGGTGCTAAATTACTGTGTGCTATATAGGTTTACAGACTGTAATTATTCGCCTCTAATCTCATTATAGGCTCCACGTATACTGTGCCAATGTACTTGTGTGTTAAATAGGTTCACTGACTGTAATGTCATGCGATTAGCCTCGTAAAGGAACTAAACGATGTGTATTTGTTATACCCTGTTCTCTTTCCATTTACTCATTCATGAAATTATAGACTGGTAAAACAAGCCGCTCTACATTCCTTCAAGACTTAGCCTGAAGGCTGCACGCGATACAGCTACCACTAGGATAGCTTTCTAATAATGTTGACTTTAACCTACCATGAAGGGTCGTTTGGACTGGTGCAATGTCCCCCCTTGAATACTGAACAGCGCCTCAGATGTTGATTCCCTCACAATGAAATAGGTCCCTTGCTTGGCTTTCTGCTTTGGCTTGCAAAGGAATGTTGGACCTGGGAAACTGGCTTTTACAGTCTCGACAAGCCCTACCCTTAGATGTGCGTTAATCCCCAGGAGGACCCCAAGAGAAGGGGGTATACCTTATTCGTGAATAGTTCCACGATTGTTCTAACTATCCCCTCAGCAGACACCAATCATTGTAATTCTAGAGTGTCAAATTTGACTTAAGTCACTGGCCGTTCCTTGCGTGAGATAAATAAGCCGGCAAGTGCCTGGAGGACATCAATAAAGAAGCCCAGGAATTTCACAAAACAAACTGTGTCTAGCTCAAACCGTTCAGAAGTTACAAAATTGCAGCAATAGATGTTGCCTTGCCATCAAAGGACCTAGCTGTTGCTTATTGCTATATTGAAGTGTCACAGCCCGTACTAATGAGATGGAACCTGTGCACAGACATGGGAAAACAATGTCGGAGTTATATTATCAGTATCAACAGTTCTAGTTCAGCATGTTTGTCAATATAAACACTTACTAGCATTTTTGAGTGTTAGGCAACCCAAAACAAAGACTGTGCTCTCTTAGTAACATGTATATACAACTTTTAGCACATACCCACACAACCCAAAACATTTCGTTCCTGAGGGAGGGTTGAGGATGGGAACACGAGGGAGGGTTGTGGATGAAAACACAAGCCTATGGTTGCCGCTGACCATGGTCTCATAGTGTGCTTTACTCCGGAACACCAGTGATGTATAATTACCTGATCCGGTCTAGACATGGTCAGCTTCCTACAAACCTTCCAATAATCGCCCATCCTAATAAGCGATTTATTATGCCCTGCCTCTAAGTAGATTTTCTACTTTATGACCATTCCCAGCAGCCAAACTCCACATTTGTAATGCTTTTGTGTAGCGCTCGTGCTGTCTAGATGGCTTCAGAGCGCTTACTGTACCGGTCTGGCCAGCAGCAGTCGTGGCCATGGCCTAATATACACCCTCGGATGCAAGTAAGTTAACGGGAGTGTCTGGTGCTGGAAGAAAGAGGCATGTGGTGAAATCAAGACAACACTACCTTAGTGTCAAACTCAAAGCCGTCGAGGCGGCCGCTTGTTGTGGGGACTATGTTTTGTTTGGACGCACGAGGAAAATTGAAAACTTATAAATGTAGTGTGTCAAAACTGAAAAAGTGCCCTAGGGAATACTTAAAATGGGAATACTTCGTGTGAGAAACAATACTAAAGTCAACCCTACCATGCTGGAACTAACACACCTCTGGTCGGCCAATAAAGAGTGCTGTCAGTGCTTATTTAGAGTGGAGCAGTTAGTATAGTTCCGCTGCAGCAAGTCTATTCTAAAAAACAGGCTTTGTGCTTATAGCATGGCCTGCATAATTTATGAGGCCGATGTGTTCCGTGTTAAGTTGCACACGGCCTTTCCTCCTAGGGCAATTAGACGACATGTTCAGATGGAAAGGGTTCCTCGTAAGACAAACATGCTGATTCTTGGACATCATGGATCAAATGACTTATAATAAGGCACCGCAGTTGCTTTGAATAGCAAAAGCCACAGACTGATGCAAAGGGAATTAGGTTAGCAAAGTCAACCAGTCTGACCAATGTTGATGATACGCAGATATCACAGATTAATGGGATATAAAACTACTGCATACATACAATATTTTGTCCCTACTCATACGTTCAGATTTGCAAAAAATGTTGCAGTGCTATGTGAAAATCAGCTCTGAATTGTAGAAGGAACCAGCTACTGAACCTCACTGCTTGGTCCATGCCATGGTCTGTGCCTGAACCCGGTGAGTGTGCATGCGCAATATTGAGAGCATTGACATAGAAAATAACACTGGAACAAAATACACATTGCAGCAAAGGGTATACCACGCTAATGGGAAGGTCTTCCATATTTACAGCATGTGAAACTAAACAATCGCAAGTGAGCCCAGATCCTGGACTAGAAGTTTGGTGACAACCCCCACCTAACATGTTTATTACTCTCGCAAAAAATCTCAACAGTCTCCAGCTGTGTCACTAAATACTGCGTGTATGTTTACAAATCAATGTCGCACTAGTCGCCAGCAGTTAATTTTGGTTACGTATTGACCTACTCCCCTGCTGCTTGATAATAACAGGGCACGGAATGGGACTGCGAGAAGCCTAAGTTTCATGGCTAATAGCCACAGTATCATGCGTGAAGTTATGACACACATCAGCTTGCAGGGACATGCCGTACAATGCATCTGCGATTTCCAACGCAATTGCAAATCAAACAAATATATTGGCACCAAATGGGCTTAAAAAATAAAAGTGTGCTGTTATAAGGCAAAAAAGGCTTGGAGTGCATTGCACTGTGTTTGCCCATGCCTTTGCATCTTGGCGTTACAAGTGTAGTCCACTTTGCCAATAGAGTGTTTTTGGGTGGGAGGGTCCCTTAGAGTGTGCTCGTATTTTGCAACCTTCAGCTTTAGTCAATTGACCAGAGTGCCTGTGGGTGGAGGTGATACTTCACACATTATTGTGGCATTAAAAGAAGCGCGTTACAACTTCTTGCAAGCAGGTGCATGGTGCCCATGACAGACCGCACCAATCAGAGTGATGTGCAATGATAATCTTTTAACAAATGGGCTACAGGTGGACGTCATTTTTAAGGGTGTGGAAGATAAAGACATCCCAAAATAACATACACCTCTTCCCTCTCAAAGTGTCCACGTCTCTCCTTTTATTATGGATACTTTCCTAAAACTTTGTTTTCGTAAAACCAACAGAATGCATTATGGGTGTGGTGGTTGGTTTGCTTCAACGGACTAATCTCAACGAACAGCTCTGCTTTTGTAGCTGAAATGCCCGTAATCAGCTTTCGTGATACCCCGCAGCGAGAGGGCCACCTTGCCGTACACTTTAAGATTGCATAACTACATTGTAATTATGAGTGCTTTATATAAAAACAACAAATTTAATAGGTGCAGCAGTTTCTGCTTTTGTATTACTATAAAAGTGTTGACATCACCCCCATCCGATATGCAGAAGGCAAACTCAGCACATTCATGCTCTAAGCATCCCACCAGCTTGAGCAGGCATGGCTCCTCATACAGTCCCCTCGTCCACTCAGTTACATTAATGAAACTAAACGTGTTCGGCCTGAATGTAAATTGTATCCAGGTTTCCATTATAGTTGGCTGGCGGTGGGAAGAGAGCAACGAACCACGCTCATCTGCCTCTCGGTGTAGAGCCAAACCGCCTGAATTCAGCCCCACCATTACCTTCCTACTGGTCACTTATTAATCGCTGCAGAGCTGTGCTAAACAGCCTGAAAGTGCAACAACGAGCTATCTTGTCAACCGTAAGCTTGTACTGCATCAGCTATCAGATGGCTTTACATAGCACCAGTTACGTCACATGAGGACACATTCATTGCGTTAGGCACAGTGAGATTAAGTGGATTTAGCATAATCACACCTTATTTAAAAACTGACCTGCTTCATAAAATAATCAAGCTTTCCCACACAATATTAACAGAGTGTGGCCTCCACCTAAGACACAGAATCAGTTTACTTTAACAAAAGCCCCCGAATGGTCTCCCATTCGTCTGCTGCCGAAGCAGACCCTGTTTCGCTCCGTGAAACGTACCTTGCGCCCGACAGGCAACCCTGGTCGAACGATGAACGCTCGCTCCCTGTGCCCCTAGCTCCATCGCCCACAGAACACCGCTCGGCTGGGATCGGACCCTCAAATGCAGTCGCCGATCGTGCGCTCCTGCTCCCTTCGTTCGTTGTGGGTTCCGACCGCCCCTGCTTCGCTCCGAGGAAGTTTAACCTGAACAAAAGGCAAGAGAAGAATTAACAAAGAAGCCCCGTGCGCGGGGCACACGGTGCTGTGGGGGAGCGTCCAGGGACAAGGGGGTCTCCTGGGCGCTCCCCACCTCTTTATTCTCAAGGGGCCAGGCAGGGGGGGGGCACGACCCCCCCGGCCCGCCCCTTCTGTAGCCCGCCCCCCCTGACCCGGACCTTCTTCCTGGTATCCGGGTCAGGGAGGCCGCCGGCCAATCGGTGGTGGGTCGCGCCCACCAGGGCCCGCCCCCACCACCGAGAGGCACAAAAGGAGAAAGGGGGTGAGACGGTCGCCGCGCCGCCATGCGTGCGGGGGGGCCGAGGGCCCCCCCTTTTCAATTGTGCTCCTAAACTCTAGTCCTTCATTTGAGATAAACACATAATTTTCTTTAAACTTGGCAAACCATTTCTGGTCACTAAATTTCACTATCATTGCCTCATTGAAGTATATGAGACACTCTTGAGGACTGACTTCCTCAAAAATCCTTAAGTGCTTATGGTTCTTCTGTCACCTATTCTTAGGCACCAATCCATATCCTGTGTAATAGTAACTAGTTTATACATATTTTGCCTGATTTTAGGCTGAAACACGATGGCTTCCTGTGTTGGGTGTCGCTGCAATTTAATTTGAGCAGTCCAACATTTATTTATATATTATTACTACTGTTTCTAGGTCCCACATTTTGCCATGTCGTGCGGCATTGTCTCAGTTGTGTTTCTCCTCCAATAGGTTCAAGTTTGCTGCTTCATTAACTCTAGCTTCTTCACCTTATATTAGGTGAGATGGTGTGGAACGTTAACTCCTGTAGAGAAATATTCCTAGTCCCTAGAAGTTTCAGGGGTTATGATGCAGTGTGGGCTGCTAAGATTCTCTGTGAGTGAATTAAGCAGTGGGCAGAACACTGTTAAACCCTGCGGCCTTGTTCCTGATCTGATGTTACTGACAGGGCTATTGTCCCTAGTGCCCTGAAGTGTTCATGGTGTCTCTACTCCCTTGATGGCCCTTCACTCTGGTCCACATATGATACCGATGTTTGGGACTGTGTTTCTTCCTCCATGAGCTGCTATCCATCAGAAGCAGGACCACAACTGGAAAATGCCCAGATCATTACCTTTCAGTGACTCGAAGCACATCTTCTCTGCTCACTGTTATCCACTTAGGCCCCTGTTGAAGCTGCCGGACCCATTTCTGGTTGTATCCTACTGGAGCAACAAGCCATTAAATGACCACCCTTCTTCAGAGGAGGTGCTCCATGTCGAGGTCTGTCTGCCAGCTTATATACTTTTGATTAAACACCACCTTACGTTAGCGATCGTTAGCCAAGCTCTACCCTTGCACCATCAGTGGGGGTCTGTGGAGATGTCCTATAGTTGCTTTGATTCTGAAATCTCATGTATTATTCAGAAAAGCACCTTTTCACCCTACTGTGACATAGGCTACCAGACGCACATAAAGAGATTTCTGTAATTAATGGAGGATTTTACACTTGATTATCTTCAAGCTCGCAGGCCTCAGTGAGTCCCCCTGCCTCCACCACCCCAGGCCTGCTATTCTCTGGGCCTGCCTGGTTTCTGTCTGCCGCACTCTCTCTTTCTTTAGCAATGCAGTTAATCTATTGTTTCTTCTCTCTCGCTGCTCAACATTAGTGTAGCAGAAAAAGTAAATAATCCAGACCATTCCTTAATTTACGCTCATTTTGCATTCCCCAGAACTGGCTCTAGTCCTTCCTTCTTGTCGATGGAACTCTTGTCAAGTACATTGACGTCCACTATCAGGTGACATTCGAATCCACAGTTTATTTATTCTATGACAAATGTTTCTGCTGCGCATGTCAATAAAACATAAACCGGACAGCTTCTTAATAGGTTCGTCTTTGCAGTTGGCCACCTGATATTCTTGTTCGCGCTATATAAAACTTTATAAATAAATAAGATAGACAAGAATCGTGCATTTTCAAACACTTTGTAACCAAAAGAACCTAGGAATGTTTATGTTTCAGAATCACTAATTTGAACGCTGATATGATCTGTGGCCTGATCTTCAGTACAGCAAATCGCATGACATGGGAATCGCATCAGAGGAAATGGCCTTGTGGCTGCTGGCACAGATCTCATGTTTATCAAGACGCTGTGCAGTGTTGAGAGAAGAGATGACGTTTCTCTTCCGTCTGGAGCAGCTGCCTTCGACCATGTATCAGCCCCTGTGAAAGGCAGTAGCCTTAATCGGATGAGTCTGTAGAATGTGGAGAATGTTTGTTTCATATCCTATGCCACCCTGTCACACTGGTGAGACTTTTTACTGGCCGTCGAGAGCTTTCTAATCAAGCCACTAATAATATTAAGGACATGGGGTCACTGTCTCTTAGAATATAGTGTGTGAATGGCCAGGAGGAAAAGAATAGAGCTGATTCACTTACACATTATGGGCTCAATTCACAAAGCATCCGCAGCATCAGGGATGCGTAGGGGACAGTGGAGCCGGAACTATTTTTAGAGTGGGGGTGCTGCCCGCAATGTTACATCACTGAAGTCTTAGCGACTGAGGAAAGACCCAAGAGGTTCACTAAGAACAGGTATAGCAATGAGCCACGCCCATTCTACCGGAGCGTGGTAAGGATATGGTATGTAATCAGGGCTACATTTTGGAGAACATTACTGCAAATGTATTACAAAATCATGGCGTGGTAGCCACTGTCATGTAGACAGCACATTTTCCATTGAAAATGCCACCGAATTCGCACTGACATGCAGTGGTATGGATAAAACTATATAGCACTACCAATATTGTGAGAAAATCTGGAGTTAACAAGTAGTTATCGTTGCACATTTGTACATCACCAAGTTAAGTGTTTTAATTTGTTTTGATCCTACTAAAATTTTTGTTTGCATCACACTTCAGAATTACAAAAATGTGCTTCCTTTGTGCTCTCTTAACTGCTGATATATTTTGACATACTTGTACAGTTATTTACAGGTATGTGAATGTTGTTGTGTTTAATAAATAAATAGACCAACAGCAATTTGGCAGAAGACATTGCCTGACATTTTACCTCTGTCTTTGAAGGCACAGCCAATGTAAGAGAATAAAAACAAAATTTAAAGGAATCTTTATTGCTCATTCACCTTCTGAACTCCAGCATGATTATTATGTATGATTTTTAGAACCCCCTACTTCCAGCTACTATGGTCTCGCTCGGCATGTCTATTCTTGGCATAGATTTATGACTCACTCTTTCGCAAAATTCACAGGCGCATGCATGCTTTCCGTAGCAATTTCAGAAACTAAGGGAGATTACATGTTTTTTATATAAATTTCTGGGGTCGGGCTGTTTTCTCCAACCGTATGTATGTAGAATCTCCGCATTCCAGAAAACATGCATTATATATGGGGGGTTAGGAAAATTGCCAGATCTGAAAATATATTTGAAAACCTTTTCCCCTCGAATTGGTTCCCTTCCTTCTTGCAAATATGAGAAAATGGGTTATATAACTTTCCGACACATTTTCCGAAGTAATTATAGTAGGGTACTTTAGGTTTAAGTTTTATGGTGCTGCCAAATGGAGAAAATCAATCTAAATTAAATCTCCAACTATCTCCTCGCCTCTTTGCACCGGCAGCAAAGATTGACTAGGACCAAGTACTACCATGATTTCTTTACTTAATCCGAGTAAAGGTATTTTACAGTTCTAGTTTTCCTATGAACTTGGAGAAATTCCGTACGCTGGGAACATTTAAGAGTTAGTTCTAAGTGACCTGATTCTCACCGCTTGCATGTTTATTTTTCATGTGTTTCGGAGTAATCAAGTCACTGCTTGATCTAAACATGAAAATGCAATCAATACTCAGTTGAAAATATGTGTATAATTCAAGTAGACAATGTGTTTACTCTGGCAATGGTAGACCTGGCATCTTTTGGTCTGTCTTTTTTCTTCTGACCTCCTGCTTTTTGTGGTACTCTGGATATTGTATATGCTGGTTAAGTGTTTCTGCACACTTTAGTACTGCTGATCAGTACTAAAGTGCAAGTGCTCCTACTGGAAATTGTGTCACTGATTGGTATATCCATGATTGGCATATATGATTTACTAGTAAGTCCCTAGTAATGTGCACAGGTGTGCCCAAGGCATGTAAATCAAATGCTACTAGTGGGCCTGCATCACTGATTATGCCACCCACAGAAGCAGGTGTCTCAGACCTGCCATTGCAGTGTCTGCGCACAGTTTTTACTGCCATGTCGACCTGGCAAGTGCAACCACTTGCCAGTCCCAACCCTTCCGTTTTCTCACATTTAAGGCACCCCTAAGGTAGGCCCACGGTACCCCCTTGGGCAGGGTGCAGTGTATATGAAAGGTAGGACATATACTGCTGTGTGTGACATGTCCTGATAGTGAAATTCTGTGCATTTCGTTTTTCACAATTGAACGTCTGTCTGTCCCATAGGCTTAACTTGGGAGTTGCCTTGTAACCTTTTACAAGCATAACTCTCCATTAGGATAAGATAGAGAAATGGTGTTTAGCGTGCCTCCACTCAGAATTTTTAAAGTACATCTTTAGTGAAGATGATTTTTATGTTGTGTGTTTGAAAATGCCACTTTTAGGAAGTGGATATTTTCTTGCTTAACCATCCTTTATGCCTTTGCCTTTTGTGTGTTCACTGTCAGGGTTTATAGTGACAGGAGCAGGGGATGTGCTTTCACACTTGACGGACACAAGGGGGTTGAGGTGTGTCCTGCCTTTCCTGGGTGACTCATAGCTAGGCTGAATAGACCTGGCTACATTTAGAGTAGTGGGAGGAGTTGTTGCTGGCACACGAATGGACTGTGGCTGCCTCTCTCCAAGCTCTCCCCACTAGAGACCCCCATTTCTGACAGCAATATTTGTCTGTATTGTCTTACAAATTATTTAATTTGTATTTTATTACATGCGTGAATGGCTTTCCATAATCGGACTCCGAAAGTTAGTAGGGGTTGGGGAGCATGCAGACACAAATGTAATTAGTAGACCCATGTCTAATTCTAAACTTGCAGCAGTTTTGGCTTATTAGCAAACATCTTTTAGGAAGTAGGAAAGTCGCAAATCCCAGAAACCAATTTACTGCTAGCTAAAAAACGTGGACTGGCCAAAGGTATCACACATGAGATGGAGCAATTTGGTAGGCTTCTGTGAGGATGATGCTTTTTTTGAGGCCTTGCAATTGGTTGTAAACTCCCCCCAGATACAGCTGTCTTGGTGTTAACCTCATTTTCATAGGATTTCTTTATTTGACTACTCATTGAGCACTCCGCTGGGAACTCTGACCTATACACACCCAGAGTTGAAATTTATCATACTTTGCAGATGGTCAGCATTTGTACATTTGCTTCCGCATATGTAACATAGACTGCTCACCTTGGTTGTATGTCAGAATATTGCATACAGAACTTTTGTCTACATAAGTATAGTGTCCAAAATATTGTTTATAAATATATTGTCCCACCAAGCTCAAATCTTCTTTAGGCTATGCGGCTTTTGATCCTAAGTCGAGCTATTGGTCTCGGGCTCAATTCCCACCGATGCGTCTTCTGGATTCGACGAGCTAAAGAAGATTTGAGCTTGTTTGATATTGATGACGCCCTGAAGAAGCCCCAGGCCGGATGGCCATTTAAGGTGGCCAAACACGTGTTGGCTGTTTGTCACATTTGCCAATCCAACTAAGAATTCTTAAACCACCTTCATATAAAGATTTTTCACCACGAAACCAGCATATTGGAATTTTTTCTGAATCAAAACGACTACGTATACGTGTCCAGTCATCTCATTCATGAATTATGAGTTTGCATTCTTAACTCCAAATTTTGCACCTGTTAATTTTGTGAGTTTTGCCGAGAAATCTCCAGGGTGAGTGCCTCCACATAAAACCATTTCTTAAGTCTCGTCAGTGGCTCCATACTGGCAGGTCCTGACAGGTTTTGTACATGCACCAAGACTAGGACCATTAGTTTAATATTCAGTGTTATTAAGGAAGATGCTTTCGGGCAATCTAAAATATATCTGAAAGGATAACTGGAAGTACAAAACATGAAGCAGTGTCAACTTTAAGTCCCTGGCTGTCTCCCTACTATACCGACCACAAAGAGTGTGGTTACACTGCACAGCATTGAAGCCTCTTTTGAAAGTCCTGTCACACTGAAGTATGACGCAAAAGGTGCCTTGTCTGCATTCCAAAATATATGTGGAATTTCCCCGTAGCTGACAAATACTCTAGTGAAATGGGAGGTACCCTGCTGTAATACACATCTAGTACCATTTCACACACACGTAGGGCTGCTCATCTTGGCTTTCCCCCTTAGCACAAAGTGGGAGATTTCTGTCGATACAGAAAACCTAAAGAGGAGCAAAAGTAACCAAAAGCAAATAGTTATCCTGTAGTTTTCTCATTCAAGGGAAAATACATACAGGGTAGAGACTTATTACAACACGTTATCAATGTCTGCCATGTTTTTTAATTTAATGCGAAAACTTTTAACCCCTTAATTGCTGGGCGTTTTCACCCCACTGCTGAGCCCTTTATTGGGACAGTCCTCAAAACTACCCCCACTGGGGCAGAAAGGCACTATTACCACTTTTGATGCGGGGTATGGCTCTATGCCAGGATAGGCCACATCCTCCTTTTTCTTGTTTTGGCACCGTTTTTTAGGTCTCGCACCTGCGACCACATGGCAAAGCCATATCGCAGAGCGAGCCTATTGTCGGCGGTTCTGCTTCCAAGGAGAGAAAGGAGACAGGAGATGGGCACGCGCAGCCGGCATCGGATCAGGTCGCGCGCGTGTTCCCCATCTCCTGTCTCCTCTTTCTCTCCTTGTAAGCCTCATGCACTTCTCGCATACACACACACAGCTACAGCTTTTCGCACAAGCATGCACGCAAACACGAGCGCGCACACACAGAGAGACACACGCACACACACACACACACACACACACGAACACACACACGAGAGACACATGAGCGCACATACATGCACACACACACACACGCTGCGAAAGAGAACAAGGACCAGTGCGTCCCTCCTACGCACTGAGCGAGCGCGTGCCCGCCCGCCGCGAAAAGATAGACCTTCCTTTGTTTTGTGCTGCCGCGGTCGGCACTAACTAGGCGCCTATGGAGCCCCCCCAGCCCTTCTGACCTTACAGGGCTGCTCTCCGGGGACTCCCTCTGTGGCAGCAGCACTTCTCCTGCGGGGCTTCCATGGACTCCTGGGAGCCCCACACTGCCATTGGGGTTCAAGCACGCAGTACTGTAAACAGTCTGTGCACGGAGTACGGGGCTCTCCTGTTTCTGACTTCTCGGCCCTGTAGGAGGGCGCCGGACATGAAGGAGCGGGCAGTCCTGCAGGCTCCATCCGCTGCGAGGTGGGCTCGGCTGGGCGTGCCCTGGGCTGATGAGGCGTGCCCCTGGCGGGGGCGGTCCCGGCCTGATCTCTCATCGCTCCCAGCAGCCTCCCGCGCACAGGCTGAGGCTCCCGACTGGGTGCATCGGAGCAGGTCGGGCCTGGGAGTTTCCAGCAGGTAGTGAGAGCTGCTGGGCCTGGGGAGGGGGGTCACAGCTAGCAGTGGCGAAGGGGGCAGCAGAAACCTCCAGATGCCTGCAGCACTTATTCGTATTCGTGTTATTTATCTTTATAGCGCCTGAAAGTGTGTGTTCTGGCTAGTTGCAGAGAGGCTGCAGCGTGTAACTTCAGTCTGCAGCCCTCGCAGCTAGACGGAATCCTAGGGTTAATAATAAAAAAACTACAACGGTCCACACCGACCCATGATGCCACTCGAGGCAGGTCCCAGTCAAGTCCGGAAGTTCGCAGAAAGATGAGCTTTTCAAGGAAGATCACCTGCTGGAGTCTCGGCCGTCCCTCGACGAGGACTGTACTCTATGTGGGTTTCTGTAATGTAATGGAGATCAATCAAGTCATAATTTGGAATAAACTGCAGATAAATATAGGACGCAATGGGCCTTTGGTGGGTGTGGGCGCCACAGATACCGGGTGAGACTGCCGCGCTGCTCACTGCGCTGCTGGGAATCAGAAACCAAAGTTGACAAGTGTGAGGGCAAGGGGATGAGGATATGACAGTGTGGGCGAGTGTGAGGCGACGTGGCCGAGAGGGAAGGTGGGGGTGGCATAGAGATTGACCAATGTGGGTGAGTGGGGTGAATGTGAAGTGGCCTGAGCGAGTGTGAGGGCGACATGTACGAATGAGTCTGGCGTGAATGAGTGAGAGGGGGGGTTAGTGAGAGTGGGGTGGGTGGGTTTGAAGGCAGAGTGGGCACCATAGAGGATCTTTGTAGACTTGGGTGAGGGCTGCCCCTTCTGGAGCATGTGGGAATATGCACCGAGTGCACGGTGGGACAACTCACAAGGTTTTTGGGCATTCTGGAGATTGAGTTCAGTTTGAGCACTTTATGAAGCAAGCCTGGGCAATCAGGCACCCTATAGGGCATGGAGGCAAGGGGAGCTAGGGTGAGCATACTCATGCGTCTGTGGGTGCATGGGCAAGTATTAAGGCAGGATGGGCACATTACTGGGTATGTGGGCAGAAAGACAGGTATGAGGACAGGGTGGACACTTCCCACTTTTTGTTTAGATAAGGGACAGTATGAGACCACGGTGAATGGACACCCAACTTATGTGGTCTGTTAGCATGAACGCACAGGAGGGCACATGAGACACTCTAGTAAGTCTGTGGCAATCACAGCAGGGCAAGAAAGGGTGGACACTCTCCAGGCATGGTTGGCATAGTACTAAATGGGGCAAAGAGCCTCCCAGCCCTAAATGCAATGTCAGACTGTGGCAGAAAATAGGCACAGACACCAGAATAAAAGTGGCTCCCATTAGCGAATCAGAGAGCTCAAAAATGGCTCACATTCTTCAAATCAGGGCAGGTTTAAATGTATGAATGTGTTCTGTACACTGTTTAACTGTTTTGCAAGGTACTGAAGAGTGCTTGCATTTAAGCTTGGAACAGGCAATGTTTGTGATAATGTAAGAGAAATCAACAGAAAAATCGCTTCACCAAAACATAATACAGGCCCACTACCTCTAAAAAAAAAAAAAAAAAAGCATTTGCAATGCAATAGGTCTCGCAGTTACACGAGTCTAAGCTATTAACATTGAGTCTAAGCTATTAACATTGCAAATAACAATGCCTTTTATTTTTGTTTTCTTTTTAAAAACCTAAATAAAAGGCCTTGTTATTTACAGTGCCAATAGCTTAAACTTGCGTAACTTCGAGACCTATTGCATTGCAAATGCTTGTAATTCCCTGGTGTTTAGTGGGCTTTCCTTTCTGCCACTCACAGGGGAAAATGTAAGGCAAACCCCCTGTCTGGCCCTGGCAGAGTAGCAGAAAAACAAGCTTTTGGCTGCACTCCACCCCAAATGAGACAAACCAGTTTTCTCTCCCTCACAGAGCTAGACGTGGGGACAAACTTCCTACCTGCTCGACTGGGGCAGAAAGACACTATTGCCTCTTCTGGGACTGGGTGTGGCTTGATGCCAAGGTATTTCGCTTCCCCTTTTTGTTTGTTTTGGCTCTTTTTTTAAATCCCTTGTGTCTAGTGGGCTTTCTGACCGCCCATGTGGGCAAATTGGGGGTAAGTACCCCATCTGCCTTCGGGGGGGGTGCATAAAAACTGATGACTGAGGCTTCAGTTTTTGCCGTGGGGCCATGTCCATGATGGGCACCACCCACCCCTGTACATTTTTCTAGATTTCCTCTTGGTCTAGTGGGCTTTCTGCCCGACCTGGGGGGCATATTGGGGGTAATCACCCCCATTGGCCCCGTGGGGGGGGCTGAATAACTGGTGCTGCTGTTCTTGGGGTGGGGGCATGGGCTCCCCCAGCCCTAAAATGTTTTTTTACCCCCTGGTGTTTAGTGGGATTTCTACAGATCCGTGTCATCACCCCCCTTCCCTGGAGCCACAAAGACTGAAATTACGGGAGCTGGTGGGGAGAGCATGTTTACAGATCTCTCACATGCAGTCAGACCTTTTGGTTTTATCAGTGCTTGCTTTTGCGAGGTGTTCATGGACTGCCATAGTATTTTTTACATGTACACGTAAATCATGTGGATTAATCGGCACATGGTCACACAACTGTTCCCCCGATAGTTACATTATATAATTACTCTCCTGTACGTTAACTATTGCATCTTGTATCTGCTGACGTGTGGCTGGTTTACTCCATTTCTCGTAGGCCGCCTTTCCTGTATGACCACTCGCCTCTAAAAAAACAAATGACAAAGGATTCTTTTTAATCCTTGATAACCCAGCCGCATTTTGTGGTTCTTTTTTCTATTTAGTCTTCTCCAGTGCAAGGCTGAAAGGAATTATGTTGTTGCACAACATTAATGAGAAGCTTTTTCAGAGTGCTTTGTTTTGGCAAATGTTTTCGGCCTGGCATTTCCTGCATCGTGACCCAGAATGACCATTCACTCAAAGGATTGAGTGCAGGCTTCTGAGTCGGTTCTACGCCATGACAAGTGCTTGGCAGCTGCCGTTGTGAGGGCCCCAGACGGCTTCAAGAGTCTTGTAAGGTGCATTGTCAGGGGATTAGCAAAATATCACTTCTCCTTGGCCTCACACGCTCCCTAGCAAGCTTTAGGTGGCGAAGGACAAGCATTAGGGTACCGCAGGCAAGCTTTTACACTCTTACTCTGACCCTGCCCTGTGTCGTTTCCTGGTGGTGTTTATTTCCTAAGGCTGAATCCTGGATCTTTTGCTGCTGATAGGTATCTCTGATCTAGCAGATGCAGCTCACTACACTGGTCTTCTCAGTGTGGGGGCCTAACCAGTGCCTGGCCATGCAGTGCAGTCAGAACGCGCACTGGTGGACTGGGAGCTAAGGACAAAACTGGAAAATGTGTTAACATCAGTAGTATAGCCAGCAAGTCCGACCATCCCCCTGAAATGGATTTATTTTTTGGCAGGGTTATCTTGTTTACATGTCTATTGTTACAGTTTTCTTTGGGTTTTTGACAGGCTAGATAGCTGATGACTCATCCTTTCATCCATCCTTGAGAGAGCAGCTCCCTGGCCTTCGGCCTACTAAGGGGTTTTCCTCTGTTCTATATGGCTTATCCAACCATGGGGTCCTGCTGGCCCAGTGGAGGTGTGTGATACACAAATAAAGGCAGGTGATATGTGGGAGGTGGGAGCGAAGGTGTCACGGCTTAACTCTGTTAAGTCGTGTAGGTTTTTGCTTTGAGTCGACTGAGTATGGACTGTGAAGATAGATGAAGAGCAGGCAGTGCATGGTTGTTCTGCACTAGCTTGTTGACTGACAGTCAGACCTTCAGCCCGCTAACCAACATTGGGCAACCTATGTAGAGCAACCAGTCACTTGCCAACAGGACTGGTTTCAGTAGAGCAGTGGTTCTTTACCTTTTCATTTTTGCAGACTCCCACTTAATCTTTACAGGAATCTAGGGACCCCCCACTTAATCATTATTGCAATTCAGGGATTACCACAGAGGCATTACTGAAAGCAAGGTACTCTGGCATAAGCAGTTTTGTTAATTTGAACATCAAAATATTAGACCAAAATACAGAAACAAGCATTCATCAAACAAATACACAAATGATGAAATATTTCCCTTAATTCACAAACTCTCATTAAAACAATCACATTTTAATTTTAATAGGAAGGTTGAAGCTTTTTTGATTTGGGGCCACCCATTATTATACTACATTGTGTTGATGCACTTGCACTGCTCCTTCGAATCAATCCGAGTATATCAACCTAATTTTTAGCCTCTATTCTCAAAGTCCTTTACAATTTTTTATTTTTTTTATTTTGCATTTTGCTTCTTTGTAGACACTGTGTTAATCAGTTACTATTTAATTTTCTAAGCAGTTGCGGACCCCTTGAGTAGGCATTGCAGACCCCTAGAGATCCACAGATGAGTTTTTAAGAACCGGTACAGAACCGGTAACCCAGCGGTGCCAGGGGATCAACACACCAGAGACCTCGGGTTCTCCTGAGTCAGACCTACAGAAACTTCAGAGTCTTCCAGGTGAAGTCAAAGATTCGTTTATTGGCTGCAACCAAGGTGACAGGGTCCTAGAAGTACGATACAAGTATATTCAGGAGACTGCACACTTTCACAAAGTCAGGCTTCTCTTCTTATACCTAATATTCAGCCTTGAGCAATACATTCCTTGGATTCGTGGTATTTCATTTATGGTTACTGTTTACAAAAGAAAAGCAGAGTCATGATGACATGTACATATTTCACGTCGTGCTGCTCATAACAAATCATCCGGCAAGGCCCAACATTTCATCAGATATCGCTGGACCCCTAATAAAAACGGTCACCTCCCCGTCATAAAGCAAGTGAAGGAAGGAGTGGAGAAAGATGTGAGCGAGATATGGCAGGTGTGCGTGCTGAAATGGTTTTATGGCTGGTTGGGCTTAGATGCTATCTTGCTCGGCCACTGGGAGGGAACTGACCTAACGAGCTCGGCCTGGGGCAATGGTTCTAACTTGTACTGGGGTCAGAGAGAAGTCGATTAAGGAGTATGTGTCCTCGTGGAATCAAATTCAACTGGATTAAGGCCTATGTAGAGGGCAACATGCAGCTAAGGGTTTAGAAGGTAAATGACGATTTCGAGGTGAAATCGTCACTCGAATATGCCGAAAAATACATGTACTTGATGTACTCGTCATTCTCGGTCTTTTGATACCAAATTCGTCCTATTTCGACGAAGTTTTTATTCTCGAGTCGGTACTATTATATGAATCCAGATTTTTTCAGAACCACAGACCCTCCTTTTGCCCTTACATAGGCAATTAATCTATCCTTATGTTAATCTGAGTCCAGATCTATATTCCTAAAGTCATTGAGATGTTGCTGCAACATCATTCTAGTGCTGAGCTCATGTCTTGACACAGGCTTCCTTACACATGATGCAGCACAGAGGCCACATATTGCAGGAGCACACTGTATGCATAGACAGAACAGGAAAAGAATGGCTAAGACCATCCCAATGACCATCAGAATTTTCCATCCCCAGGCAGATATCAGTCCCCAGAACCATCCCATTAATGACAAATCTCCTTTATCCACATGAATATATTCGGAAATCTTATGTAGTTTGGAGATGGCCCCGTACACTGTTGGAGCATTATCTGGAATAAAAATGCAACAACTGGACTGGATCAATTTGCATACTCCACCCCGGTCCGCAAGTATTACATCCAAAGCGACCCGGTTCTGAAGGGTCATCAGTCGATCCGACTGGAGCTCAGCAGTCAGGTTACTAAGGGCACCAGCAGTTTCAATCACGGTGGATTCAACTACCCTTGTCAATTGCCTTATGTTTCTGCTGTTAACCATGGCTCCCCAGAACGGCAGAACACCCATTGCAAAGTCACCAAATTCTTGACCCGCAGTGTCTTCTTTACTCAAAACACCTCGAACTACCCTTGTCCGATGGTAATCCGCCGCTGCTGTGTAGGTGGGAGGTAACAGGAATGAAACAAAACATGAGCCCGAGAAGTCAGGGGGCAACCATGTATAGGCTCTATCATGACAGATGAAATAAGTACCCTTTGCGGCTAAAAAGGCAGGGGAAGTCTGAGATCCAAAAACATATGTTTCTGTACAGACACTCTTCCCTAGCTGAGCTCTGGGATTCTTACCAATACCTTGCAGACACAGGTGACCTTGATGGGGCACGATCCAGATAGGGGACGATCTCTTGGCTTGCTGTTTTTCACTTAATGTAGTGCCATATCCGGTCACATTCCAACCTACATATGCAAGTATCTCATCATCCGGGGTATCTTCGTAAGAAGTTACCTCCTTGATCATGTCAACTATACCCTTGACTAGGGCGCTAGTCTTGAGGTTGTCTTTTACCGAACGTAGGGGTTGGATTTCTCGTGCATATATGAACGTTGTCCTATATGCCCATACTGACCCATTGCGACTAAATGGTAGGACCAAATAGGGGATACCTCTATCCGTGGTGTGGGGCATGAGACCACACACCCAACAGTTGGTTGTGTTCATCACAAGTTGGTGTTGGTGTAATAGCTGAACGAAGGAGTTATTAATGAACTCTAATCTCCTATTTGATTCGTGGTCAGGCAAAGAGTGGAAAGAATGAGAGGGAACAGTAGGAGGAGGTATGGGTGATGTAGTGGGCGCAAATGTCACATGAAAATAAAATAAAACATAGCTTATCAAAAAGACCATTACGCTAAGTAGCATAAAAATACACATTATTATAAAAATTTTCTTTTTTATTGTTTTCAAAAGTCTCTGCTTAAAGTTCATTTGTTTGGCAGTTCTCTCCACATCAGGAAACTCCATCCTCTCTAAGGTGCTGCCCGCGGCGGTAGGTTGTTTCTGCTAAAGGATGCTTCCGTCAGTCTAGGGTGGCTCCCTTGGACCAACTGGAACCAGCGACCTATCGTCGTCAGCTGCACCCAAAAGTCTTTAATCAACCGCGACCCTAGCAGCGGAACCCGGATGGCGGTTCGAAAAAAACAAAAATAAGCAAGTTACCTAGATGGGAGAATCTGCACTTTCAAAAATAGGATTTTGGGAAAAAACTTATTTCTTTATTAGTCCACAGGTTTTTCTCTCGGATCATAAAATAAATCACTTTTACTTTAGTCTGTTTTTCTCGGTCGTAAATTGTAGCGTCTTTTCCCGGGTACTGTCTGGTCCAGAAATAGTAGCTCAGGTTCCACAGAGTTCAATTGTTCTGATGGCGGCGTAGTTTCTTGAAAAATGTTCCCACTTTCATAATCACGTTTAGCTTCTTTTACGCGTTCATCAGTTGTGCGCTTTGAGTCAGTGCCTCCTGTTCGGACCCATTGGTCATGTGGCAGAGAGAAAGGTATTTTCTTACAATGGATCCCGTGGACCCAATTGGCCTTCCCCTCCACTCTAACAGTCGACCTTGTAGACAGGAGGACGAGGTGTGGCCTGGTCCATCTGGGCTGGTCGTTTCTTGTCCTCTGGAAATTCCTGACCAATACCCAGGAGCCGGGGTCAATGGAGTGACCCGGTGTCTCAGAGACCGGAGGCAAGGTGTTGTGGACCTGTTGATATAAAACACGCAATTTAGCCGTCAATTCATACAAATAGTCAAGCAAAATGAGGTGTTGCAGCTCGCTAAACTTCGTGGGCCTAGGCACTCCCCATATGTTGGCTGGCCGACCAAAGATTATTTCATAGGGGCTGAGTTTCATTCGCGAATGCACAGTCGTTCTGGTGGATAGGAGTGCTAAGGGTAGAGCGTCAGGCCATTTAAGGCCTGTGCTCGCTTGGATTTTGGCCAATTTAAGTTTGAGCGTGCCATTGTAACATTCCACTAATCCAGCTGATTGGGGGTGATTTGCAGCGTGGAACTTCTGCCTAATGCCTAGCCCTTCACACACTCTTTTCATCACACAACCCACAAGTTCACTTCCGTTGTCCGACCAGACCATTCTAGGCATTCCGAACCTGGGGAAGAACTCTTTCACAAGGGCTTTCGCTGTGGACAAGGCAGTATTGTCCCTTAGGGGATAGGCTTCTACCCACCTTGAGAAGGCACAAACAACCACGAGCACATATTTTAAGTTGTTGCACCTCTCCATGTGTATGAAATCTAGCTGCAAAACCTCGAACGGATACGTAGGAGGTGCAAAATGACCAGCTGGAGTTGGGGTTCCCCTACCAGGATTGTGCTTCAGACATACCATGCAATTCTTGACAACATTCTCTGCACACTTGGGAATCCCTGAATTCTTCCACACTGGGGCCAACAACTCGCAAATCCCTTTTGCGCTGATATGGGCCATCCCATGAGCCATTGTAACCACTGCAGGCACATATGCATCGGGTAACAACCATCTCTGTTGCTCTGTCGATTCAATCCAACAACCATTTGCATCCATTCTCCCTGTACTTTCTCTCCACATGCTTAACTCTTTCTCCGTGGCCTCAGCTTGGATGGACTTCACACTTTCTATCGTGTCTTCACATATTCCAACATCACCAGTCCATCTTTCTGGGCTCGCAACATACATTCGGCTCATCATATTCTTTGCCGTATCCTTAGCAGTTTCATCAGCAAATGCATTTCCACGACCAACATCATCAATCACTTTCTTGTGTGCACTACATTTTACGAGCGCTACTTTCAGGGGCAACGTCAGTGATTCAAGAAGCTCGTTCACCAACTGACCATGCTAAATCTTAGCTCCATGCGAAGTCAAGAACCCACGTTCTCTCCACAATCGTCCAAAACTGTGAGCCACTCCAAAAGCATACTGACTGTCGGTATAGACAGTCACTCTTATTCCTTTGGATAACGCACATGCTCTCGTTAATGCCACGAGTTCAGCGGCTTGAGCTGAACCATGTGGTATTCGCGCGGTTTCAACGATGGTGTGCAAAGTTGTGACAGCATATGCTGTAGTCACGTTACCATTTGGGAGTTTAAAGCATGAACCATCCACCCATAATGTACCATCACATTCAGCAAGAGGAGTGTCGAATAAATCAACTCTACCTTTTGTCTCTTCCTCTGTTCTGAGGAAACAATCGTGCTGTTCTGAAGCATCCGATTCCTCAGCAATTGGTAACAATGTGGCTATGTTCAGGGTACTGCACCTTTTGATGTGCACATGGCTCGCTAGTAGCGTCAATTCATAACTGGACAGTCGAGCACTAGTTAAGTGCTGTGTCTTGGTCCTATTTAACAATGTGTCTACTGCATGCGGGACCATCACGATTAGTGTATTATTCATTACTAGACCTGCAGACTGTCGAATAGAAACAGCTGCTGCTGCTGTGGCCCTTAAACAACTTGGCAATGCTCGTGCTACCGGATCCAAAGTTGACGAAAAATAGGCGCATGGCCGTTGTCTATCTCCGTATAACTGAGTCAGCACGGACAATGCACAACCCTCCTTCTCGTGGACATATAATGTGAAAGGTTTACTGTAGTTGGGGTTACCTAACACAGGGGCCGAACATAATGCTGTGCGTAATTCGAGAAAACTTTTCTGACACTCATCAGACCAAGGAATGGGATTGGGTGTATTTGTACACGTTCGTGCCAATAAGGGTTTGGCTAATAACGAAAAATTTGGAATCCACTGTCTACAGTACGATGTAATGCCCAAGAAAGCGCGTACTTCTCTCTGCGTTCTTGGCACATTTAATTTTGCTATTGCCTGAATTCTTTCTGGGGTCAGTTTCCTTCCCTCCTTCGATAAGAGATGACCTAAGTAGGTCACTTCTTGTCGGCAATATTGGAGCTTGGAAAGTGACACCTTGTGATGTAGATCACATAGATGACGCAGTAGTGCCAACGTGGCCATTTTACATATTTTCTCAGTATCCGCAGCTTTGAGCAAATCGTCCACGTACTGTACGAGAGTGGAACCTTTGGGCAAAACCATTGCGTCGAGCTGACTTTTCAGAGCTTGACTGTATATTGAGGGGCTTTCACAGTAGCCTTGAGGAGCGCGTTTAAAGCGAAAACTGCGACCGCCTAAACTAAAGGAAAAAATATCCCTGCTTTCCTCAGCAATCGGGATACTGAAGAAAGCATTCTTCAGGTCAATCACCGAAAACCAGGATGCAGAGGCTGGAATCATAGTCAATAATGTTGTAATGTCGGGGACAACTGGGAATTGTGGCACCACTATCTTATTTACTTCCCTAAGATCAATCACGAATCTATACACAGGTGGCTGAGAAGGGTCAGTTCGTTTTAAAACAGGCAGAACAGGACTGTTGCAAACATTGCCTCGTGTTTCTTCAATCACGTCTTTCTCAATCAACTCGTAAACAATCGCTAGCAAAGCTTTTTCGCCCTCATTGGATATTCTGTATTGGGGAATTCGTGGCATTTTGACATTCGACTTCAATGTTACAACATATGGTGGAATTTCTAAAAGACCTACATCATTCGGACCAGTTGCCCAAAGAATATCCGGAAGGAGTGCCAATTCTGCTGGAAGCGTATTTCTCGACAAATACATGGGAGAAACCACTTTCTTACCTAAAGTCAGTTGTACTCCTGAGGGAGAACAGTACAAAGTCGCATACAATCTTTTTAGCAAATCTAATCCTAGCAAATTTTCACCACAACCTGTTGTCAAAATAAGGGGTGCTTCGAATTCACAAGGACCAACAGAAAGAGATAAAGGGTCAGAAATCGGATTTCTAACCGGGGCGCCAGAAAAACCTACGGAAACGTTCATTTCGCCAGACAAAGGTGCGCCAGGGAGTTTGGAGTGCATAATAGAACTCTTTGTAGCACCAGTATCCAACAGAAAAGGTTCTGACACACCCGATGTAATCACCTCAACGTAAGGTCCACTCTGATCTACTGGAACTGAAACAACTCCCTCTCCTTGTCTAAGGCTGTCCTAGCAACCATTAGTCTCCCACTGCTCATTTTCTGTGTAATACTCATCAACGTAGTATTGAGCTGTCCTGTCAGATACGTTATTTCGCTGGTCAAACCTGTTCATAGAGTTTTGTGGTGGAAGGGGACGTGCGTCCTGAGGGGTGTTTCCACGCCCTCTACCTCTAGGCGCTTGCTGACTACCACGACCTCTTACGCCAGAAAATTCATTTGTACGTTGCGGCAGGGCAGGACAGTCATATTTGTAATGACCCTCTTGTTTGCAGTATAAACACTGGTTGGGACCTACGCGGTTTTGATTGTAATCGAATCTCTGCAAGTTCCTCTGAGGCTGCTGAAAAGTGTTCTGGTAGTGATTCGGACCATTATTATTTTTATTACCACCACCACGTGGAGGATAGGCTTGCTGTAGCAAAACCTTTGTTTTCAGTTCTCTAGTTTTCTTCTCTACTTTATCTTTCTCATCCTTGTCTCTATTCTCGTAGTACTGTGCGGTAGCTAATATCTGGGCTGAAGATGAGACTGCCCAAGAACTTTCCGAATCTTTTAATTTCCTACACAAATCTGGAAGCAGATTGTGGACAAATTTATCGACAAACAATCTCTGGCCACCTTCTGTGGTCATATCTTGACCGCTGTGGTCAATGAATGTTTCTTCAAATCTGGTGAAGAAATCTGAAACAGTTTCTTCTTTCTTTTGCTTGCATGCAGATAACTTATCCCAATTTACGCGTATTGCAGGCATTATCGTTTTCATGTAATCTACTATTCTACCAGGTAGTTCCGCTATCAGAGGCTCAGGCTTGGCACCACCAACTTGTCGTGCATCTGCAGCAGTAATATTAGCCCACGTGTCACCTAATTCCTGGTCATGATCTATATGACAAATTTTTCCCCATAAAGGCTGTGGAACAACGTTCCCGAATAACATATCGATATCGGCCAAATTCATTATACATGATCCAGCAGTTTGCGACAATTCTTTATAGTACCCTACAGGATTTTTACGCGGATCTGGTAGTGTTTGTTTGAGTGCTAAAACTTCAGCTCGCTTCCATGGAACATGTACCCATACGCGGTGAAAGTGGGGCAGGACAGGTGGGACAGCTGTCGCGTCACCCTCTCTCCATTGTGGGGGAACTTCTCTCATAGGGTATTGTCGTGCCTTTTTCCTACTAGATGCACTAGATTCCGATGGTGACCCAGAACTACTTCCCTTACTTCGATATGATAATAGCATTTCAACTGCTTTTTCCACATCGGGACCTACAATCATACCCAGACTAAACTTAAACCTTATACGACACATCTCTTGTGGGAGGCAATCCTGATCATTGTCTTCTAAATCCTCGCAAAGAAAAACACACATCTGTTCGAACACATATCTCTGTGTCGCTGTTTCCCATTGATGGAAAACTTCCATGACAGACTGTAAATCATATTTTGCAGTGTCCAAGACCCATTTCCGAGCTAAACTATTCAGGGAATCTCTCTCTTGATAATCGGGCAGTTGACTTCGCAACTGTCTTCTTCCTATGTTAGGGGTCGTAGCAGGCGACCCGAAAAGGGGTAAAAGAAGATTAGTAACAGTGCTGGCCATTTTCTGCCGAAGGGAAGGTGAAACGGAAGAACAAACAGATGAAAAAACGGGGTGAGATAAGGCGGGTGCAGAGATGGCAGAAGAGGTATGAGGAATAATAGATGTGGTACTAGGCAAAATCATAGAAGGGGCATTAGGAGATGTAGAAAGTACAGTAGGCAAAATCGTAGAAGACATAGATGAAGCAGAAGTGGTCGGTGGGCCTGGAGGAGGCTGCACCGAAGAAGTAGGAGCCAGCTGAAGAACAGCTGGTGAGTGCTGTGGAAGAGACAGAGGCGCAGTCTGTGCAACTAAAGGTTGCGGGGGTGCTGTAGCATTCTGCGCATAGGGGGGTGGCGAAGTTAATAATTGCGACATTAATTGGTCTTTTTCACGCTCTTTTGCTGTCCCTTTCTGAAGAGACGGCAAAACTGGATAGCACTTATCTATTGCCATTTTACGTTGCCTGTGCAATTGCTCATTTATCTGCTCTTCCTCATTATCTTTAAACTGCACGGCAGCTTGCATTACTGAAAGTCCCCCTTCTTTCTTATTTTTCTTAGCTAATTTAATTTCTTTTTGTTTGGCTTCTTTGCGCCATATGCGGAAAGAGTCAAACATCGCCGGCCGGGCTTTCTTTTTGAAGAGTTTAACTTCAAGGTTGTCTAAGATTTCAGAATCAAAGCTACCATATTGGGGCCATTTTAAAACACCATCTTTCCTAGTGTATTTAATCCATACCTCGTTGTAAACGATGGGGCCTACCCCATGTTTAACGTACAGCTCGTAAGTCGGAGTTCCAACTGGAGGAACCGGACATGAGTCCTCCAATCGGGAGTCCCTATTATTACTACCAAGACAAAACCAATTCCCGAGTCTAAGACTAGGCATCCTTTCTCTCTAGTCTAGTTCCAAAACTTCAAAGGAGTTATCGATTACGATATTGCTCGTGAAAACACGAGTCCTTCGGTTATGGTGCTTGCAAGAACCAATAAAAACCTTTATGTATCTCCAAGATACCACAAAGTAAGTCCAACTAAGGACTGGGAGACGCTCCACTTATACTTAACTGAAAAATATCGATGGCTTCACCAGAAGACTCGTCTCAGCGTTTCGCTCTACCGAAAATTTCAAGGGTCCAACATCAGGGCGATAGCCAGGGCAGCAGTCCTTGTAGCCGTCGAGAAGCGGGGAACCTCGCAGTAAAGACCTTCGGACCACGTCGACATGCAGGGGTCGATGAGGTGGTGGGCCCTCCTCTGGAATTTTCACACGAAGCTCCTCACGATCTTCAGGCTGATTGGTACCACTGGAATCGCCCCAAACGCTGGGCGCCAAATGAGGTACTGGGTTTTAAAGAACCGGTAACCCAGCGGTGCCAGGGGATCAACACACCAGAGACCTCGGGTTCTCCTGAGTCAGACCTACAGAAACTTCAGAGTCTTCCAGGTGAAGTCAAAGATTCGTTTATTGGCTGCAACCAAGGTGACAGGGTCCTAGAAGTACGATACAAGTATATTCAGGAGACTGCACACTTTCACAAAGTCAGGCTTCTCTTCTTATACCTAATATTCAGCCTTGAGCAATACATTCCTTGGATTCGTGGTATTTCATTTATGGTTACTGTTTACAAAAGAAAAGCAGAGTCATGATGACATGTACATATTTCACGTCGTGCTGCTCATAACAAATCATCCGGCAAGGCCCAACATTTCATCAGATATCGCTGGACCCCTAATAAAAACGGTCACCTCCCCGTCATAAAGCAAGTGAAGGAAGGAGTGGAGAAAGATGTGAGCGAGATATGGCAGGTGTGCGTGCTGAAATGGTTTTATGGCTGGTTGGGCTTAGATGCTATCTTGCTCGGCCACTGGGAGGGAACTGACTTAACGAGCTCGGCCTGGGGCAATGGTTCTAACTTGTACTGGGGTCAGAGAGAAGTCGATTAAGGAGTATGTGTCCTCGTGGAATCAAATTCAACTGGATTAAGGCCTATGTAGAGGGCAACATGCAGCTAAGGGTTTAGAAGGTAAATGACGATTTCGAGGTGAAATCGTCACTCGAATATGCCGAAAAATACATGTACTTGATGTACTCGTCATTCTCGGTCTTTTGATACCAAATTCGTCCTATTTCGACGAAGTTTTTATTCTCGAGTCCGGTACTATTATATGAATCCAGATTTTTTCAGAACCACACAGATTAAGAACGCCTGCAGTAGAGCTTTACCTGGTCCCTTATGTTAAGGCAAATCAGTCCTGGAATGGTTCTGTGGCTGTATGGCAGTAGAGTGATGACAGGCTGTCAGTGACAGTCTGTTTATGGTCTGACAGTGGATAAATATACCCTCAAGTCACGAGATGAAATCCTAGTAAAAACAACTCCGCATGTTTAGACATACTGACATACTGACATTTGTGTGTTATATGGGAGGCACACTTTTGAATCCTTGCAAAATGTATCTCATGCGCCCATACTGTATTAATTTGATGAAAATAGAATGTTTCTAGTGGGTGATTATCTAGATGTAATATACCGATCAATAATATCGACATAATTGATATCTAATTCTGTTTTCTGTTTAATGTATATATGCGGTTTTAACAGAACACATGGTTCAAGCGCTTTCCACCTACTTTTTACTGTCTTACAAAGGAAACGTATTTTTGTACTCTTTTGAATTTGCATTTACGCCCTACTTTAACCCCTTCGCTGCGGGGGTTATTCCCCCTCTGTGCTGTGGGGGTTATTCCCCCTCTGTGCTGGGGGGGAGGGGGGCGCGCACAGCGCCCCCAGGCTCATGACGAGCTGAGCTCGTCATGAGCTACGGAGCTCCGGTGCGCATGACGAGCTCAGCTCGTCACAGGTGTATTACCTCCCGTGGAACGCTCAGCACAGAAGGGGAATTCTCCCTGCACCTGAGCGTTCCACGGCTCATGACGAGCTGAGCTCGTCATGAGCACCAGAGCGCCGTGGCTCATGACGAGCTCAGCTCGTCATGAGCCTCGAAGAGGTTAAAAAATAGGAAGTAAAATACTGTTCTCCTGTAAACGAGCACTAATCTGACTATACAAATTTACGATTACCGCAGCCACATCCTGCCCAAGAGACAGAAGTTGAATGTGTGAATAAAGACTCATAGTTTGGAAGAGTTTTTGAAAAAAATATAATAGGCAGATGGGGATAATATTTTAAGTGGGTGCAAAAGGCAACCAGGGTTTATCTCAAAGGCTTGGTGTTTTATTATTATTGTGGGTTGCAAGGTCTTGCTCGTTGCTATAGGTTTATAAAATGCTAATTAACTGAATACATTTGTACTGCAAGAAATTTGGAGGGATGAAAAGTAAGATCCCTCAAATTGAAACGACACAAAAATATTTTCAGCAGTGCAGACTGTTTCGAGAGTCCCCAAGTACACACTTGCACCTGTACTGGGCACATAAACCTCGGGTTCCTCCTGAAATGTCCTTTAAGAAGACTCTTAATGTAAATATTAGGACCTGTTACAGACTGATAGAGAGCAGGTCATATAATGAGTATCGAGGCATTGTAGCCTTCAGTTTCATGCAAATCGACTGCAGATAAATTGTTTGCCGAATTGAAGAACATGCATTGTCAAACGGACAGGAACAAGGTCAGTTTGAGCCCCTTTAAGCTATAATGCTAAATTAATTCCGGGCCTACCTGAAACCGATCTTACCCCAATGTATTTACTAAAGATTAGACCCTTTTTTTTTTTTACCAAGAAGGCGATTGTGGTTATTTATGTCTCAGTATCTTCCATCCAACCTGATGAAAAGGGGAGCTGAGCATTATGCCTTGTAATTGCATAGTCTGCGATGTTGAGGATCTGTTCCATCTCTTGTTGGATTGTCGTTGGTTTATTGACATATGAAACCGCCATCTTGGATAGTGTCTCAAGGTCTTACATCAGAAGAGAGGGAGCCATTGAAGTGCTGCCTATTTTGAGCTGCTCAGCATTAGGTAGTGGAATATAGTTCGCCTTGGCATTTGGGTAGGATGGAGCCATACAAGTAAAGGGGCAAAACTGATGATCACTGCTGGCGTATCCTGTTGTACATTTACATTTTTTTTTATTTAAACAGTTTTTATGGCTCGGACTAGGCTCACAAATGGCATTGGAGTGTTGTACAATTTAAATGAAGATGTGAAATAACCAAGAATAACAAACGGGTACTGCATTGTAGAATATATATTATATAACAGTACACATAGATGAAAAATAAAATATAAACAGGCTTAATTGACAGTTGCAAGTTGTATATTTTGCTTGCTCTTGTGTACTTTGCAAAATTAAATGTGTAAATACACTGCAGGGTATACATGTGTGAGGAATTGAGGTTACTGGTTGAGGGGGGGTGAAACCCTACTCCAGCAGCACTGAGGTCCCCGAAGCAGATATCATGCATCGCTTCCGAGGTCGATGCTTCGTGCAGCAAAGGCGATACATCTGTTCTGTGGGAAATGCACTTCCCTGCGGAGGAGATGCATCAACTCTGCTGGATCCACAGATGGGCTTCCACAGAACCTTCAGGCCTACTTCCCACGGTCCAGGACTGGGATCTGGTAGGGCACCACTTGGAAGGCTGTCAGATGGCAGAGTCCAGGTGCTGGGTTAAAGGTTATTGGAAGCCTGTTATGTCCGTGAGGCTTCAGATGAGGAGGCCAGCCAACAAGCCCTTGGAGTCACTCGGGGTCCTGGGCTTAGAGATGCATGTCCAGTCCTTCCCACCCAGGCAAGAGGGCAGCAGGTCAGCACAGCAGGGCAGAAGTCCATCAGAGCAGCAGTCTAGCAGAGTGGCAGTCCTTTCAACAGCACAGCAGTCCTTCTTCCTGGCACAGTCCATAGGTCCAGAAGTATGCTGAAGAGTTGGTTTAAATGGTTCAATATATATACCTGGTACCCACTTTGAAGCAGAGGAAGCTGTTAGAGCTTTCCATCCCTCTGAGGGATCAAGCATTCCTTCCTCCATGTCCTGGCCCCAAGTTGTCTGGGGTCAGAAAAGACCTGTGTCAAACCCTTTGGGCAAGTTCTCAGAAGGAGCCTTTGTGATGTGAAAGTGTGGTAGGTGAAACGCTCCCTCCCTCCTTGTTGCTACAGTGGCCCATCCTGTCAACACCTACCTTCCCTTTTTTACACTGTGCGAGCAATACACAAAGATCAACTACACTAAGTCATGGGACCCCGGAATGGGCTTCAAGCACCAAATGATTAGGATAAGAAAATGTCAACTTTCTAAAAGTGTTATGTTGGAAGTGGCCCTTTTTGCAGGGTTTCCCCCAAACGTTTTGCTTCTTCCTCCTATTTTTTCCTCAACTGCTGATGTTGGTTTTAGGACCCTGGGCACTTTACCACTGCCGATCAGTGCCAAAGAGCGTATGCTCTCTGTGTAAATTGTGTTAAAGATTGGTGTTTCCATGATTAGAATATTTGATTTACTAGGCAACCCCTAGTAAAGTGCACTGAGTGTGCCAGGGCCTGTAAATCAAATGCAACTAGTGGGCCTGCAGCACTGATTGTGCCACCCGCATGAGTAGCCCTGAAAAGGTAGCTCATGCCAAGCTACCAAGGGGGTGAGCAGGGGTTATTTTAGGAGGATAAGGTCCTGACTAGAAGGAAGTGTCACTACTTGGACAAAGGTGCAAACCCTTGCCAGCTAGAGAACCCCTTTTCTAACATGGTATTTTTAGAATTGTGACTAAAAATCTGACTTTATCATTGCAGATGGTTTTTTGTTCAAAACTGTTTTATTGTGAACACAGCGATAAGCCTACAACCCCATGTCGGGGCCGGCCGCGCAAAAAAGAGTGTGTAGACTCATGTAGCCAGGGGAGGATGAAGCATTAACACAGCGCCCTGCCTACAACCCCTAGAGGGGGCCGGCTGCATGGCTTAGGGGCAATGATGGCAAGAGGCGGCCATACGCTGGCGATGCATCGTTGTGCGGGGTCGGCGCGTATAGAAGGGAGAGCAGTGATGTCACATTTTCAAAAGGCCTAACGGGGCCCAAACTGCCCCATAGAGGGGCGGAAGCCAGAGAGGCAAGTAGGAAAGAAGAAAAAGTCGGAAGAGGATTGAGCAGCAGCAAGACGGAGTGCAGATGGTTTTTAATTGCAATTCTTTAGACACCAAACTCCACCAGTCAATCTGCTGTCAAGTGGAAGTTGCAGCTATTAATTGAAATACAGTAACTCCAGTGTTATCCTACGGGAGAGGTAGGCCTTGCAGTAATGAAAAACGAATTAGAAAGTTTTTCACTACCAAGACATGTAAAACTTAAAAGCATATGCCCTACTTTTTGAATACTTTGCACACTCCCCTCTGGGGTGTTCAAGGCCTATCCTTGGGTCAACTTAGATGTATCAAAAAGGAAGGTTTGGGTCTCTCAAATGTTTATTTTGCCATGTCAAAACCGCACACACAGGCTGCAATGGCAGGTCTAAAGCATGCTCCTTATGTGGATGGCACAAGCCATGCTGCAGGCCCACTAGTAGCATTTAATTTACAGGCCTTGGGTACAGGTAGTACCACTATATTAGGTACTTGCACATAAATTAAATAGGCTGATGGTGTGTAGGCCAAGTCTACCATGTTTAAAGGAAGAGCAATGTTTTTTTCGATATTCAATGGATGTTAGTGATTTCACTATTAATTACGGTTATCACAGGACCCCGATTCACAGTTGGGGACCTACTCCTTTCCAGCGAGCTGTTTTGCTCATCACAAACGACAATGGGCATGTGCCTGCTGCTTTACTATTTTTGGAAAACTGTGAGATTATGTTGACTTTGGTCTACTCTGCTGCCCTGGCAGATTAGACAACAACCTTTAGATAGCTCTGACTCCCTGTTGAGGATCTCTATGCCTTTAGAGGAGGCAATGCCACTCGGCTCCTAAGAAGACACCACAAGTTTGCTGAGCAGCTGCCCTGTTTCAACTGACAGCTCAATAACCTTTTCTGTTTCTCAAAAACAAGTTACTAAATTGGGAGATTGTTTTTCAAAACAAAAAAATTACTCACCTTGACACTCTAGTTTTTTTTTCTCTGGATTGAGTGGGTGAGAAGGGCATTTTTCAGGTCTCGCTTACCACACAGCTCAAGCTGTCTGGTTGCAGAGGACAAACTGTGGGCTTACCAAGAACTTGCAGTGAGCTTTTTTTCAATCATATTTGCTTGCTTCTTATTCAATGCCTACCTTGTCCTGTCTTGTTTATCTTGTGTTTCCCCATCCTCTGAAGCATAGCTTCCTCACCATTCTTTTGGCTGTCTGACTTGTGTCCATCCGCAGCTGATTTTTAGGGTACTCGTTTTTTTCTTTTTGGCTAAATACTTCCTGAGAGTGCATGTGTGTTCAGCTCTCTTCCTTGTGTGCTAACCCCACACACTAAATATCTTCTGCTGTCTCCCTTGTATGCTTTCCACTCTCTTGTGTCCTTCCCACACCCTCTGTGTTGCTCCTTCCCTTGTGTGTTGCTTTCTCTCTCCTCCCCCCCACTCCCCGCTACTCCCCCCTTCGGCCCACTCTGTTACTTAACTCCCTGTTACTCCTGCCCACTCCCCATTCCGCCTCCCTCCCGTCCACACCCCATTCCTCCCCACGCACACTTGCTGTTACTCCCCGTCCACTCCCTCTTAACCCCCCTCCTTCCCACTCCCTGTTACTCCCCCCAACTCCCCATTACTCCCCCTTCCTGCCCACTCCCCGTCACTTACTACCCGATAATTCCCCATTACTGCCCCCTCCTGCCCTCTCCCTCATACTCCCCTCCGCCCATTCCCTGTTACTTCCAGCTCCCACCCAGTCTGCAATATGTCCCCTAGCACCCACTCCCCATTACACCCTCCACCCACTTCCTGTCACTCACCCCTCCCACCCCCGTTACTCTCACTCCTGCCCACTTCTTATTATTCCCCCGCTCACGCACTCATCCCACCCACTCCCCGTTACTCCCACTCCCGCCCTCCTCCTATTACTCCCCCACTCACTCCCTCTCCTCCCACTTCCCATTCCTCCCACCCACTTCCTCTTACTCCCCCTCACACTCACTCCACGTTACTCCCCCTCACACCCACTCTCCATTACTCCCACTCCCCGTTTCTCCCCCTTCCTGTCCACTCCCCATTACTCCCTCCTCCCACCCACTCCTTGTTACTCCTCCTGCCCACTTCCTGTTACTCCTCCTGCCCACTTCCCATTACTCCTCCCTCCCGCTGACTTCCCATTACTCCTCCCTCCCACTGACTTCCCATTACTCCCCCCCCCCCCTCCACTTCCCATCACTCCCTCCCCTTCCCATCACTTCATCCCCTCCCCCACTTCCCATCACTCCCTATTACTTCCTCCATCCCGCCCACTCCCCGTTATGCCTTCCCCCCAGTCCCTTGAAGGGCCTTTAGTAGTTATGCTGGGAAGTACAAAGGATTGCATTCCTACCACAAAATTAGCGGTAGAACTATAATCTCGTGCTCTGTTGCTTTTTGACGTGCAGAGGACTGCAGTGAAGGCAAGGGGACGTTTGTATCCCCTGCATTCATTGCACCTTCGCCTGGTCTGGCTCCAATGTCAGTGGTATGTTTACTCCTGCTATCTCCACACAGATCTTGTGACTGACTAGATGAAGTCTACGAAGGGAAAGCACACGCATCACATTTTGTGCATGCTCAGATTCCCTTGGTGAATTTGATTATGCACAAAAATTGCTAGTTTATCCCATCAGCTTTGTGCGCAAAACGACAAAACAAGCCTCCTGAGGCTGACCCCTTTGTTTCTATGACAACGCCTTTGAGTCTAATGTCCGATTTTGCGGGAAACGCACTTCTCAAACTGTTAATCATTGGATCCTCGTGCTCTTGGGAGCTACGTTTTCCCATTAAGCCGACACCGGCTGCGTGGGTTGTTTTCCGTCGAAAGAATTACCCAACACTTCCCCATCTATAGTAAATAGGAGTGAATATTCCCCGCAGATCAAAGTACAAGGTGAACAGGATAATTTGAATATCAGAGTTGTATGTGGGTTGTTTGAAATGACTTTGTTAAACACGGACTTCGAGAGAGAATGAAGCCACTCTCTGTTTTTACTAGACCATAAATGGTTATATTCTGACAAACTACAGGACTGGTGCTGGGACGGTGGAGTAGAATCTTGTTATGAGCGAGGTCTATGGGAAATTCCGAAAGCTCTTAATATTAAATGCTTTTCTGACGATTAGAAAGTTGTGACGTTATTTTATATTTATAAATCAAGATTACATTATTTGTTACATTTTTAATTCATTTAATTAATTACATAACGTGTTTGCCTTGTATATTTACCCTCCGTAAGCACCAACCGTTGAGCAAGTGAATCGCAAATGTCATTTGTGTTGTAAATAAAACCAAACGCATAGTGCATTTTTAGAGTTTTGCTTTTTTTTGTGTGGAAGTTTTTCAAAATAGGTTTCATTTTTTTTTTTTTTTAGAATTATTGAAAATGCCCATTGCAAATTTTTTAGCTGAGCATTTTCTCACTTGCTGCACCATAAATTCACCAAAGCAGTATTCATTTCAATTACTCATGATCTGAAAAGGAAATTGCAGATACAGCCGTTCTTAAGTGATTTCTGTAGGTGGGAGCCCTGCAGAGAGCTGTTGGTTACCCAAACACATCGAAGCTTGAAGGTGGGTATTGAATAGCTTGGACCAACATGGTAGGTATGGCACAGTACAAAGGAGAGGAGTGAGGCTGCACTAGGGTGGATCCCATTGCAGGGGACTATGACTTTCACCACCGTGTGAAGGCATTTCTGTTGGTCGGCAGTGACATGAGAATAACCTCAGAGTTTTGCTCCGCTTAATACATTTAAGTGCTGCTGTGTAGCTTGTTTTCAGTGTGATTACTTCTCCCAGGCACTACGGACCGGTTTGTGGGCCGTTTCTTGACGACAGTTGGGTGTTGAATATTGAAAGAAGGGCAATGGAGACCAGGAAAAACAGCAAAGGGATAAAAACATGTCCTGCACGCCCAGGCTCCTAATGATAAGGGGCGGGTGGGGGCTTCAGTTGGTGAAGATGGAGCATCTAGTTCAGGCCTTTTGCATGGAGAATCCCTCCTCGTGGTGGCTATAAATGAGCTTCAGTGAACTAGCAGCAACTAGGAGGTTACGGTGACCTCCAGAGGGCAGGCTGGAGCCAGTGAAGGCCCAGCGCGAGAACAGTGAGAGTCCGATTTGGGAGATCCCACACCGGGTGGGGGAGACAGCCTCACAACTACATTTTGTGAATAATGGTCTGGATCACCATAAGGAATTTAACAACGGTGCTGCCTTGATTATTATTTAGCTGTATATGAAAGTAAAGTTGAGTATGCAATGGAAAGTCGGTGTGGGAGAGGGGAAAGAATGGGCAGGGGAAAGCAACACGTGAGAGAGGATGTTGTGAGGGCTCACCTCTTCACATTTTCTGACATTCCATGAGGAATAGAGTATCTGTCGGAAATGGTGTTTGGATATTTGAAGGCAGATGTGTTTGGAGATGGTTCCCAGGGTAATTGATATTTGTGTGGCCAAGGTATTGAGACTTCCAACAACGGTCCTTCTGGGACAGCTGATGTTGAGGGTATGCTGCAGGTATGCTGCGAAATGCTACGGTGAAAACTGTGCTCTTAGGGATGTGTTCAGAGAGGTAAAGGTTTTTTTCTTGGATAAATATAGTTTTACTCTTCTCTAAATTTAAGCAGCACAGCAACAGGAGTTTCATTGAGTCAGATGTGGCGTTCTTGTGGTTAAAGTGAAGCGGCAGTATTGTGTCCTCCCAGACTGAGGGCTGAGCCTACTTGAAGGCTACACATGGATGCTTATCCAAAGTCTACAATTACATGTCCTGCATTGGGATGGTTCTCTTTGTGCCGATGGTTCCAGGGAGTTATTGTGATGACTTGCTATTGTATAGCTGTAGGAAAGTGTTAGTTATCCTGTGTGTGGTTTTGCAGTCTTCACAAGGTATTGGAGTTGAGATTTCTTTTTCTAGCTTGCCAACTTGCTGTCCTTGCTCCTGGTTTCCCCCACCTGTTTGCCTTGTGCTTGCTGGAGTTTACAGTCTGGTGACTTCTTGTGGTTGACGTTTGAAATGTTGTGGGTTTACTTTCTGTATGTGTAGAGCAGGGGTCTCTCACCATTCTGTAATAAAATCTACTTATATTCAATAAAATAATCCAGAGCTACTATCAAATATCAATGTTGTAATAATGACCACATCAGACAAGGTAATATATGTGTTCACCCTGTGCAAGGTTACCTATAGGGTACTTTGGGGCACCAGCAGTAATGTAAGAACATGTTTTCTTAATTTTGAATACCTTAATGGGCAGCGCATAACAGCCATAGCTGCGATGCATGTGGCACCAAGGTAATAACCGTAGCAATAAAACTCCCCATTGCAGCATGAGTCTACAATTAAATATCAACTTTAAGCTTATTTTGGAAATTCATCCATTTTTCTTCAAACACCAGTGCACAAGTTCTGAAAATACACACATTGTGATGTACATATATTAATAAAACTAAGTAAAAGCTTCTAATTTAATAGACTGGGATGCTAAAAGGAGAGTTACTTACTGGTAGCTGGAGAGCTACACATAGCTCAGAAGCTACTCGCTGGAGAAGCATGGTGTAGTGCTATTTAGAGCTAACTGTATGTGGGAGAATGGGCTTCCATATGGGGCTAATTACAGTAGTGCATTACTTTATGTTTATCTCACTTTTCAGATTATCTTTCTTCTGAATTTGTCTCATTATATTAACATATTGGGTGTAGAGGTAGTGCCTGACAGGAACTTGCTGCATCCTCTCCAGGTAATAAAGAAGTTGGTGGATAGGTTTGGGGGACTTTCAGGTTCGCCTGCCTGGTTACAAGGCGGTGCAAGCATTTACTCATTGTAAGCTACCCCTCTAACATCTGATCTCAGTCTCATGTTGAAGCTTGCGCTCTCTCCACGCAACCACTTCTGCCTGTACTTGTGTCTTCTCACTTGTCTCGCTTTTCTACCATTTTATGCTCTTTTCCATCTCTTCACCATACCTCTGTAACATATTCTGTTTCTATATGTAAATATGCCTTTTCGTGTCACTGTTTCACATACAACATTGAAACCATTTATTATATGTGAAAATAGAATTCAGAGTTTCTATACATTTCTTGACAGAAGTTAAATCTTTGGTGTATAATACACAGTACCAACCTAACCTGCTTTTGGATTAATTTGCATCAGAGGAGCATGGTAATCAATTGCATTGAAAACTAGGTTATACAACATTAGTCCTCTAAGATCCAACAGATGTCCGCTTTACACATTGTGTATAATTTCTATTAGTATCTTGCTAAAATCAATTCTGAGACCGAACTAGATTAGCTTATATTCATGGCTGCTGAAAGTCTACAGGCAGAGGAGTGTAGGATTCCGAACAAAACCTGATCATAGGGTAGATGTGTAAATGACCAGGGTAAGAAATGTTTAACCTCTTTCAGTTCCCTTACGGAAGGGAACTGAGGTCCAGTAGTAGCTTGTTATGGTTATTACTTTGTGCACTTTGGACCAGGAGGCTAGATCTGATCTTGTAATCATTTGGTGAATTTAGGCGATCTTAGTGGTCCTACAGCAACTTTAGATTACAGCATGGAGAACACGTACCTGTCCCATTTCATCTGGTGGGGAAAGGGGCAATTTGACTTCTACATTCTGCGAGTTATTCACTACTTACATATCCAGGCTCTATATGACACTAACTTAATTTATGGTTCGATAAACTCTATCACGGAATAAAGTCTGTCTTCTACGTACTTGCTGAATGCTAGCATGTTTGAGTAGCTTCACTGTGATTCTTGTTACCTGATATTTTACCTCCTGCAAAGGCACCTATATTTCATACCCTGTGTATTCACTTGTTCATCCTTTCTGAGGGCACTTCGTTTTTCATACAATTGGATGAAATGGAGGGAATTTGTCTTTGCCAACACCTTCCTTTGAATCTTGACCCTCCTGAGAACCAGCATCTTCAACAAGTATGATTATGAATCGATTGTTCAATCGGCACTACACCACCATTCCCATAAACTTGATGGCTGCGGTCCAGGCCTCGAGTTGACGACTGTTGCTGGCTCTTCATTTTGATCATTGCCTCAGTGCTGCTGGACTCACTGCATTGCCTCTTGAGGCACTATGACTCAGTTGGCGGCCTGGGTCACGGGTGACCGGGTCATCATATATGGCAGTCAGGCAGGGCACAAGTCAACAACGCGCGCGGAGATGCTGACGACGTGCATATGTTTGCTAACTGCTCTAAATTGGGAGGATTCTGGTCAGCAGTGGGTAAGACCATTTCGCGCTCCGTGGGTGTCAACATAGAGGTAAGCCCTAAATTAATTGTTTGGGACATCCCAGTAGATTAAAGATAAGCACGATCTGCAAGTAAATGGCCATTATCTGATTTTCTACTTAATAATATTAGCAAGAAGAGAAATCTGTAAACTTTGGGTCCATCTGGAGTTTGAAGAATTCTGTGTCGGAAACGGATAAAAGTAGACTTGGAACCTGTTAAAATATTGAAGACAGCCTCGTCCAATGATTACACCCCTCTCATTTTAGTAACTGGGAGGGCAGTGCAAGGATCGAAACAACCCAGTGTTTCTGATTGATATATACCCGACTTTTGGCACTCACGAAGGGCGTATTAACTAGTGCTAATCGGTGGTGATGTCAGCTGGGCCCGCTGTTTGTGTGCCTGTCTGTCTCACACTCAAGTGAATTAGTAACACCATAACTCACCTGAGCCCAGAGCAAGCTGACCCAGCCCCCAAGCAGCGCAGACTGCATGCTGCCAGCTCTCTGTCAGTGTGATAATTTAGCTAAGCAGCTCTGCTTGTTGATAGCCCAGGAGGCGCTATAAATACGTTTCATCCATTTCAGTGCAGTGATGTTGACCACCACACTGAAATGTGTTAGACTAACGCCTGATGCTTGGCAGGGCTGTTTTTTTCACCCTGACCAGTCTGTTCCACTATTACTTTTTACCCCTCTATCCTGATTATCCAGATTTCCCCTAGTTCTTAAATTGGCTTGCTGTATGGCTTGCTTTTAAACTGCAATTATTAACTAAATTATTAGCATTGTTCTTTTGTCAACTAGATACATTTAATGGATCTGTCTTTCTTTATGTCTAGACACTGCAAGCTGCTTAGCAAGTGAAGTGCTTCACTTCTTAAAGTATATCAAAATCGAAAAATAGATGGGTTTATAACCGAATATTAACTATATCCTGTTACTGTTCACCCTAGGTACATGCAATTTTTTCAGCCTTGTAGCTGATATGCCTGGTTGAGGGAATGGGGCAAAGCATACACACCTGAAATGCAGGAATTTTCTGTCACACATTTTTATACTCCTGATGCCCCTAACTTTATGGTTTCAGAAGAGCCTACCTCATTATGGTCGATGACCGAAAGCAAGACTTTGGTCTTCTCTTGCCCTTTCTTCTTACCTTCGTCTGGCTTGCAATTTGTGAAAAGTATGGCAGTCAGGCTGGGAACAAGATGAGTCCAGATTCATCATACCACAGTAACCCTAAAGGATCGCTGTCAGATTGTACAGGATAGGTTTCAAAAAGTAGAACACCTATGTTCCAGCATATTGACGAAGATGTGTTCATTGTTTTCTTTTCCTAGGCTATTTCGCCATGTAACCAGTGACACTCGTTATCAAAGACTGATTAGGGTAACATAATTCAGTCTTCTTTACAGCATATCATGAACCTAACGCTGCAATATTGTTTATTGGTGTCCTTGAGGATGAGTCACTTGCTCAGATTTGGCAGAGTGCCACTGAGAACGTTTCTCTTTTAACACCTTGCCTACGTTGAACGTTCAGCTCCAGTGCTGAACGTTCGAAAAACGGGTGGGGCACCGTCGGCCAATGGACGTTCGCAGCACTACCAAGGTAGTGCACGTGACGACCGTTGGCCGACGGCAGCAGCCAAGGGGTTAAGGCATCTGTTCATTTATTGCCATTGGTGCTGTCATTGGAATTGTCTTGTCTGAGAGCCCTGACTACTATCGGTTCTAATGCTACCCCTGCATTAAGATAACTAGGATATATGCTTCTTTGCTTGCATGTTCGAAAGTTTTGCCGCAAGACATGCATTTTGTCATCTGTAATTACAAAAAGCATTCCAATGAAATTGCTTTGTATGGCTTTGCAAAATTGTTTAATGCATATCGCCAAATTGCATTTTGGTAAATGTACATTTTTTGTCGGTGTTTCATTTTCTACCTACATTTTTATTATCTGTGCTCGTCACTGCACACATACTTTTCTCCTGGTACAAAAAACCAGGCGCATGTTGGTTGGGCCAACCCTCCTGCAATGCATTGGAAGTCTGAGTGGGCTCCTCTGTCAGCAGCGGGAAATGTAAGGCCCAGCTTCTGAGGTCGAGGGAGACCTCGCTCCTCTGTCACAGTGCCTCTGCCCTAGAATCACCTAAGCTCTTTGCAGGAAGGAGAGCATGAGGGACGTCCATGGATGCCTTCTCTTTGATTTTTATGTCTGGTGTTAGCCAAGCACTATTGATTTTACAGTTGCCAGTAGGTATTTCTAGTTAGGATCATGTGTCCATAGGAAAAGCATTTTTTGACTTT
Source organism: Lissotriton helveticus (assembly GCF_964261635.1). Classification (NCBI taxonomy): domain Eukaryota; kingdom Metazoa; phylum Chordata; class Amphibia; order Caudata; family Salamandridae; genus Lissotriton; species Lissotriton helveticus. Next base: position 1,621,562,325 of record NC_136063.1, on the reverse strand, counting down.
CTTATCTTTGGCACTGTTTTCACAAATCTTCACACAATTTTCCCTAAAAAGTGTGCTGGTGAGTCTAGTTATGCATGGAAAGTTTTAGGGCCATCCGTCAAGCAGGGGCAGAGAAAAAGGGTGGGGTCAAAAAAGTGTATTTCCCATGTTAATTCCCACAGGGATTTTGAATATGACTACAACCTGAACCGCTGCTGGAAATTACACCAAATTTGCCAGAAAGCTAGCTCTTGGTCCAGAAAGAGTGCCTTTTGTTATTTGGTGTAAATCCATTCAGTAGTTTTTGAGATATTTAAAGGAAAACCAAACTTGGATATCTAGGGATCAAGGGACCAGGAAACTCCGAGAATCCGACAGGCCTCATGCAGGAATCTGATTTGCTGCCAAAGTGTTTAGCAGCCATCCTGGGACTCCGCTTCAGCAGACTCCCACAAAAAACGTTAAAAAAAAGTGCAGAGTAGGAATACCCTGACCCCTTAGCTTTGTTGCTGGGGTCCCCTTTGGCCCCCGACAGGGTCAAAGCACATGTATTTTTAAAATATTTTGATGCCGAAACGGAGCCCTGAATCCGCGTAAAAAAAGCAATCGTGAGCTCCAATGCTTATTTATCATGAAGCCCTAGAGTGGGCCAAAACCCGGGGGCATTTAAAAAAAAAAAGAGGGCGGCGCATGGAACCCCTCCTTCTAAGGCTCTTAGAGCCCCGGGTACAACCACCTCCGCGGGACTTACTTTACATATTGGAGGGGGGGGGCTGCGGGAACCCCCATCCATGGGCTCTTATGAGCCTCAGGGCCCGCCAGCTTCCCGGGGCTAACTCATGAAAAGAGGAGGTGGAGTGTCCCGCGGCTCCCTTCCTGGAGCCAATAATGGCCCTTGGGACAGCCACCCCCAGGGCTGGCTCCTGCTATGTCCCAGGGTGCCCACCCCAGTGATATAGCTGTTTTGTTTTTATTGGCAGACGTTGACAGCTCTCGTTGAGCAAAGCAAACACTCCGGTTCCAGTGGGCAGGAGCTGTCAGAGTGCTCATGCCCGCTGGAAGCAGAGGTTTCATAGGGAAAAAGATGAAACTATTGCACCTGCACAGAAGGAGCTGCCTTTCCAGCAGCACCCTCCGTGCAGCAGCACTGCTGGCTCCCGCAGGTGGCGGGGAGCAAGCTGGGACCGCAGGTGCCCTGAGGCTCCCCCCGTAGTCCTGGTGAAAAGAGCAGAAAGAGGCAAAATAAAGGTCAGAAGGGAGCAGAAAGGCAGAATAAAGGTCAGAAATAAGCAGACTGAGGCATAAAAAAGGTCCAAAACGAGCAAAAAGAGGTAGAATATAGGTCAGAAGGGAGTAGAATGAGGCAGATTAAAGTTCAGAAACAAGCAGAAAGAGGTAAAATAGAGGTCTGAAACAAGCAGCAAGAGGCAAAATAAAGGTCAGCAACAAGCAGAAAGAGACAGAATAAAGGTCAGCAAAGAGCAGCAAGTGGCAAAATAGAGACCAGAAACCAGAAGAAAGAGGCAAGAGGCAAAATAAAGGTGAGAAACGAGCATAAAGAGGCAAAATAAAGGTCGGCAACGAGCAGCAAGAGTAAACATCCTTTTGTACGAGGTCATTACATCGCATACCATTACTACGCATGCGTTACAACACGTGCTGTAATAACGGATAGCCTTTACTACGCATGTTATTATTTCACATGCACTGTTACAACGCATGCGTAGTAATGCATCTATGGATGACTGGAGTCGAGGAGGCAGCAATGACGAATTGCAGTGAGGAGGAGTCCTGAAAGAAGATGTGGAGGAAGGAGAACAGGTGACAACAGCATCGAAGGAGGGGCTCCGGGCACCCACCGAGGAGAGAGAGGTAAGAGGGACTGTTTAATTTTGTAGGGTATGTGTTTGAGGAGTAGTGTTTTTAGTTTAAGGGTAGTGTTGTGGGTTGTGTAGAGTAGTGTTTGTGTGTAGATACATGAGTGGGCGATGGGGGAGGGTCGTGCAGGGGTTAGTATTTTAGGGATTAGTGTAGTGTAGTGTAGGGTAGTGTTGGGGGGTCGTGCAGGGTAGTGTTGAAGTTTAGGCAGCGGATTGGGGTAGGGTCAGGGTCGTGCTTGGGGTTTTGTTTTAGGGTTTAGGGTAGTGTGGTAGTGTTTGTGTAGTGTAGGGTAGTGTTTTAGGGTTTAGGGTAGTGTCAGGGGGTCGTGTAGGGAATGTTTGCGTGTAGGGGCTGGACTGGGAGTAGGGGCAGGGTCGTGTTTAGGGTAGTGTTTTAGGGTTTAGAGTAGTGTTGTAGTGTAGGATAGTGTTTTAGGGTTTAGGGTAGTGTCGGGGGATTGTGCAGGATAGTGTTTCAATGTAGGGTATGGACTAGGGGTAGGGGGATGGTCGTGCTGGGGGTAGTGTTTTAGGATTAAGGGTAGTGTTTGTGTAGTGTAGGGTACTGTTGTAGGGTTTAGGGTAGTGTCGGGGGTCCTGCAGGGTAGTGTTTGGGAGTAGGGGCAGGACTGGGGCACAGGGCAGGGTCGTGCTGGGGGTAGTGTTTTAGGGTAGTGTTGTGGTGTTAGTGTAGTGTAGGTTACTGTTTAGTAGTTAGGGTAGTGTCGGGGGGTTGTGAAGGGTAGTGAATGAGTGTAGGGACTGGACTGGGTAATGCGTATGTTTCGTGCAGGGGGTAGTGATTTAGGGTAGTGTAGTGGTGTTTCAGTAGTGTAGGGTAGTGTAGTGTAAAAAAGGGGTTAAATGTCTATTATTGGGGCTTTCAGCCAGCTTTCATTGGTCTGTTAATGTGTCATTCAGATTTTTCTTCCACTCAGAACAGCATAGGGCAATGGATCTTCACACTTCAGCCATTGGCTCACTTCACTGTGAGTGACAGCACTCTGCCTTTTCAAAGCCCTTTCACGTGGTTTGTCTAAAGAAAGGGGCACGGCCTTCATGAATGTGAAAGCACCGCATGGGCGCTTGTAAACAAACAAATATTTGCAATGGAATATGTCTCGCATTTGATGGAGTTTAAGCTATTGCATTGCCAATAGCTCAAACCCTCATAAATGCGAGACACATGCCATTGGAAATGCGTGATACATATTTCAATAATTTATTTATTTGAGGTCTACATTAGAAAAGACACCAAGACAATGTCTCACACAGGCACTAGGCATCATACATTCCTACACATTGTGGAACAGCAACACGGAGAGTAAGATTTTCATAAATTATGCGTACATAACAAGAACCTATGCTGAATCCACAGGTTTCAAAAAACAGGCAAAACATGTCCTAAACTACAGAATAGAAAAATGCCTAGAAAACACAATTGAACTGAGTGTTATAATAAATCACAGTTGAGGAGGCTGTCGAAAAACACACATCAAAGCTGAAAGGAATATTTTAGAGCTAAGTGGGAGAACACAAAGATGACTGCACAACTCCACTATCCAGGTATCCATGCATTTAAACAATCATTGTGCAGCCGGTCACGCACAGTGCACTTTCACTCCATGAAACAAGAACACCAGCACTAGATTTTCCCATACAGCAGGAGCTGAAAGTAAGACACTTGTGGAACACACATAATTTTCATAAACTTATGAGCATATGATTTATGCAGACATGTCTGACACCCAACTCACCCTAACTCACTACCTGCATAATAACAGCTCCTCTTCCGAATAGGACTTTATGTCGCAGTCATTTATATCAGTCATAATTATTTTAATGCACAAAAAAGCAAGACTGCATCTGTACTCAGTTAAATAAACACCAGGGTTCATAAAAATAGAGCAAAACAGTATATCTTCATCTCTATCTTTAATATCACGGTCTCCTTTTCTTCTGGGTAGGTAAAGCCCCGGTTCACCAATTTTCAGTGCTTTTAACTGGTATATTTTCTGCTGAGTGAGGAAACTGACTAAGTGCCTCATCAATCACTTCAGCAGAATTCCTTTACTCCACATTTATCTCTCCTTCCCTGATCAGACAGGCCTGGGTTCAGTTATGCTCCGGAACCAGCATCCATAAAATGGCGTTTTTAGTCCCACTCCGGAATTTAAACTATAATGTGCATTTGAAAAGTAAAAGCAAACATGTATTTTTACTATAGCATGCAGTTTATATTATGGGCCAAAGTACCTTTTCCTACAATCTGTGTAAAGCGCAGCAACACCCCTTGGGCTAATCTCCACACAATAGAAAACAAGCTTTGCGAAGCCAAAAAGTATGGCTTTAATATGTCAGCTAGCAGACACCAATACAGGCATGCACAAATGCTGACTGAATCCAGAACGGCTTCGACAAGCTTATTTTTTTATGTGAACGTATAAACGACGAAGTTCTATGGATAACAGATCGATGGAGAAGACAGTAGGAAAATTGACAGGAAAAAATACACCTGGAACTAAACATACAAGCAAAGTCAATTGGAAGAATGCAAGGGGGAAGTCACAGGAAAAACAAAACCTAGATGAAGAAGGTCAACGGGGAATACAGGCGGGGAACAAAAACTGTGGACTGGGCACAGGGTGGATGGCATGTAAGATAAAGGTTTTCTTACATAATAGGTCACCATTCACTGATGTCAATGCATACCTGCAAGATTTGCAAATTTGTGGATGTTAAGACTGATTTGCTAAATATTTTTGCTTGCTCTTACTGCATAAGATAACTGGTGTAGACTTCCAGCGCAAATCACCTAAGAGCAGGGTCGGATTGGTAACACAGGCACTCGAGAAATGGCCGAAGGGCCAGTAGCCAAGTTCGAGCTGTGGGCTGCTTTTTTGGGCAGCCTGGGGGCTGTCTGTGCTGTTAGGATGCTGCCAGTGTCCCAGTAGATGCCTGAGTGGCCTTTCCAGAGAAAGATGGACGGAGGTATCACTCCCTTTCACTCGCTGAGCTGGCCAATTAATGTATGCTGATTGAGCAGGGGCAGGGGGCCTACGCAGAAGTGGTCTCACTTGCATTCATGTGTGGCTCAGCAGTGTGAACTAATCTGTGCATTTTTTTTTATCTAAGTGAAGTTAAAAAATGCCCCCACCCCCTTTCTTTTCATAAACTTTGCCAAAGCAGTGTTTTGCGGAAAGGCAATCCGCAAATGTGGGCCACTTTTGTTTGTTGTGCCCGGGCCGATTTTTGATCCCACTCCAATCCTGCCTAACAGGGAAACCAAGACACCTTCAGCAACTACCCTCAGCTTCTTTCACATGGGCAGTCTGCTCAGTGAGTAGGGAAAATACATGTGCATGAAACATGGAAACATTGAGCAAACACAAGATATTATATCAACATATTGGTCCCTACAGTGGAAATGCAGCTGACAGATAAAATTTGGAAAACCGCATAGCTACGGCTCAGAAAGGTATGGAGAATACTAAAGTCGGGCTACTTCAATGGCTCAACATGTGCATTCAGGCACTAAGCCGGAAGGAGTTTAGATGTTCTCAAGTTTTGAACCCAACCTTCATTCCATTACAGGCAAATAACGCCCAGAGTAATTTATAAGTACTCTGCTGTGCATAAACCAGAAATAGTAAACACAAAATGGCATACACACACGCACAAACTTAAAACGCAGAAACACGTGTACATATTGACAGAAGAGAAAACACAAACTCATATACAGATACACAGATATATAAGCACACAAAACTGAAAACACGTACATATACAGAATCCGTGACATCACCACACATGTATAGAGGAACCTCCCACACACTCACAAGTACGTACACACACAGTTGCAAACACTTCCAGATTTACACAGTTGCATGCACTTAGTGTTCTATATAGGCAGTCCTATATACACAGAGTGAAATCCAGTCACATATACAGCCATACAAAGTTACACACACAATAACTTGCTCCCAGAAACCTTTTAATGCATGTATGCACATTCATATTTGCACACATACACAGATATTTGTGTAGGTTTTAGCACCCCGTCAATATCTTCCCAATCAAATTCACGTAGATCTTTCTCTACATTTGCATGATCCAAAACATTTACACATCTTTTGATCAAGTAGAACACTCTTTTAATGTGTCCACTCACAGAATATGACATCAATGGAAGGTCACTTAGTGGAACTGATCTCTTTAACCCACTGTACCGAATATCGTCAAATTTGTGACAGTCACAGGTCGTTTTCCACACATGCACAAGGTATTTTACTATGTCTTTTAAGTTGAATTCTTCTTCCGCCTCAGCAAGTCTTTTTATAAACTTCACAGGTTCAACAGTTAAAGCTCCAAGCTTTGTTCCAATTTTGCTCATGGTGTCCTCACCGGAGAATATGGGTCTTGATAAGAACACTGGGCATCTCTGGGTCAAGTTTCCTCTACAGAATATGAAGCAGGATTAAGTTTCTTTACTCGTCTGTTCCATAGCATATACATAATACTGACAATCCTTGACTTATGAACATTGCAGCAAATCTAAGTAGCACAATAATAACATCTGTGTCCTTTGCCAGTCAAGTGACTCGATTGGAACCATTTCGAACAGCCCACTCAACATGTGGCACAACACAAAGGTCAGTTTCCTCCCATTTGTTGTTAGGTTCTTTAACAATATGGCCCGTACCTTTTGAATATTTCTCTGCAGGCACCAACTTCTCATTGACAATCATTCCAATTGCAATAATTGGAAATTCAGTGTTTACTTAAGCATCCGCAATGTTTTGACGATTTAACATCTTCAAGCTCATCTTGTCGAATGTTGATGAACAGAATTTATCAAGTTGCACAAGTATAGGTATTGAAGTTTTGATGCAGGTAAGGTCAATTGTTCCACTTGTAGACGCTCATCTGATAATTTCACATTCTTTGACAGATAGTTCAAGATAACTGTCAAAGACAATGTGCAGTGCTTGCAAGGTGCACACTGACTTTGATATCTGTAGAACAGTCTGAACAACCTCGCCAAAGTTTTGCATGGATGAAATCTTGACCATTCCCAAATGTGACATATAGTCCACAACAACAGCAGTTTTCAGTGAGGACATCCTTTTGAATTGAAATTCTTAAGGTGAAAGGTTTTTTTCGAGCTCTTGTACAAGTTTGTGCTTTGCTGGTTTGGTTGCAGTATCTTCATCAAATTTTGCGTTTGTTGGAAGATCATGCAACAGAATGTCCTTGATAAATTCACCCCTTTCTTTTGCTACATCCATCTCTCGCTGTGCTTGCAAACATTGTTTTTTGTAACCTGTTTTGTAGTGGCTGGTTGGATCGAACTCTACCATGGAAATTAAAGCATGGAAGTTTAGCTTTAGTGATTATGTCAAACAGCTTTTTCTCTTTCAACACAAATCTCACCTGCTTCCGTTCTGCATACAGTTTCAATACATGTTCAAGGACATCTAGTAGATGTGTCTTTAAATTGTTATCTACTTATTGTTTGGTCACAACGTTGTGTAGTGGCACAGGCTCCGTCATTTCAAAGGGGGTTCCTTGCTGCTGCATGAAATGAAGAAGGTTGTCAACATGTTTATTAAAACTTTCCCCTCTCTTTTCCTCAACTTCGTTGCGAGGAACAGTTGCAGGATGGTCCATTAATTTTGAATTTTGTCATCTCTCTGAAAACATTGCAAATAGAAAGGACTTCATAATAAACTAGCTGCCGTTAAGCAGCATATTCACTTTTACGTGTCTGACCAACAATTCTCTTGGAACTTTTCTGTGATCTCTGTATCATCTGTTCCACTTTAATATCTAAAGCCACAACATTGAACCATTCCTATCCGTCTTTCACTACACAATGTCTTTAAATGAATTTTCTGTAGAGGTATGGTTATTCCACCTCTAGCTTCTCCAATCTTTCCAAATGCCAAGACCCACATCTCAGGTAGTTTATGCAATCTAATTCGCAAAACACACTAATCAGTGACTCCACAGTCTTCACATGCAGCTCCCAACCATCTTACCGATCAGCATGTCCCATATTTTTTACTAGAATTATCATGTGTAAAACGTTTCCCTAGTACTTGCAAAGTTCTGATTTTTCTTAACATTCTTTGACAAACTCTAGGAACGTGGTTTTCAGGAGTTCTGATTTTGAACTGAGTGTATTGAACATTGCCTGGATTTGCATTATGTCTTTTGAATAAAGGGCTCCCTGTGCCTTGTTCACTTCTGAGATAAGATATACAAAGCCTCATTTGACCTTCTTGTTCCAGAAAGCAGACCAAAGCAATGTTTTTATAGCTTCAGCTATTTTATTTATTTTTTTGAAAGGTTTTATATAGCGCTGGCTAGACCCGAAGCTATCAGAGCACTTTACATGTGTGACAAACAAGATTCCAAGACTTGCTCAAAACAAAACACAATATAAACAATAAATAAAAACAAAAACGTTCTGATGAGGTCTAATAAACAGAGACATGGCAAGAGCAGATACATTTATGATGAGCATCCCTTGTAACAAATCAACATAATGAGTTCTGCTCAATAGTGATTGGACAGTTTTGTTTCCAGAGATTTCAGCCTCAATAAGTGCATTGTCTATGCCTCACCCACTGAGAACTTCCTGCATACCACACCACATAACAACTTTTGTCATGTGGCAAACAACCATTATTGGATAAAGATCTTTAAATTCTAGTGTATTGCTAATAAAATGTAATCTACAATATGGAAAACACCTTCATCGTAGAAATTGGCAGGATAAGCTGGTCTTCAAGCTGAGCACACATTTTGGAAATTCTTTAGAGCGGTGTATACTGTTGCGTAGTTTGTGGCTAGAGATGGTATTACTGGTAAAAACCCAACCTTCTTCAGTGGGACGGTATTCTGGGAGATCAGAGCATGAATTCCAGCCCACTGAAGAACTGGCTTTTCTTCATCCTACAATCCGCACTGAATAGGTGAAATTATACATTCAATTAAATCAGCTTTGTGGACCGCAGCATCAGGTAGAAGAAGATCCATGACCTCAGCCACTGTTGAACTTTCTGGTAGACTGGGAAGTGTAGCTTGTAGTGATTTTGCACACATTGGCAAGGCAGATGGGTGATAAGTTTGCAGCTTCATTTGTTTATGCCTACAGCGGTACAGCTTGTTTTCCAGCAGCTATTTCATTGGTACAGTCTTAAAAAAACACTATGGCAGTAGTATGTGTGCTGGATGTTCCAGACAAAGAAGAGCTGTCCTCAAAATCAAAATTATCAAGAGAAGCAATTGTAAATCCTTTCCTGGTAAAGTGATTTGGAAGTGGTGTGCTGTCGGATTTACAAGATTTTACAGCATGAGCTGCTAAAAAGTTCCGGTTCATTACTATGACACTATAACTTCTTGATACATCAATCCTATTCATTGAAGTGATTAGGTCTCTACTTTTGCACTTGTCATAGATTGCGTGGGCTGTCATCATGTGTAGTGGATTTTTCTTTTTGCCATGATGTAATTCATAAAACATTATTTGGAAAAATCAGTACATTTGCACAGCATAAGCCTGACGGTTCATGAGATTGTCTTCCACTTCTTCTCTTATCAAAGCAATCATCAATGTTGTCTGCTTCTGTTCCGAACTCAACTTTGCTGATATTAAACAATGATGTAAAAAATGTTAAGACAACATCCGGCATTCTTGTTGACTCCCATGATTTGCAGAGCTGTGGGGCATCACAAAGTTTGTCATAATGTCCAAAATCTAAATCTTTCAGGATGTTTCTTAAAATGGTTCCTGCTGATTTTACTGCATCCCGTGATCTTATTTTGGCAGCAAGAACTTCAGTCGTCAAATCAGCTGAGAACACCATGTGTCTCATTCTTTTTTTTAGACTGGCAAAAAATAATTCTGTCATTGTACATTCTCACCAATCCCAATTTAATTATTATGTATCAATACAATTTCATCAATGTTCACCATTATTTCTCATATTTTACTAAGTGTGAACCCTTAGCCAACACTTAAGAGTGGCTTTAAAACTTCATTTGCTTTTCCAAAGAGTGCAAACTTAACTGAATGCTGGCAGTTACATTGCTGCTGGTAGCTTATTGTCATATTTTCAAATGTGTGGGTGCATGCATGCAGTTCGGGAGGGCATACCGGTCCACTGGAAATGCATTAATCTCGCTGTTTAGATTAGCAACTCGGCTGAAAACGTAATCTCGGAGGAAACTAGCTGCAGATAAAAACATGATTGTGCTTTGAGACGCATATACTCTGTACTTTGTTCTTTCGTCAATCCCTTCCTTCTGGCTAAACCACAGATAAAACGTTGAAGATCCTCTGCTTTCTGGTCAGTTGATGGAGGTGGACGAGGGGTAGCCATCGATCTTCTAAGTGGATGGGTATTGGGTTTGGTTGTTGTCGCTTTCTCAGAAAACTTGGATTCTTCTTGTGATTCACTGGTTTCTGCTACATTTTGACAATTTTGTTCCAGGCTTTTTTTCCATTGTATAAGACTTGTAGCACTTATTACAATGGTAAAATATTTGATCCTCTCCACTTATCGGGTTTAAATCTTTTATGAACTTTGTCTTGCCGTTTTTCTGCAGCATCTTGAGCTCTCTTCTGTCCAGCTGCAGTTTTTCTGTCGGATTAGTTTGGCATATGACACATTTTTCTTTGTTGAAAAAATCCTCAGATTTTGTAGTTAGCAACACTCTGTCAGGAGGTAAATATCCTCTGCTGCCCCCTGCTTCGCTCATGTCTACAAATTTGAATCAACAGAAAACCTAAACCAAAGCAATATTAAAATAAATTACCAAAATGATGGCTAAAGCACATGATTATAGAGCTGTTGTTTTGAAAAATGGCGGAAGAGGTTGCTCTGAGGAGTTATTTTCTGTCTCTCTAAGACTACTCCACCCCCAAAACCTATGTTTTAACACCAAAATGAAGTATATAGGTATCATGGCTCCTGGAAAAATTACATCATCACTGCAACACATTCGCCATTTTCAAAAATGTTGTCAAGAAAAATTCGGCCTAGATTAGCAATGTCTACCCAAGCTAAATTAATTCTCTAATGATAGAAAAACAAAAATCAAAAATTAAAATCTCTGGTATATCAAGCAGCCAGGACTATCTAGTTTCAAAGGACTGTGTTTCAGCTTTCAGTCCACTCTTATTAACGATCTTACATAGAAATGTGGCTACACATTTAAGAGACAGTAAAAACATGAAGGGGAGTGTAACACTTGCAAGAATGTTTGTCATTAGTTTACAGGAATCTTCCAGTTAAAAGACACAGTAATTATTGAAAAGACTCGCATACAGGTCCTACAGGACCCTATGGTTCCTGATTGCAAAGCCTATAGGTCTAGCCTTTTGGCCCTATTGTTGTGCCAATGCAGTTTGCCAGTGCTGGGCATCAGGGGATGCTGCACAGCATCAGCAAAAAAAAAGGAAAGAAAGAAAAATGTTGCAGTGATGCAATCTCTGTTTCCAGACATATGCATACACCTACAGAATGACAAGGGCATGATTTTCCTTTTTTTAATTTACCGATTTCAAGGTGGTGGGCACAACCTGGATCGGTAAATAGTAAAAAAAAATCGTTGTTTAGCTGGCAATTAAAAAAAAAATGTAGGTGCAGGAGCCAAAGGACAAGCAGGTGGGGGGAGGGGAAAAGCAAAACTCAAGGGAGAGAGCAGCACGGCAGCAGGAGAGAAGCATACTATGGAGAGAATAAAATGGAGCTCAAAAGGGGAATTTGGGGGAGAAGCACATGAAAGGGGAGAGTGAGCAGCACACGGGGGAGAGAGCAACTCCGGGGTGGGGGAATAAGTGTATGAGGGTAAGAGCAACACTGAGTAAGGGGACAGGGAGTTTGTCAAGAGAAGTGCGCGAGAGAGACTGCGAGCAGCACACGTGGGATGGAGCAAAACAGAGTGCTGGAGGGGCGGATGTTTGAATTCTTGATTTCAACGATTCACCAGAAGCAAAATTCATTATAATTCTCTATTTTGCAGGAGTGCTTGACCCTTTGCCACCCACTGCTTATTTTGTGTGAATGGTTTTTGTATGACAACACACAGCACAAGATTGGTCCAGTAGCAGTGTTGAGATAGTTGCTGGTGCCTCACCTAAATAAAACTAAGATTGTCTAAAAGCCAAAATTCATATATTTGTTGTCGTATGAAAACACACAATTCACCACTAGTCCCTGGAACTGAAAGGAACTACTTATTGATTGTACATATGTGCACATTAAGCAAAAAAAGAATTTCGCCACTCAGTCAGGTAAGCCAGTGGCTGAATTGGCCTAACCCTATGCCCCATGCTGTATGCTGTTGTGGCCAGAATCAAGATGTGAATGAAACTGCTGGAGTTCAGTGCATGAAGAGAGTTGATTGTAAACCTGTGTAATTATGTGTAGTACATTCATGTTCATTAAAAGCAAAACTTCATGACTAAAGCCAGACCTAAAAATAAAACCAAGAGATTGCTTTGTGTATGCAGTGCATTTACAGGATAAAGAATGTGTTGTGTAATATAAATAAGTCCCTCATGCTTTGCGACACCTCCTTAAGAGGCAGAACAAGACACGAAACAGCCAAAAGCATGTAGAAGAGAAATGCCCCCTGGGTAGGAACCAGAACCCATTCCCATGTATATGTCGAAGAACTGGTAACAGAAGTTCTGCCAGCAGACCTAAAAAAAACTAAATAAATAGTGCATTACCTCTAGTTTTTCTACTTCTCTCCCATGTGGAACTTTTGTCCTATTCCTCTCACCCAGATCCTCAAGAAGAACACATAAAAATAGTCCCTAGGTTTGCAGCGGAAGCCGTTCATCCATAGGCAAATCCTTGCTGCAGCTCAAGAGCGCCGTTTTATATTTGGACGCTTTTATGAGAGACTGGCAGCACAATCTTAAATGCCAGTAATTAACCTTGAGGCAACTATGCCGGCATGGGGAGAGTTCGCAGCTGTGTGAACTAGTTGCTAGGGGAACAAATTATGGTCTGTTTTTTCATCGGATACTATATAAACTCCAGGACCACATAAAACTGGGAAATGACTGAACAAGCGCATTTTTTCCTTTAAATTGCAGGTTGTTTTTATACAGTTAATCTGTATGATTTTTAAAGAAATAATGCTAATATGCCGGTATCTTGGGATTGGCTCCTAATAGTTTGGTGTCCTTGAGTTCAGTGATAAACACAGAGCATCTTTCAAGACCAGGCCATCGAGGCCGATTTTCACCTGTACCCTTAAACATTCCAGATTGGGAATACACCACTGGTCTCACTTGGGAAAAATCCACCTCAGGGTTGTTGCTCTGTGCTTGGTGATGGTGTGAAGTTGAATAGCCACGCATTGGTAGCATAGAGCTGGTGTTCATCTGGACAATTGGCATAATCATGAGCTGGAATGGACACTAGCTGAGGGGGTGCACCCGTCTAGAACTCCCTCAGATTAAGGGGCGAGCTAAAATATTGGTGCACATTCACTCGTTCTCTGCTACAGCCTGCTAAAGAACGGCCTCTGTGAACATATCGTGGTCTCTAGCTTTTTTTTTTTACTGTGTTTTATATAGCGCGAACTTGACCCGGTATCTGGTATCCGAGCGCTCCACAAAGCACCAGTTGCGTTACATGGGGACACTTTGTTTTTGTTAGGCATGGGTAGATTAAGTGATTTGGCCAGAATAACAGGATGTTCAGCGTCATTGCCGAGACTCGAACCCGGTTCCCCAGATTTGAGGTCGACCGCCCTAGCCGTTAGGCCAACTTGAGGTTAGATTTTATATTGAAGTGTTAAGATGCTGCACTTGAAATGGTGAAATCCAAGAGTAGGAGGTGGGATTTGGGGTTGCCCCCTAAACTTTCTCTGTCAAAGTTTCCACATTGCTATTACTGTGTATTCCACCACAAATGTTATGCTGATCTGAATGCTAATAAAATGTGAAACAAGCACTGGCAAAGCCAGTTGGTCTTGTCTTTTGGCTTTTGGCTTTGCTAATGTAGTTCCCTTGGTTTTGCCATTGCTTTGGACCCATATAACAAAATAATTATTGGTGATGCTGAACAGCATTACAAAAAAGCTCTATGTATGTATGCGCACACCAATGTATGCATGCATCATGATGCCACTGCAGACCTAGCCTATGATAAGTATGTGCGCATTAATCAAGACAGCGCCTTCCTTTTTAAATGTTTTTTTATTTGCCATTCCAATATGCTGGACACCTATCTTGGAGCAGTAGATTAAAAAAATCTGTCCCCCGGCACATTTACAAGAAAGAGCAGCCCAGTTAAATTGGAGCTGCCAAACCCTCTTAAAAAGATTTAAAAGTATAATAAATATATAAAAAAAGAATGGGAGGGGGAGCAGTGGAAGTGAAGGGAAGCAAGTAAACATTTATATAAATAAACAAATAAATACAAGTCCTCCAATTAAAAGGGTGATAAAAAAGTTATGCTTCCGGGGAGGGACAGATTTGAGAAAAGGAAGAAAAGCCATACAATAAGAGCAAGCAAATTCATATTGACAAGGAAGCCGAACAATGATAAATAATACTTTAACCCAAAACCCACTGTAAGTATTAATATTGTCCACAGTAGGTTTGCCATTCCAATGGGAACAGCACATTCATTGCGATAGGGTGCACTGACCTGTTCCGCGCATCGAGTTAGAGGTGCGCCACTGTGTAATGCAGGCCAAGGTAGAGAGGCAGCTTCTGTTTATCCTTGATCACTTCTCTGGAACTTCCTTTTTTCCCTCATTTATACTCCCAACACCCCCGACCCCATTAACACTTACACTATACTCATTAGTAAGTTACTAAGAGTAATTATAATTCCTTCGAATTGCCTTTTGCATAACTTAGACGTTTCAGATTTTCTAAATACAGTATAAATTGCAGGTGAGTAATTTGCAACATTTTCCCGGAGTAGTCCAGACATTTCAAAAACATCTGTGATCCACATCGATGTCTGTTTAAGATCAGCAATACTGATTAACAATTTATTCACTGTTTAAAATGACTTTTTTTTTTAGCGTCTTACAAGTTTAAATGTTTTATTCTTCAATATAATATGCTTGACCCACTTAGTTTATGGCATATTAGCAATAAAACAGCATATAATTTAAAATTTCTACAGTGATTGCACAAAATATTTTCTGAAGCAATTGTATATCAATATCATTTCCACCAATGGACATTGATTTCAATACGCTTACGTTGTCTGTGCCAGAGATGAATATAGATAAAAGCTTGACATTTGAATGACATAAACTGTTTGGCAGATTGCAGCTAAAGAGAATTGTCTCTAAGGCAGGAAATGGACTCTTATGCCAATGACAAGGCTGTTGGTTAACCTTGGTTTCAGACAAGGCACTGTTTTAGTCCCTGTACTTAGTGGGACATGAGAAAATGCAGTACAGAGACAGCTCAAGGATACCCCTTATCTCCTCTTCCAGTGGTTCTTAACCTGTGGTCCCTAAGAACCTCCTCATGGGGTGCGTGACTTCTTAGAAACTGAAATAACATTAACAGATTATTAAAGTATATATAAATAAACAAGCAAATTTGGAGTTTGAAATTGAATTTAGAATAGAATTGGATTTTGAAATTGGAGACTAAAAATTAAGTTAGTGTTCTCTAATTGATTCGTAGAAGCAGTGCAAGCGCATCAAACAGCATATAGTAGGGCTGACGTGTGACCTCAATTGAATTTAGAAAAGTTCCAACCTTGCCATTAAAATGTAAAAAAAATAATTTTTGTGTGAATTAAGTAAAATATTTCATCATGTCTGTATTTTTTGATGAATGCTTATTGCTGTATTTTTTTAATATATATTTTGCAGTTCAAATATTTGAAAACGCTTAGGTCAGGGTCCTGGCTTCCCGTAATGACATAGTAGGGGTTCCCGGATTCCAATAATGATTCATTCTAGTGTTCCCAGATTCCAGTAATAATTAAGTGGGGGTCCATAGCAGTCAAAAGGTTAAGAACCACTGCCCTAGTCTCTTTTGTTCCAACATAGTAATGCTCTCCTCTACTTCGCAATGTCTTGACCCGAAGTTAGTATCTCTTTAAAGAGATGAGTGGCAGGTAGATAAGGGTATGTGAAATAAGCATATTGGAAAGAGGAATAAGTATTCCACTTATATTTACTGCCTTTAACGTCCTCCAACTTGCCGGGCTCATTAAAAAAAGCTCTTAATGGACCATTTCTGAGGAGGAAAGAAGGTGATAGTATAGTGTTGATGATATATTGTCAGCCTTTGACATACTTTTTTTCTTTTACATTTTATGGAAACAGATTATTAAACATATGTATGTACTCTGATGCTGTAAATGTTATAATGGCCTTTTAGAACACACAATGTGCACTGACAAAAATATTACCCTGGCCTGTAACTTTGGGGTTGGCAGAAATGGTTTTCAAGTTATTTTGACAGGACCTATAGGTGCATTGTTGTGCTTGCCCTTCCATTTTTTTTTTGTCAAATATATTTTTATTGCAGGAAAGAAACGTGAGCACATTATTGGCACCTAATAGAGAACACGAGTCATTAAAATATTGAAAGCAACGATTCTATACACTGCCATTCAGCCCACAACCCGGGGGTCGGGCGGCGTGTGCCAGTAGGTCATGGGTAACATCTCTCCGTTCCAGCAGTGTTCAGTAGGTGAAGAAATGAAACCCGTCTGCTTTTCTAAACAACCCAACGAAAACATCCCTTTTCCCCTCCCCAAACTTCCCATTCCCCTCAGAGGAGCAATTCGTCAGTCGCTTCGGTACTTTATGCTAGTGTATACGGAAGCCGTTAGCGCAACCCTCCCCTTTCCCCCTCCCCTTCCCCTCCCGTCATTGGTAGAGTATCGTGCGGTTTATCAGAGTGTTATAAGAGACTTAGTTCATCTTCGGAGGGCCAACCCACTAGTGAGCTGTTATCGGGATCTAGGCCGCTCTCCTTCCGTGCTATCAGAGTCAGTGTGTGTATTATGGTCACGTAGGGCCTGCACCAGCGTCTCCCATGCCTGCGCCAACTCTAGGGCTCTCTCATCTCGCCGCTTCCTCGCCTGCTGGTATCGCAATGTGCTTTCACTCCCCGCCCACTTGAGAAGTTCATTACGCCACCTATCGCCTGTAGGACCAGCTCGCGCCTTCCAGTGTCTGGTGATTTCTCGTTTTGCCAGAAGCAGCCCTAAGTCTATAAATTTATTAGAAATCTTGTTTTTGGGGGTATGCGGAAACCAATGGAGGATCCCCACAGCTGAATCTATCTGTAACGATCTGCCTGTCACTTCAGTCAGTGTTTCTCCCACAAACAGCCAGTAGGAAGTCAGCATTGGGCAGGACCACAACATATGTAGCAGGTCCGCTCCGTCCGTCCTGCATCTAGGGCAGGCCGCCGTTTCTAGGTCGAAGTATTTCTGGAGTTTCTCCGGTGTCAAATAGGCGCGGTGTAAAACGTAGAAGTGGACTAACTGGAATCGGGCATTCCGTGTGCCCCTCCAGGGCCGCTGCACCAGCTGGGCCCATGCGGTCTCCGGGATTTCTTTTCCTATGTCCATTTCCCATCTGGCCTTGAGGGTCGTCAAGGGGGTCAGTCTATCCTCCACCATTCTGGAGTATAGACAGGAGACTGCTTTCACTGTCCCCGCCGACATCATGACGTATTGGCACGCCTTCGACACCTGCGGTTCCTCCTGGCCCATCTTCCAATGTGCCTGGAGTGCCCTTATGACCGCCGCGTGGAGCAAAAAATCGCCTCTAGGGACATCATAGCGGTCCAGAAGCGCCCGGAAGGGCAACAACGTCCCGTCTTCGTAGAGGTCACCCACGATCTGTATACCCTTTTCCTCCCATTCACCCAGCCGTGACCAGTCTCCACCGTGGGGTAGTGCAGTGAGCACTCCCAGCGGGATCTCCGGGGCATAAGGTCTTGTATCCCCTATTTTTCGGTGCGTTCTGTTCCAACACGAGCGTATGGTGCGTTCCTCCAGAGTGAGGTCCCGCAGATCTAATTTCTGCTGTAATGCAATATATGCCAGGACATGTCGGGGTATGCCAGTACCCCTTGATTCTTCCGGACCCCGAAACTCGCGCGCCATCTCTTGGGTATAGGTCTGTAGCTGTGCAGCCAAATAGTACTTCTCAAAGTCAGGCGCCGCCAGCCCCCCCTCCGTCTTAGGTCTTTGCAAGGTTCTGAGCGCCACCCTGCGGCGCCCCGCGCCCCACAGGAACGTCACTATCATGGACTCCAGGCCCTGAAACATAGATCTAGGGATCCAGATCGGCAACGTCCTGAAGTAGTATAAAAGACGGGGCAGTGCGACCATCTTCAACAGAGCAATTCTCCCCGCCACTGACAAGGGCAGGGTGGACCAAAAGGCCATGCTGCCTTTGAGCGCTCGGATACCCCTGGAGATGTTACCTTCAAGCGTGTCAGCAGGGCGATGGTAAACGTGCACCCCCAAGTACTTAAAACAAGCCGGCTCCCAGCGGATCTCCCTATGAATGTCCGGTACGGGACTGTCGCGTCGGATCGGGAACAGGCAGGTCTTAGCCCAGTTTACCTGGAGCCCGGACACCGCACCAAAGGCCGTGAGCACTGAGTCCGCTCCAGCCAGGGCCGGTCCAACGTCCTCCAGGAAAAGCAACAGGTCATCCGCGTACAGGGATATGTACTGGTGGCCCAGCGGAGATTGCAATCCCCTGTAGTGGGCCCCAATGCGGATCGAAATTGCCAGCGGTTCCACTGCTAGGGCGAATAGCAATAGAGATAGGGAGCAGCCCTGCCTCGTGCCTCTCTCTACAGGGTAGCGTTGAGATATCAGCGGGCCCGATTTCACCCTAGCCATCGCCGAGGAGTACAACACTCTGGTCCATCCCAGGAAACCCTCCCCCAAACCAAACCGCTCCAGGATCCTGTGTAAATAAACCCATTCTAAACTGTCAAAGGCTTTCTCAAGATCTATCGAGAGAATCGCAGGGTCCGAGGCATAGGCGTGGTCTCCCTCCAACAGGCGAAACAAGCGCCGGATGTTCATCGTGGTATTTCGTCCGGGGATGAAGCCCGCTTGGTCCATATGTACCAAGGAGCTCATGTGGCCCAGCAGTCGTGCGGCCAATATGCTGCTCAAGATCTTATAATCGACCGTGAGCATTGAGAGCGGCCTGTAAGACGCTGGTTCCACTCCCTCGCGGTCAGGTTTAAGTAAAGGTACCACCAGGGCCTCCCGCATCGTACCCGGTAGTCTCCCTAAAGTCTTCGCTTCCTTATAAACCTGTAGGAGTCTGGGGGCCAGGAGCTCTATGTACACAGCATAGAACTCAACTGGGAGTCCATCGAGGCCCGGAGTTTTATTCCGCGCCATGTTTTTTATGGCACATCTGATCTCCCCGATCTCCACGTCTCGCCCCAGGTCTTTCGCCCGCTCCGGTTCCAGAGTAGGGATCGGGAGGTCCCTCAGGAAGGCATCCGTCGGGGTAACGTCTGGGGCCAACCGACTACTATAGAGCTGTTTATAGTAAGTCCAAAAGCAGTGAAGGATTTCGGGTTGAGTATACACCGCACTGCCTTCCGCAGTCTGCATGGCCACAATCGGCGAGGTGCGTCTAGCCGGATTGGCGAGCCAAGCCAGGAGCGTACTTGATTTATCGCCCTCAGCCAGTGACCTAGTCAGGTACGTTTTATAGTCATAGCTTCGTAGACGCTCAACCTCAACCGCCACAGCTTCTTTAGCCGCTAACACTTGTTGTTGGAGCTCCGGGCGGCCAGGGCGGGCGACTTCTAGGTCGCGGAGGGCCCTATCAGCTTTCGCTAGGTCCTCCAGGAGTATACGGCGTACTCCAACTTTCTGCGTGATGCAGTAACCCCTAACAACCACCTTAAAGGCGTCCCATTCCGTGGCCCTCTCTGCAGTCGTGTTCTCGTTCAGCTCAAAGTATCCCGCTATCTTGGCTTCTAAGTCACTACGGAACACCTGGTCTTCCAGGAGTTCCGATCGTAACTTCCAGGTTGGTACACAAGGGACACCCTGGTGCCAACGGAGATCAATCAGTAGCGGATTGTGGTCTGAGATGGTTCTCGTCAAGTACTCAGACCGTAAGACCGACGAGACCACCTCTCTCGATCCCAGCAGGCCATCCAGCCTCACATGCAACTCGTGCATGCCGGAGAAATGGGAGTAGTCCCGGGCGTGCGGGTGTTGCGCTCGCCAGATATCCACCAGACCCCATTTAGCCTGCCAATCTACTCTGCCTCTGGCCACCCGATGTGTCGGGGAGTCCGGAAGAGGAGGATGGGACCTATCCAGATTGACGTCTGTCACCGAGTTGAAATCGCCCCCCAGAAGGATGGGTCCCGACAGGTAGCGGGCCAATGAACCCGACAATTCAGTCAGAAAGGCGAGTTGGTCTGTATTAGGCGCATAAATGCAGCAGATGTTCACTTCTCGACCCCCTAGTCTCCCTGCAATTGCCACAAATCTCCCTCCCGGATCTATTGTGTGACTATGTACCTGTAAGGGCACTCCCGCCTTAATCCATATCAGCGCCCCCCTTGCATAAGCCGAGTATGTGGTGTTGTACACTTGACCTCTCCATCTACGCTGTAGCGCGAGCCCTTCTGATTTGGTGAGATGTGTCTCCTGCAGGAGCGCTATCTGTATCCCCCTGCGCACTAAATAAGCATGAACCTTATGTCGCCTGGTCATGGTGTGCAAGCCCCTCACATTCCAGGTGATGCATTTCAGAGTTGAGATATCAGCCATAATCCCATAGTTTGCGTTCCAGTCTCTCTAAGTGCAGTACAGGCTCGGTTAAATACCCAGCCACTCTCTTACCAATGACGAGTTCCCTTTCCAACAACAATAAAGAAACTATCAAACAAGAATCCCACACCCTCCCCCCCAGAACAGGTTCCAAACAGTACCATCTAGACCCCATCCAAACTGTACCCTCCACAAAACTTTCTTCAACTAACCTGACGGTAGCCACCGTAGGTATGCCTTAAGGGCAATGTGGGGGGTTGAGCAACAATGTGGGCCGCCCATCGCAAGCCATCGCGCGGCCGAGCCCCTTGCAATTATGGGTTACGTATGGGAGCCCCGTAATCCCTCACACAGTCGGGAAGTAAACATTTCCTCATGCGAGGTCCATCCTCCCACTCAAACAGCCTCCCCACAACCCCCGACCCCCGTTCCCACCACCAGAACCGGCTCACCCATCAGTGTCATTGTTCATCTAGTAGACCTTCCGCCGTTTCCGGGGTGACAGCCGGAAGTTTCAGACTATCAACCTCCGAGCCCTCCGTGTCCGAGCGGCCCCCGCTTTCTTCAGGATCCGATTGCGTTTTCTCCTGGTCACCTTGAGGGCCAGATATGGAAGAGACCATCTCTATCACTCCACGCCTCTCCGCCGCTGTCTCCACCGTGGAGGGGCGAGTGGTTCTCCCCCTGCGGTGCCTGAACCTCTTAGGTCGCCGCGGCAGACTGTCTCCCATTGTTGCTTGAGAAGAGGCCCCAAAGCCATCCTTGCCGGCTCTGTACAATTCAAGCCAGCTGCATGTTTCGTCCGGGGTGTTGAAGAACTTGGTAGTCTCATCTATGATGATGCGGAGCCGTGCCGGGAAGAGCAAGGAGTATTGGATGCCTTCAGCACGCAGTTCACGTTTCACCGCTAGGAAGGAGGATCGACGTCTCTGCGTCTCGTAGGTGTAATCCGGGAAAATGTTCACACGGCTATTGTCCACCTGGTAGGGTCCCCCCCTCCTGGCCGCCTGTAACAGCAGGTCCCTGTCGCGGAAATGGAGCAACCTCGCCACCACCGGTCGGGGGGGGCCACCCTGCAACGGCGGCCTGGCCGGCACCCTGTGTGCCCGTTCCAACGTATAGAAGGGCGACAGCCCTTCCGGCGCCACCGTCGTTCGCAGCCAATCCTCCAGAAACGCCACCATGTCCTCACCCTCAATTTTCTCCGGAAGGCCCACTATCCGAATGTTATTTCTCCTGTTGCGTCCTTCCGCATCCTCCGCACGTTTCTCTAGGGCTTCGATTCTGGACAGGGCGTCTTTCATCGTGGCGTTCAGTGCTTTCTGCTCCGGTTCCAAGTGGCGCACCGAGCCCTCCACCTCCTTCACCCTGTCTGAGAGCTTACCGTGGTCCGCTCTAAGTAGGCCCAAGCCCGTCGCCACTTGGGCTATATCCTCTCGGAGGGCCGACCTAGTCTCGGTGATTGCCCGCAGGATTTGGTCCAGCTGCTCTTGAAGCTGCGGAGTATTCGGCCCTTCCAGGTGTCGGCCCTCTTCCGTTTCAGGCGGAACTGTATCAGAGGTGGCCTGGGCGCCCCCTTTAGGGCCCTTTGGCTTTCCCATGACGCGTGGGGGGCCACCGGAGGGTCTCCCCGGTAACGGGGGGTAGCGAAGGCCGCACGGCGCGCCCTCCAAAATTCCTCAAAGCGCCCTCCACGCGGACAACAACCGGCCTCAAGGCTATCGGGCTACCAGGCGGTGGTCAAGGTGGTCAGGGTGGACGCTCACAGGCAGGCACGTCTGGTGCGTGAGGACCCTGCTCACCTAGGTCAATAGATGTCCACTGGTGGATGCGATATCTATGTGGGGGGTAGGAAACGTCCCGCCAAGGTGGCGACAGCGCTCGGGCAACTGCGCGCTCCTCCTCCGTGCCAGGTACCAGCGCGTGATCTGGGCGCCCGTTTGGAAGAACCAGCTCCGCCCGGCCTGGGCTCGTTATGCGTGAGCCAGGAGTCCCTCCTCAGGTCCCAGCAGCCACTCCGCTCCAGTGCTCAACTCTGGGTTTCGGGGCGATAGCGGTGGCCAAGGGCTGTCTCAGCGTCCACCGTCGTGGAAAAAGCCCCTCTTCCGCCTCCGCCCTCTGCAAGTCTCAGCGTCTCCAGAGCGTGGACCTGAGGCGTCACTATGTGCTCGC
This sequence comes from Lissotriton helveticus, assembly GCF_964261635.1. NCBI lineage: Eukaryota > Metazoa > Chordata > Amphibia > Caudata > Salamandridae > Lissotriton > Lissotriton helveticus. Next base: position 1,621,539,494 of record NC_136063.1, on the reverse strand, counting down.
CGGTTTCTCAGCCCCGCCAGCTAAAGCGCCATCCACCGGCACTACACCGCTCCTCCCAGTACCTTCACAGCAGGGAGCGGCTCGGGCGGCCTCCGGATCCCCCTCGGCGCTGCCGTGTGGTCCGCGCTTCAGGACGGCGCGGGTGTAGAATCCGCCTCGCAGCTCCCCGTCTCCGCTCTTCTCCCGGCTGCGGGCAGGTCGATCCGCCCCTCCCCCTCCGGCACGTCTCCGCAGCGTCTCGCAGCAAAGCCGCAGGGCTCACCCCAGTGGTCTCCAGGTGTCGACGTCCGCCTCCGGAGTGTGTAGGGGAAAAAATCCAGCTATGTCCCTTCTCTGAAGAGGGATCGCCGACTCCTCTGGGTCTCCGACCGCTTCTCGCCGCAGTCAGAGCGGAGCAGGCGCCATCTTGGTTCGCGCCGCTCGGCTCCCGCACCCCGTCTCCGCTTCGACCCAGCGGCAGCTGCAGTCCCGCGGCCAGGGCAGGGAGGTCCGCAGGGTGTAGGGGATGTCTGTGCGGGGTCGGGGCCCCCAATAAACCCCCGGGTACAGGATTAATAGAGGCTCGACCGCGGAGCCGAGCGTCTAGGCGACCTCCACCATCGGCGCCCAAGCCACGCCCCTCCGTGCTTGCCCTTCCATATCACCTTATTATCCTGTATCGCTTGGCTAAGGTGTCAGAAAATGGCTGCTTTAGACCCCTTCCTTTTCATCCAATAGAGCAATCCCATTTCCATGGAAAAACAGCAGCACTATCAAGTGAACTGCTGCAATGATCAGCAGTCTCCCTATGTTACTTAATATATACTTGAGAGAAGGGTGTTTCTGGTGCTAGAGGCCTGAGAATTGACAGGATATGTCGTCATTTAAAAAAAGATGAAACCAACATCTATTCTAAAAAAACTGCACTCAATGAGGCCCAATGTCTATTATTGCTTTTTTTTTACACTGTTTATTACTGGACTCTGTGGCTGGTGCCTCTGAAGCTTGTTGTAATTTTGTGTTTGTTTTGATTTATTCCTCGATTTGGTTGTTATGCATTGTTTAGAATTCATATCCCAACTGCCCCCAGTATCGCAAAACCAGTCTTACTGAAGGCACCCATTAATAAAGTTGGCATTTGTTTTTTACAGCAGCTGAGAATTGGGTTAACGTTGGCAGCATGACCCTGCATACTGGGGTGTTTACTTTTGGCAACAGGAAAAGTATGTAAATATACACCAGTGAGATCCATAGAGCCAATAATAGATTGACTCGTCACTTCAGCGAGGCCTTTACTTTCCTTTTAGTTTACTATTAAGAGATTATTTTATACCTAAATTTGAGGCTAGGGGTTTGCTGACAGTCCTAAATAACTAAAATATTTTTACGTTTCAATAAAAAAAATCTGCATTTTAAGTGTTTCATTACCACACTACTCTTTTTCTTCAGGGTGGTTGGGGGTAGTCAGCTCAGCAGTTTTCAGAACATGGCATCTAGAGCAGACCAGAGAGGCTCCGGATGAAGAGGAGCAGCCAAGGACCTCTCCTGAATCAATTGTTTGTCAATTCTCCCACCCAGAGAAAAGGTGTCCCCAAAACTGGCAACGTGTAAATTGTGCCAGAAATTATTGAACAGGGCACAGCAAACAAGTACTCCTTTGGTACTTCTGACATGTTGAAATACTTAAATTCGTAGCACACCAGACAGTTTAATGCTGCAAAGCAGAGACGAAAAGAGGATGAGTTGGGAGTCTGCATCTTTTGCTGTTCTCTCAAATGTGCCCCCTGGCAAAATTCTCTCCCACCTGAAATCTTTGTCACTCATCAAGACTTCAAAACTTTATATAGTTAAAAAAAAAGGGGTGACCCTGTGTCCCTCAAAACCTGAGTAAGTAATGTTTAAGCAAAAGTGGTTCTGTTGGGTAGAACAAGAATAAATTGGGGAAGCTATTAATGCAATAAAAAAAAGAAGGCTCTCTAACACACATAGAACGAAGTCTTAGCACTTAATGAATAAGACATGAGATCAAAGATTGAATGATGTTATTTATATCAGAATTACTTAATTCAATGATCTATACATTACATATGTAGACTGTCAAAACCAATAATCAACATCAATATAAAACGCGAATGGGTGACAAATGTGCACGGTGCTTAAGTGGTGAACATTATATACAGTGAAAGCAGTTCCATATTTACAGGTGTTGTGATAGGCCAGATGTTGAATTCAATCCAGAGATTCCTATCTTTCCTAGTAGAGAATCCTGGCGGTACTGGACCTAGAAAAAGCATTGACGTTTCAACCCTATAGTGCCCCAATGGGTGGTAACGGCGGGTCTTCTTCAAGACAGATATGGTGGGGGAGATAATTTGAAGACAGTCCTAATCGAAGACCAGACTCTGACTATTCGTAGCAGACGGATGGGACTGCGGACCATCCTCGTACTTTGAGCGCTCCCTGACTGATCCAGCTTATAGATATTTGGCTATTGCGCTCATCATTCCTAGGTTGAGACCTCCGGCCTTCGTCTAAATCAAAGTTTATGACCTTCAACCCCCATAAATCCTTTAAGAGTAACATCACCTTAGAGGGAGTCTGTCTCGAGAGAGTTAAGTCTTTTGTCTATTTTGGGATATGCCTCTCTGATAAAGCCCAGTGGAAATTTAATTTGGACAAATGCTCCTGAATCACAAGCACGCGGCTGGAGTGATAAGTAAGGAACATTGCTTGTTATATAGCAGGCCTATTGCTCCAGCCCTCGTTGTGTATGAGGCTAAGGCAGTTAGTTTGGCTCTTTATGGTGCCGAACTATGGGGTTTTAACAATCTTGACGATCTTGGTAGTTCAGAAAATAAGTTCCTTAGGGACCTTCTTATGCTACTCCAGGGAACACCTTTAATCCCCCTGTTGTATGACTTGGGTAGGCGTCGCATTAAAGATCTGGCCAAACTCCGCCCTCTGTTGTATTGGGCACGCCTTAGGCATACCTCTGAACGTGCAAACTATGCTAACGCTTTCACTGAGGTAATGACAATAGACACTGGTAAAAACATAAAATGGATTTCGAATCTCAAGGCTCTAGTGCTAACCTTGGGTCTTAAAGAGTCATGGGCCTCCCAAAACCCCCCGACAAAAAAACAAGCTTAAACGTATCTACTGGGAGTGGATAGGTGCTAGAGATCATAGTAATGCAAATCTAGGTAGGCTCACAGAGGAGTTTCTTTATCACTAACCATCTAGAGCATTTGAAGTGGCGTTCTTGTAACCAGACCACAGCAGAATGTCCGTCTTGCTGGAATCCTAATGAGAATATTGCACATCTCATGTTTGCCTGCCCTGCTTACGCCAGCATTAGGTCTAGTTGGCTTGCGCCCATTTGCAAACAGCTAGGAACCACTAGCCATTGTGATGCCCTTCGCATAGTGAGAACAGACCTGGTCAATCAGGCACAGGGCCATTCACAGGGCTTCCAAAAAATCAATATAATGGTCATAAGCACTCAGATTGTAAGATTGATGTTTTCTATGATGCTCCACGATTTAGACAATGAATTTTTATATCTAAAATTGCCTTTTCTGTTTTAAATTGTTAATTTTAATCATGCTGATTAATCATAACATTTGTCACAAGCTTTATCTTTTATTGATTTAGTGAGAATTTTATTGTAGGTTTTTATCTATTCGATTATTTATGTTTTAATGAGCTACACATTTTATCTAATAAGAGAGAACTGTGCTGCACGTTTTTTATCTATTTATGCATTTCTCCCTCGCATTGAAATTGTAGTTGCTTTTATGATATTTATATCGAAATAAAGCATGATTTGATGATGATGATGTTAAAGTATAATACACTATACCCTTGTCCAAATGTACTAATGTTTTTCTTCAGCCATGTACAGAGGTGGTTGGCACAATAAGAGGTTGCTATTCTCTTTTTTTTTATTATTGTTTTACATTACTGCAAGAGTGGCCCTGTACCTCCAGGGTATTGCTGGGTGCCGCAGTAGAACAGTGATACCAGCAACAAAGCGTTCATTTAAAAAAAATATATAGTTACTGGAAGGGTCCCTGTGGCCCACTAAAATAGGCCTGGAGGTCAGGGTGTGCACACCCTGCCCCTTTATGTGACTTTTTTCATGCAGTTCAGGGCTTGGTGACTGAGTCACCAAACTGTGTAATGGGAATTGCAACATTTCATTCAGTGCCACGGCCAGCCAATCAGATTATTTCAGTTCAGCTGTACCGGTACCCTTACTGCGGTATCAATGGTCGATAGGAGAAAAAGCTTCCTCGACCAATCGGGTTAGAGTATTTTGGGATTTTAGTAGTGCTGGATTAATTGAACAGAAATCTTTATTGATATCTTAGTGTTAACCCCTCTTGCCCAGCCCAAACATCTTTTTAAATGTATGCAGTGGCTGAACAAACTTACACCAAATCATAAACAGAACGCTTTCTCAGTAAAGTTCTAACTTTATGCCAAATTTGTTGTAATTCTGGTCAGACATTTTCTCTCTATCTGTGAGCAAAATGTCTTATGGGAATTAACATGGGAAATCGCATATTTGAGACCCCCACCCTCCCCCACTTTTTTTGTCTTTTATTTTTTGTGTCCCGCTTGATAAATCTGTGAGAAACTTTCCACAAAATATCTAAAGCGGATGCACATTTTTGGGGGAAAGTTTCATGCATATTTTTCAAAGCTGCAAAGTTCCTAAAGAAAAAGCATACCTTTCCTACAGAAACTCTGACCAAATTCGAACTACACAGTGTAGCACTACATCGGAGCAACAGTGAATGGATGGGACAGAAGCAACAGCGCACATTCGGCGCTGGGAGTCGTAGGGCAGTCCTTGGCGGGAACTTGTGTTTCTGCAGAAAGCCCTCACATTTGTCTTTTGAGGTGATCGGAGCCGGGCACTGCTTAAGGAACATGCCAAGCAGTGAACCCAAGGCACCATGGAATTAATTGATCGACAGCGCATGATTCACAAAGTTAAAGGTCAAGCAGTATTGAATGGGGAGGGCAGAGGTGAGCGCTGCTGTGAATACAATCACAGCATAGGTTGTTTTCGGCTGGCAGCTGTCGGATTAAAAAACACAGTTAATACTTTTTGATGTTTTGTAAATCTAAAAGACAATAAGAGAAGATGTCAGCAAATGGATGCAGCCATGCGAGGGCTAAACAAACTGAGGCATCAGGCGTAAGAGTTACACGTCTTATAATACAATCTGCAGCGCTCACGACAGGAAATAAATTGGACATAATGATTTCTACACGGTGGTTATCTAAATAATTTAAAGTGTTCATTGTGCTGTGAGTTATTTCCATACTGTCTTTTTAAAATTAGAAGAGTGGCTGGCAGCAGTCGGGTGGAAATACAGAGAGTTGGAATTTACCTCAAGAATCTATCAATGTTATGTTATGTTAAGTTGTTTTATATAGCGCATGGCTACCCCAGCAACGGGGCGTCCCAGCGCTTACAGACATGCGTGACAGAGCGGCTGCGAGGCTGCGTGTGGAGAGGGAGTGTAATACCGGCCTCCACAGCACTACAGGTTAGATTGACGAAAATAGCCAAGTTTTAATTAACTTGCGGAAACACTGATGATGCGTAGTGGATCGTGCTTGTAGAGGGATAGAGTTCCAAAGTAGTGGAGCCTTGTGCTTAAATGAGCGTCCTCCCGCTCTGCTCCTTCGTATCCTCGTAGTACAGGCCAGGTGGAGATCTGCAGAGCGAAGATCGCTCGTCGGGGTATAGAAGGTGCAAAGTCCCTTCAGGATATGAGGACCCTGTCCGTGTAAAATTTTGGGAGCTACACATAGGGTCTTAAATAGGATTCTCTGTTTTACAGGGAGCCAGTGCAACCGAACGAGAGTCTGTGATGCGGAGCAGTGTTTTGGTAGGGTAAGCAGAGTGCGGGCTGCAGCATTCTGAGCCCTCTGAAGTCTTTTAATGAGAGTCAGATTGGAGCCCAGAAAGAGAACGTTGCAATAGTCCAGATGTGAGAGGACCATGGACTGGACTATTATCTGCCGGGTTGGAGGTTCAAAAAATCCCAGGATGGGTCTAAGGGCTCGAAGTCGCCCATAGCAAGAACCTGCCACTTTTTTTGCGTGGGAGTCCAAGGCCAGGTCATTGTCCAGCAAGACTCCTAGATTTTTTACTTCCTGTTTCGGGGTCGGGGACTGGCCTAGTGTGGAGGGCCACCAGTGCTCGGCCCACTTCTGTGGGTTCCGACCAACTATGAGCACCTCTGATTTGGAAGCTTTAAGTTGTAGGCAGTTATCAGATAGCCAGTTGGCGATGGCCATAAGATCTTCACCAAATTTAGCTTGGTCAGACTCAGCGTTGTTGGAGAAAGTAAAAATAAGCTGAGTGTCGTCAGCATAAGAAGTTAACCCCTTTAGAGCTTGTAAATAAACCTCCCCAGTGCTGCGCTGTCCATTGGAACTAGTGCTGAATGGACGTCCAACGGTCGTGCGCAGCACTGGGGAGGTAGTGGCCGTGACGACCGTTGGCCGACGGCAGCAATTAAGGGGTTAATTTAATATCCCGTTCTCTTGCTAGTATGGCCAGGGGTCTAACGTACACATTGAACAACGTGGGGCTGAGAGCTGAGCCTTGAGGGACCCCACAGCTGAGAGGGTGTCTGCTGGACGAGTACGGAGCGGCATGCACCTGGAAGGATCGGTCAGATAGAAATGACACAAACCAGTCCAGGGCGCCGCCCCCGACTCCGATCTCCCCAAGATGTTTAAGCAGGATCCTGTGGGAGACCGTGTCGAAGGCCGCACTCAAATCCACCAGAATAAGGGCGGAAGTGTTGCCCAGATCTTGTGCCACCCTCAGCTGTTCGGTAACTGCCAGGAGGGCCGACTCTATACTATGATTGGCTCTGAAGCCATTTTGAGACTCAACCAAAATATCATTTGTTTCCAAGTACCTGGTCAGGGCAGCATTCACGTAAGATTCCGTGACCTTGGCCAAATACGGCAGCAAGGAGATGGGCCTGTAGCTATCCGGCCTTAAGGGGTCCAGAGTAGATTTTTTTTAGCAAAGGGACCACCTTAGCATGCTTCCAGGAGCTGGGAACCGTGGCTAATTGGAGAGATTGATTAATCAGCTCGCGACCCTCCAGCAAAATGGAGTCGCGATGAAGTTGGAACATCTCTGGTTTGACCGGGTCACCTGGAGAACCAGACTTCACTTTAGCGGCAAGAAGCTCCAGCTCAGCCAGGGATAAAGGGGGGAAGGTTAGAAGGGAGTGAGATAAGGCGGTTGAGACTGTGGCTTCAGGGAGGGGCGTAGTCGGGGCATTAGAATTTAAGGTGTTTTAAATACCTTTAACCTTTCCTATGAAAAAGCAAGCTAGCTGTTCACATTGTGTATTGGATCCTATTGCGCTTTCAGTGGCCTCAGGAGCTTTAGACAAATCCTTTATCAAGGAAAAGATGGTTTTTGAACGATTGGTACTCGAGTTGATCAAATTAGTATAGTAGATGACTTTAGCCTTTTTTATCTGCTTATGATAGAGTTTGGTAGCAGATCTATAGCTGGCTTTTGCTATGGGGTCATAGGAGCGTCTCCATTTGCGCTCGAGAGTTTTACATTGTTTTTTCCCAATAGCCAGTTCTTCCAAATACCACGGGTGAGCCTGGTCGCGATAGGGCCTTGACAGTTTCTTGGGAATAAAATGATCCAGTGCATCAGTGATCCATTTCCTATAGGCTTTATCAGCCTCCTCCAGATTGCTAGACCATTTATGCCGTGAGAGTTTGAGTCTGGATTCAAATAGGGCACCATCAAGTTTGTGCCAGGGACGTCTCAAGAGGGGGGGAGAGGCTTGGGCCTGGGGCCAGCTGGTATCCCTATGGAGATACCAAGGATATCAAGGAGTAAAAGACAATGCCAGAAGCTGACAGCTCTCGGATGCAGCCATGTGAAAAGGGCTGAATGGAAATAATTTTTATAAGAGCCATTCCAACGATAAATTGGGCAGCACTCTTATTTTGAATGAACTATACTTTATAATTAGGTATATATGGCCATTTCTACACTTTGTATATCTACACTGCAAGAATGAACATTGCGCAGACGATTTTATTCTCTTTCAACAAGTGAGTGCACAAAAAAAATATATTGACATTTAAGTTAATTCAAAGGAAAGACTGAAATGAAAGTAACTCGTTCATGTCATTGGCATCACCTGTTGCGAGAGTTTAAATAACGAAGCAGAAATGGCACACTTTGAGGTTGATAAAGACTGCAAGATCAGCCGAAACGCGTTCATGTTAGCAAGTACTGTCTGCTAATAAAATAGTCATTGCCCAAGGATATGAGTGCGGCTTTATCTTGATGCCCATTTGACAAATCTCCACTAAAATTTCCTGACCTATTAGATGGAATGTTTTGCAATGACTGGTCATGGGGAAGCAAAGATAAAAGGGAGGTCCCAAAAAGCGTTTGGGCACCAATACATTTTTCCATAGACTTTGTACTGGTGGTATAAGTAAGTATTTTTATGTTATAAGGCATTTAAACTTAGTGATAATTGCTGTTGGAGTAGTTTCGTAAAAAAAGGCCCGGTATTGCGTGGTATTTTGCGCAGCTGTTGTGGTACATAGCGAAGACAAGGCATTATGTGATTGACTAAGGACTGCCTTTCCAAAGTTAAAGGCAGTCATGTTGTTTTAAGGCCACTTTCCCTGTCTTCTGGGTTAGGGCCTTGGATATAGGTAAGTGTTAGGTTTTAGGTTTCATAGGTGTTTCCGTACCAGTTACCACCTTATTTATTTACTAGCAGCCCGCCCCGACCTTGTCCGGGAGCAATCCGGCTTCCCCGACCCCCGCCCGCCCCGACATAGCAGCCCGTCCCGAAATGAGTGTTCAGGGCCCCCGCCCGCCCCGGCCCCCGCCATTAGTGTTCAGGGCCCCCGCCCACACCGTCCCCCGCCTGCCCCGACCCCCGCCTGCCCCGACATTGTCGTGGGTCCCCCGGAGCCTTACCTCAGCCGCCGCTCCTCCCCCGCGCTCCTCAGTTCACCGCTTCGCTGCTCGTCACCGCTCCTCCCCGCCTGTCTGCCGCTCCTCACCACCTGTCTGCCGCTCCTCACCACCTGTCTGCCGCTCCTCACCACCTGTCTGCCGCTCCTCACCGCCTGTCTGCCGCTCCTCACCGCCTGTCTGCCGCTCCTCACCGCCTGTCTGCCGCTCCTCACCGCCTGTCTGCCGCTCCTCACCGCCTGTCTGCCGCTCCTCACCGCCTGTCTGCCGCTCCTCACCGCCTGTCTGCCGCTCCTCACCGCCTGTCTGCCGCTCCTCACCGCCTGTCTGCCGCTCCTCACCGCCTGTCTGCCGCTCCTCACCGCCTGTCCGCCGCTCCTCACCGCTTGTCCGCCGCTCCTCCCCGCACCATGTCCGCCGCCCCTCCTCGCGCTCCTGGACGCCGCTCCTCCCCGCGCTCCTGACGTCAGCACGCAGATCGCGGCCGGCGCTTCTTCCATGGGACTACTTTTTTTTTTCCGCAAAACTCTTTAAATAATGTATATTTTTTAACTTTATATAGCCTATGTCCATCTGCACACCCTGACGATTACAACGATGTATCGGGTGTGTGGATTGGCGCTGTGGTTCCCGAGTTTACCCGCCTCAAAGGTTCAAAGTTCTTCCTTTTATAATAGTAGTATAGATAAGTTTCTATATATATTTTTTATGTATGGAGTACCGCGGTACTGCCTTGGAAGTACTACGGTACCTTTTTTATTTTTATTAATGGTAGGTAAGGCACAACAACAATGCACTAATTATACCCTTGCATATTACATCACTTATACCCAGTGAAACTATATCATTCATAACAACACTTATAATATCTCAAATCACATAACTTGTGAAAACATAGTGCGTGGTAGAGTGGAGAGTAATAGTTAATGTATTGTGGTGAGTTATGCGAGAAACAGAGATGCGTGTGTATAGTAATTTGAAGGTGGTGCGTAAATTCTCAATTAATTTAAGTTTAGAATTTCTAATGTTTGTTTAGTTCGAGTTGGGTTTGTATAAAAAGGATAAATACAGTTTTACAAACAATAACTTAGCTTTTACCTTAATTTTTTTCATTAAGTATGTGTACAAACGCCAACAAACGATAAGTAATATACTTGGGTTTCCCACATCACGCCATTCCAGACCCACAGCATTCTGGGAGTTGGAGTCTTACCAGCTGCAGCGAGGCGGATGATCACATGGTTGGGGCAGCGTTGTAGTAACGTACTTAGTGCAATTACGGACATTCAATCTGGGCATAACGGACATGAGGCGTGGCAGCAAGAGGTGTCTGAGGAAGGAGTCAATCCGAAATGCATTACGGCTAAGCTGTCATTTCTATTAAACAACCCCACCTGAAAATCTCTGCTTGTGGCTCCTTCCTTTCACTGCTGTAGGGCGTTTTTCGATATTTAGTGTCAGCCAGAGACACGTCAAGGAGCCCCGTTCCGTCAAGAGGCTGTCTGCTTTACTGGTTTCTGTGCAAACAGAGCAACGGAGTGTGCCCAGGTATGGGCTATCAGGCAGCCCACCAACCGAGCGCCGGTATGCGAGGGACACTGCTCGAATGCAGACCGTGACTTCACGAGAGTGTCGGTGCAATCTCGCCGACCCATGACCCAGCTGCTCGACGCCCTGCGGGTTGGAACGTCATTGCGGGGACACGAGGAGCCAAGACTTCTACAAAGCGACCGCATGCAGTTTGCTCAGTTCTACAAACGCCAACAAACGATAAGTAATATACTTGGGTTTCCCACATCACGCAATTCCAGACCCACAGCATTCTGGGAGTTGGAGTCTTACCAGCTACAGCGAGGCGGATGAGCACATGGTTGGGGCGGCGTTGTAGTAACGTACTTACTGCAATCACGGACATTCAATCTGGGCATAACGGACATGAGGCGCGGCAGCAAGAGGTGTCTGAGGAAGGAGTCAATCCGAAATGCATTACGCCTAAGCTGTCATTTCTATTAAACAACCCCACCTGAAAATCCCTGCTTGTGGCTCCTTCTTTTCACCGCTGGAGGGCGTTTTTCGATATCTATATCACTATCGATATATATGTCATAAAGGAGGGGATCACTCTTATGAAGATAAAGGTGTCATCATTTTCCTCTGGGAAGAGGATTGTTCCAGAGCATATGTCTTTGAAGAGTAACCCTTGACTAAGAGATCTCGGAAGGAGACTGATACAATGTGATTATGATTCACAATGTGAAGCGTTGACTGAACAGGAGTCTTATAAATTCGTTGTTAAGGGCATCACAAGGAGGGGTTTGCCCTGATAGCTGATTTTCAGAGTTTTGGGAACCTTCCTGAGAAGGGTTGTTTGATTGTAATCTTTTTTTCCGCAGATCGAAGTTCAAGTAAAAGAGTGTCTGAGTTTCGTAACTTCCGTAGTCCACCTGTAACTTCCGTAGTCCACCAGAGGGTACTGTTTTTTTTAGTAAGTGGTATGGGATTCCACATGATGGGATTTTGTGTGTGAGATGCATCCGATTTAGGATTGGGCCGGACAGGGAGTCAAAGGCGGTTCTCATAAAAATGTTCAATCTAGTCCCTATCACTCTTCTTTCTCTACCTCTCTCTCTCTTTCCATCCATTCTTCTGTCTCATTCTCGCCCCTTACTGCAACTTTCCTCTTTGACAGACGCATCTGCAGCTATCCTGGGCTGTGAAAAACAGATCATAAATGGCTTCAGCCGCCTAGAGAAATGCCTGATGGCATATAGGTCCAGTCTTGTCCTGTCCAGGGTGCTTCTTGCTTTGATCAAAAGCTGTTCTGTGTGGAATAGGATGGAAGTGATGTTTTCGAGTTCCCTGGCTCCCAAGACCAATCAGGCTGCTGTGCAGAAAGCTGCTTATACAAGGGCAAGGTGGATTTTTAAAATACCCACCTTCAGGGAGTTACCATAGTCTAATCTGGGTAGGACTAGGGACTCAGAGACCCTGATTACGAGTGGGCTGGTAAATTCTGAACATAGGTCGTAATTACGGGTTTGGCTGTATTTAATGCATCCGATAATAATTGGATGTGTTAAATACCTCAGCTGTTGTTAAATTTGGCAGGTTAAACCTGCCTAAATGTAACCAGGGAAATTGTGTGGAATTTACCGCACAATGTGGATTTTGGTGCGTTAAACCCCAAGATCCGCATGTTATTTCCCACACTCTCATGATTGGTGTTTTTTATCGCACACAATAAATAAAGTACCCTGTGGTATTGTTATATATCATGGGTGATAAATAACAACAAAGCATGTAATCGGGGCCAAACTGTTTGTGTGATTGATTGTAAGTTGAGTTTATGGGTTTGGATACTTGTGGTCTGACTTCTAGGGGGATCTGGAACCAATGCCAGTTTTGCGATATTGTCTAAACTTGTGACCCCTTCAGATAGTGTCAATATGGCCAAATACTAAAAATGTGCCTTGGATTAAGGTGATCATATTAAATGGAATTGATGTTTTTGAGTAATAATACTGTATCCTAACGTAAAATAGAATTTCAAACTGTATGTTGTATATGCTGACCATTTTAAATGTACAGGATTTTTTTTCTTTTATACGCATACATAACATTTTGGGATATTTTGTAAAATTGTTTACAAACATTCTGCTCTGGGAATTGCCTTTTTAAAAAAAAATATATTTTTATTGGCATTTTCTTGATTTTAGTACAGATGCAGTGGAGATTTCCAAAAAGTGAGGTCTCGTTCAGTATAACAGTAACATTGTTATTCAACAGCAGTAATATTTATGACTGTAACAAATACGTTTTCAGAGTTGGTAACTCAGTTCCCCTGTCTCTTAGGCCACTTCCCCCCGTCCAGCCCCCACATAACCCCGGTGGCTCATTGTTAGTCCTCCATCAGGGGACCATAATGTTGTATCCATGGTTTCCATATTTTCTGGAACTTTTTGGACTACCTTGGGCTATATATGTTGTTTTCTCCCCTGACATATACATGTCCATTCCCATCCTCCATTCATCAACTGAGGGGCTTTGTGCTGTTCCCCATTTGCTTGCCAAATTTATTTTGGCCACTACTAGTCCTAAATTAAGCAGAGTTAGCTTGTTTTTGGGGAGATCAACTTATGTATGTATCCCCAGCAAAATAAACTTTGGGTTCAGGGGTATCTTATCTTCTAGAATATCTTCTAACTCCTTCAGTAGGGTTGTCCAGAAATTCTAAATGTGTTTGCATTCTCATTTTGTGTGGAAATAAGTTAAAAACATGAACTGTTTTGTGAGGGACGCACTTTGCAAATGGCCTGACGGTGCAAAATATCTATATTCCTTTACACTTTTGCATGCAGTAATAATCTACAAGTGTAACACAAAGACATCAATCTCAAATTGTCTCACTCAAAAAATTGTAAGTGAACATTATAAATGCAAATGTTAAATCAAATTAGTGAATCATGAGTCTTCTTAATTTTCTTGTCTTTATTCTCAAGAAAATAATCTTGTAATCCTCATAACGTCGAACATGCCATACAAAAAGTTCATGACATCTTCATAACTCCCAATGCATTTCGGTTAATGACCTTCATTAGGGGAATACTAAAAAACGACAATTGAGACATTTTTGTGATCTCAAAACTAACTACTGAATACAGTTAAAGTACTATATTCAAGCGATAGGAATAGACCCGAACTCACCACGAATGTGGTGTTTGTTGTTTAACATGCTGACCGAAATGTGAATCCAACAACGTGCCTAAACATTGTGTGTGTATATAATCATAATATAGTGAGATCAATACAACCCAAGGCTAGTATCCTACAATAGATATCTAATGAACCACTCGGCACTCGCCTATTGTATGGCAAAAGACTCTACCAAACCAAAAAAACGTGATACCTAAAAAATGATGAAAAATTCTAATAAATTCCATGCCACATGATTACATGCAGCCAACAACAAACCAAATTTATTAAGAATGGTATAACCACCTCTCATTACCTGCTTTAATAAACTGCTGGAGCCTCCCGACTCCTTATATTCATATGTACTTCAAAACTTCAATTTAGATGACTCTGATTCTAAAAGAGTTTACAATACGAAAACATGTCTGAGCCTCTACCGTCCTCATAATGTCATTTGCAATGTTTAAAAATTTGCTGATAACATTGGTCACGGGGTACAAACGGGAAAAGCGGGCTGAGCTGGATAGTATAGAATCAGACCTAGATGATGCGACGGTTCAGCATGCAGCTCACCCGATGCCTCATAGTGCACAGAGGGTGCGCCTTAAGCAAAGTGAGTTTGTGGCGTACCAGAGAGAAATGATCTCGGTCAGACTCCAGGCCACGCGCCACTGGTTATATGCCGAAGCTCACGCCGGAGGAGGCACTACTCTAGATGCCGACTTCTCGGTCGAAGAGATTCAGACGGCTATTAGCTCTCTAGCGTCCGGTAAAGCAGTGGGACAAAACGGATTCCCAATTGAACTTTATAAGCAGACCGCGCACGTGACGGCCCCCTTCTCTTGAGCATGTTCCGGGACAGTCTTCAGGCTTGAGATTTACCACGCGATCAGCGACTGGCCACAATTATAGCAATCCCTAAGCCGGGCAAACCCCCGGAGGATTGTAGCTCCTACCGTCCAATTTCTTTAATCAACGCTGAGCCAAAGATACTGGCCAAGCTGCTGGCGATGCGGTTGGCCCCCCATCTTACGTCTCTAATAAGCCCTGATCAGTCCGGGTTCATGCCTCAGCGAAGCACGGCACTCAACTTACGAAGGCTGCATGTGGTGTTGGCTCGGCGGTCATACATTCAGGAACCCGCGGTCATCCTCTCACTCGACGCCAGTATGGCGTTCGATACGGTAGAATGGCCGTATTTGTTTGCAGCACTGCAACACCTGGGCTTTGGCCCAAAGTTTTGTGCCTGGATCCGTCTGCCCTATAACAACCCACTGGCACATGTGGCGGCAAATGGGCACATTTCAAGGGACTTCCCGCTAGCTCGAGGAACGCGACAGGGGTGCCCACTATCCCCCCTGTTGTTTGCGCTGGTATTGGAGTAGCTAGCGGCATGGCTTAGATGGGAGCCCTCTATTCGGGGCCTTCGGTGGACTGAAGCTTGGGAAGAACGCATATCATTGTATGCAGATGATGTGTTGCTGTACTTAATCTCCCCTAGAAAATCCATCATGGAACTATTGAACGTGTGCGAGAAATTCGGTAGGGTATCCGGGTACACCATTAATTGGTCCAAGTCCGTCCTTTATGTGCTGACTGGCCCGCCACCGCTACTGCCTGCAGATTGCTCGTTGCGGGTCACGGACGAAGCCTTTAAATACCTGGGCATGTATGCAACGTCTGACTCCAACGAGTTCTATGTGAAGATCTTAAAACCCCAACTAGTCCGCTTCAGGCGTGATGTGGTGGTGTGGCGTAGTCTCCCCCTCACACTGCTGGGGAAGGCGGCACTTTATAAAATGATGGCGCTCCCGCGTTTTCTATACATCCTCGAAAACACGCCGTTTCTGGTCCCGCAGGCCTACTTCAAGGCCATTGCGACTGAAGTCTCCAGTCTACTATGGGGAAACAAACCGGCGCGGATTGCCCAGGATAAACTGGTGCGCAGTTGGTACGAGGGGGGATAGCGCTTCCCAAACGTGCAGCTGTATTACTGGACGGCGCACCTTAAAATAATTAACTATTGGTTACATGCCCCACAGGATGAACCGGCATACCATGCAGACAGGCAGAACCTAGAAGAGAAAGGACTAATGGCAAATCTATATAGAAAACGTAAGCCCACAGGATTGCTCAGCACTACGGCACACACAATTCATATATGGTATCAAGCGCAGGCCCGCTTAAAATGTGCAGGAACAATCACACAAATGACTCCACTGTGGGACTCACAAGGGCTGGGCTGCCTTCGCAGGAGTAAAGGTTTTCAAAATTGGGACAATATTGGTCTTTCTGTAGTGGGTGATCTTTGGAAAAAGGGGGCGGTGGTCGAGTTTGCGCATTTACAAGCACAATACGGCATGGCACAGACGGAGAAATTCAGGTATTTCCAAATCCGACATGCGCTTCAGACAACCATACCACCGGGCACTTCCCTACAAGAGGCATCCCCACTGTAGGATAGGGTGTTGACGAGCAGGGCGACGTCCTTGACGTACCGTAAAATAGTCAATATGCCAGACCCGACGTCCAAGCTGAAACAAACCTGTTCCTGGGATGTGGGCAACTTTGATGAGTCAGAATGGCAGGAAGCCCTGTCTTCGCCCTGTGAGACGACGATACCCTCTAGGCTTCGATTGGTCCAACTCAAAGTGCTGCACCACACATACCACACTAGAACAATGCTTTCTGTAATAGGAGCAGCCCCACATAGATACTGCCTGCGCATGTGTGGGGAGGAGGGTTAATTTTACCACACTATCTGGGACTGTCCACGCATTGCGGCATATTGGGCCAAGATAATGTGCACTATTTCCCAGAAAATAGAAATCTCAATCTTACAAGAACCGAGGCGCTGCCTACTGAATGTGTGAGAACCGAATGACCTCAATCACAGGATTGGGCTACACTTGGTATGATGATGGCGAAACGCAATATTGCTATGATGTGGGGGTCAGAAGTACTGCCTACGCTCCAAAATTGGTGTTGGGATATGGATGAGGCGATGGTGGCAGAAAAGGCAGTTTTTATCCATCGTGGGTGTCCACGGAAGTGGGGAAGATATGGGGGCATGGAACAAATTTAGGGGACACATCTGTGACCCGCCACAAATTGATGCAGAGGATGTTTCCCCGTAATGTGACGGTAATGTTTTGGACGATTGGGGAAAAAGACTATGTATATGGATTTGCTTTTATGCCATGTTGATGTGACAATGTGTAGCGTTGCTCTTTTAATTTGTTGTGCTTGCAGCCAGTAATTAATCTTGATGAATGTTACTTTGCCCTGATTATCAAAACAATAAAAATATTAAAAGAATAAATTAAAAAAATCTCTAGAATACCATACATTCATACCTCCTACGTAAACGCCAACCGTTCTTCACTGCTAACTCCTCACTGATAACTGCGTGCATGCACACTCAGGTTACCGACGCATAGCGTCTCGCTACTTAACCATGCAAGATACTTCCGTATTGAAATCGGGCTTGTAATAAGGCTAGAAAGCGAACTTAAAACCAGCCTAACTCTCCATTAAATAAAACTTGGAAAATGCTTGATGCGCTCTAGCGGTGTGTTTTGAACAATCGAGCATATAAACTCACTGGTTACATGACGAAAAAAGTGCTCATGACACATCAGAATATGATACACCCACTATCACTTCTAAGAGGCAATGAAAACGGAGGAAAAAATTAAAACAATAATGATTGCAAATTATAAATTTGACAAGACTCCAATACACCAAGTGCTCTTAGTGACCCTATCTGAAACTGCCAACTCTACCATTATTATGAATATGTATACACCACACTTTAAATAGTAGCACCTTATTAGGCTCACAGCTCAATGCACAGAAAAAACAACATTTAGCATAATATACATGAGTGAGTGACTAAGGATTTACAAAGCGCAACTTTGCCCATAGGCATCAGTTACAGTTACTAGTAATATACAATTCTCATAAAAAACAAAGCTTCTCGATTTTATTGTTCAGCCCACAAGGCACAAGTGTATTTAAATATCATATCCAAAAAGTTTCTCTCTGTGATAAATGTTGGATGACATCAACATGTTCAGACTCCACCACCTTTTCCAATATTGTAAAACGTAATTGTGGTATGGTGTGTTGCTTTTCACCCCAATGTACTGCTAAACATGATTTGGTGTTTGCTGTTCTAATCATGCTTTTGTGCTCCGTCATACGGATTTTTACTTTTCTGGCCGTATGCCCTACATATACTAATCCGTATGGGCACTTGATAGCATAGACTACCATACTCGAGTTGCAATCAGATGTGTGTCTTAATTTGATACTTTTCCCTGTGTTAGGATGTGTGATACTGTTTCCAACTATAACATTCCCATAGTGCTCACAATTGTGGCATTTCATCATGCCTTTATTACCTTTATCAAAGTAGTTGACATGTTCCTTCTTCAGAATTTCCTTAAAATTCTTAGATCTCGTGTGTGCAAAAATGGGTTTCCCCAAAAATACCTGCTTGAAATCTGCTTCTTGTTCTATAATCTCCCACCTTTTTAAGACACATTTTTTGATGGCTTGAGCTGCTGTAGAGTACTTCAGCACAAACACTTCCCTCCTTAATGGGGGCTTAGTCGTTTTTGTTAACAAATCTGTACGCTGACACGCTTTTTGCTTAACAACTTGAAGTACTGTATTGGGGTACCCTCTTTGTTTGTAATCCTGAGATAAAGCCTCTATTTCTCTCATACACTGATCCTCTTCTGAACAAATTCTGCGTGCTCTGATAAACTGTGAAAGTGCTAGATGGTTTTTCAATGAGGGTGCATGAAAACTGTCCTAATGTAGTGCATTGTTCCTATATGTAGGCTCCTTTATACATACTAGTAATCAATGTGTCTCCTTTCCTTACAATGAGTATATCCAAATAATTGATTTCTGTTTTACTCATTGAGTAAGTAACTTTGATCTGGTTATGACATTGATTCAATGCACTCAACTCTTACTGTAATTCTTCTTGTTGGCCCCTCCAAACTATTAAAATATCATGTATGTACCCAAGGTACAACATGAGATCTGCCCATTCTGCTTTGTGAAGAATATGTTTATCTTCTAATCTGGCCATGAAAATATTAGCGTATGTTGGCGCCCCCGTAAAACCTATGGAGGTACCGGTCTTTTGAAGATAAAATCTCTTCTGCCAACAAAAATAACCATGGTACAAACACAAATGTAAAAGTTCCAACAGAAATATGTTCAAACTTTCATCATAATCATGATTGAGCAACATCCATTCTACAGCTTCCATCCCCTCCTCATGGGGAATGGAAGTGTATAATGCTGAGACATCAATAGTACACAACCAAAATTCTTCCTCAGGTGATATCACAACATTCTCAAGTTTTTTTAAACAATCAGTGGTATCTTGTTCATATGTAGACCACTGCTGTACCAATGGCTGAAGAAAGTGATCAAGAAACTTCCCTAACGGTTCATTCAAGGATCCACAACCAACAACAATAGGGCGGAATGGCGGGTCCACTGGATTTTTGTGCATCTTTGGCAACATGTATATATTAGGTCTTCTAGGATGTTCAACTGTAAGGAATTTCAGGGTCTGTTCATTTATCCAACCAAGGTCCTTTAGCCCTTTTAAGAATTTGTAATAGTAATGACTGAAACTATTTTATTGGATCAGTGTCAAGCAAAATTTAGCTATCGGTGTCCTGTACATGTTGGTCAACCTTCAAATTACACTGAGTTGTGTTTAGAACCACTAAGGCTCCCCCTTTGTCTGCTGGTACAATTTTGATTGAATCATTTGTAGCCAGTCTGTTCAGTGTCGTAGTTTCTGACTTAGAGTCCTCCGTCTCGTGTATGTTTTGTGTAAGTGTGATAAATCTTTCTTGATTAATGTTTCAAACAGGTCTAAAGACTTATGAGAGATCGGAGACAAAAATGTATTCTTAGGCTTAAAGGCCTTCTCAGTTTGTTGCGTAAGCCCTTCCTCTTGATCTCCTCCCGTGATGTGGAAAACCACCTTAGCCTAAGTTTCCTCATAAATTTAAACAGAGCCACTTCAGTTTCTAATTCATTTGTTCGATAAGTTGGTACAAAGGAAATGCCTTTATTAAAAACAGAGTAATCTTCATTGCTCAATTCAAAATCAGAGATGTTCATTATTAGTTCCTCCTGCATCTTGTCCTGTCCTGCTTTTTTGGACCCTTATCCCCTCCTTGTTCGTTTGGTTTTGCTGTGGTGAGATCTTCTGGAGGATAATTGGACGTGCGGCCTGATTCTAAAAAAGCCTGCTTAGTAGTAACGCTAGTGTCGGATGCCCCCTCTGGCATCAGACAGGAGTGCAGGCTATCATTCTTGTTTGATTCATACATTGTGAGGAAATAAGTGCCATTGGCCAAGTTACAGCGAAGGCAGTTAGGTGTGTTAGCCCTCCCTGGAAATTAACTTTTTGGGCTCTCTGAGACAGCCACTATAGCTTCTGCTTTGTTAGAGCGTTTGATTAAGATGCTATTTTCAGTGTTTTCCTTTAACAAAAAGCAGTTGTGGTTATGAAAAACATGGCGTTTTAGCACCATTACCATGCTGGTAGGCCAGTATGTCGATTGCTGAAAAGTTTTCTTCTTCCCTCAGACGGCATACATCATTTGTTTTACAGACTGGATGGTCCGGTATTTCTGGTCTGTTGTGTGCTCTGCCAATTGACTTGTTCGAGTAAGACAGGGGGCCCATGCGGCACTCTGTTTAAATTTTGACCGTTTCAAGGTGTATTTGGCATTCACCTTGTACAAGCAGTAAGACTGTCCAATCTTTGACGGGGGAAGGTGTCATAACACTATTCTGGGAGGACATTCGCCGCCGTAAAACAGCAAATCTCCATCCACTACAGTGATTTAAAATCATGTCAAATGGTAATCTTATTTAAAAAATGAAGAAATGTTGAAATAGCCGTACTGTAAGCACGTAATTCCGTCTTTTATGAGCTGTGACTGCAGGCTGCAGTAGATGGGGAAGAGAGAAAAACAGGCGAGTTGTTACGGAGTCTTTACTAGGACGAAACACAAATACAAAAGCTAAAGTAAAAACACAGCAATAGTTTTTGTTAACGCCGGTTAATTTATTGAATACATATTTTTAAATTATACGAAGACACGTTTTCCCACGCTCAGTGCTCACTTTGTTTCCTTTATATATGTTTGTTTCCTGGTTATGCATATGCATACGCAGTCGCCTACATTCAGTTGTTAATGCTGGGACATCTCCCACAACCGGTTGGGAAAGCGGGAGATAATGGCGAGAGTCTTTTACATTTACCATCCTGGTGACTCGGATGTCATTAGTCTTTCCTCTATCTCCTTCATATCACTCTTTCGCCATCCGCGCTGGACGCATACTGGGAGCAAGAGTGCGAGCCCTCGAGGATAAAGACATGGAGGTGGCTGGATGCAGGACAATACACGCTTAATACACGCCTATGTACTAGGTCTCCCTTAATTGAATTTAAGTTACATCCTCTCTTTAAAGAACAGTACCCTGTTTAGCTGTCTGAAGAGGTGAACTTAAATGTGTAAACCACGGCACTACAGCAATGGAGTAAATTGCCATGTTTCCAGCCAAACCTTTCCTCACACCATGGGACGGTCCTACAGAAGGGATGTCTCAGTGGGTTCAGCCCTGTGCTGGATGAGTAGAATTAGAACGGTGCCCTTTGGATGTATTGCCAGCTAAAGGAATAGAGATTTGTGGCAGTTTTCTTTAAATGACCATTGTAAGGACATGTTGCTGTAATAAGTACGTTTGCGTCATCGACATTGCCTTGGTAATCTTTAGACAGCTGTGATATTGAAAGCAATATTGGTATTACTGCAAGCTGATATGTAGTTAGTAACCTAGAATATTGGCAGATGCCAAACGAGTATATTATATTGTGCAGTGTGGGAGGGTATTACAATGGAGAGAGGATGGTGGTGTAGAAGGGGGGAAACGTCCAACCTTGGCCTGACTTTAGAACTTGCGCATACTCAAGTTAATGTGATGTGTGTGTCAAATTATCGTAATATTTTCTATTATATTATTTTGTGCATTAAGTATATTGAAAATAAACTATTTCACGACTTTTTTCTGCAAAGTACTTTTTGTGGTTTTCTCAAGTAGTCAAGTCTACGTTGAAGACGGAGAAAGTTTACAAAGCATTTAAAATTCAGTTTGAAAGTTGTCCCAGTGTGTTACGTCACCGCCCTCTCCCTGGCTGCCATTGTGTGCCTGCTTGAAGTCAGTCATGCATTCTGCAGTGATCTCTAGAGGTTACCGGCTGAACAGGTGGAAAGCAGAGAGAACGAGAGAAAGGTGCTGTGCTTTCATGCCTCACCTGCTGTGACACCAGACCCCTCACCAGCTGCTTTTTCTTACCGTCCATTATTTTCTCTAATTGAAAACAGGTGAGTGGTGAACCCTATCCCTCGAGGGCTACCACTTATGTATGTAGAAGGCTAGTGTTTTTACAGTTCAACAGCCTGTGAGCGTGGGCCACCTTTGAACAAAGAAAGCTGTGGTTGTTATGATATGGCTCTTCCCAATGCTTGCAGTGAAATGTAAGGTATACTCTGCCATATGTGCCTGGCTGACAGCTTTTAAAATTGTTGAAGCTGTTCATTTTACATTTGCTTTTGTGATTTGAGGAGGTGTGGTCGCACTTTGTTACTGTGTTCAAAAATATGTTTTGTAATTTAAACTGGGCAGGTGCTGTTGCTGTGTGGATGAGTGGTACCTGGCACAGCACGTGCTGTTACATAATGCACAAATAAAGCATTATAGTAATTCCTTGTGTTTGCTGTGTGAAATGAGATTGCAGAACGTGTGCCTCTAAAACTCTATGCAGCAGGTGTGCCATAGAATTTAGGAAGGGTGCTCAAATTCTTACTTTACCCTACATGTTTTTTACTGACCTAAGTGCTATGGTACACACTCTATGACAGACCAAACCGAAACAAGCATTGGCAACGCCAACAGGGAAGGTATTGGCTGCCAGGCTGTTTGCTTTCTCAATGCTTGTTTTATTTTGACTTTTTTTTAAAAACTTGATCGTTGTGGGAGTACCCAGGCCCTAGCATGTATTAAAAAAAAAACTGGCTATATTGGAAAAAAGTTACTCTGGGTCACAAAAAGCACACACTTCCACAGTAGTACCCATCACTGATGGGTACTAATGTGGGTGCAGATGTGCTCTATGTGAAAGAGGGGAATGCCGCCAGTCACAGCGAATTCAGCCAGTGGCTGATGTGGGCTAACCCGTTGCCTTATGCTTTATGCTCTAGTGGGTAGAAGAAAAATGTGATTGACAGAACAGATAAATGGATGAAGAGGTCTGGCTGAAAGCGATCCTAAGTACTTCACATGTATAATTTTAGGAAAATCAAAAGGCCTTGGCTAACGAAAGACCTACAAATAAATGTGCTCTTCTCACTTTCCTAGAAACTACTGTGGCATGACAACTATGATAAAAAAAAACATTCTTAAGTTTAGCAGACAGATATTAATTATTTCACTCCTACAAGGTTCTTCAGTTTCCAGCTGCACACATGAGATGAACAAGTCCTAATTTTTTTCTTTGCATTCTGGGATATCAGGGCTACAGGTCCCGCAATGCATTGGCCTGGGAAAAACCGGAGAGCTCTGACTATTTACGTTCCTTTACTCTGAAGCCATGTTCTCGTCTTAAACTTATAGTCTTGGCCTATTTATCATGTGTACTATTATTGATGAGGACTCTTGGAAGACTGCAATCCCATAATTGGTTTCGATTCCATTTTTAACAGCAGTGGCAACTCTTAGATGGTTGACTACGGTTCGACTCTAGCAAAACTCCATGCCTTTCCAGTTTTCGTTTTATTTTAACACTATCCGTCATCTGACCTTTCGCATACAGACACACTCATACTATAAAAACGCAAGTTAGAAAGAAGTCTGCATAAGGTCGCTATTGGACTAGAATTTAAGCACATAATTCTTACGGCACACAAAATTCAGCAGGAAAAGCTAATGTGTAATACGCCCTTAAGCCAGCCCTGCACAAAGAGGATGGTGAGGTGGCAAAAACATTTGGCACAAGTCCATCCATGTTATGGTATTTATCGGTGAGACTGATGCACTGGTTTTCATGCTCACGGTAGTAGACTCCACATTCCGTCAAACAGACTGCACATATGGTTCATCCTAGCTGTAGGGATAGACCGTTAATACATCTCAGACTCTCTGAAAACATTCTCCTCGATTTATGTAGTTGTTCATGTATTTTCTAATCCGTGTAATAAGCTTTTTAAGCTTCCTGTGATTTGGGGTACCTGCAGTTTGATACATTGAGCAATCAGATGCAGATGATCACATTAGAAGGTGCATCCTCAGCTGAGACCTAAACTCCTAGTGGTCAGAAGGTGCATGCCTGAGTACTCCAAGGGAAATAACCTGTCCCCGGATGCTCTCATGTGAATCAACAGACCTCCCCTCAGCTCCACTGTTACTGTGGTTCGGTTCAGGGCTTGGTATCCAACTCCTTTCTCAAAAAAGATCACAACTTTCCCTCTCTCGCTCCCAGTCCAAACACAATCCATAGAACTATTTGTCTGCTCCAACTAGTGTCCGTACTGGTCAAACACTGTTATCGTACTACTTAGTAGACATGTTTGTCATCATAGGGGCATCACTGGTTTTGGCTACCACTTTAGTGTACCTTTCTCTCTAAAATTGAAAAACAAATGTTTGCACCCCTTCAGCCACCCTTCATAAAAGCAACATTGCAGCATAATCACTATCCTTTCCAGCCTAAAACAGTGGACACTGCAACTAAACGCATGCTTAATTTTACATACAAAAGTTAAAAATAAAAATAAAGTGCAAGGCATGCACCACACTTATAACAAACATAGAGCATGGCTTGTCATTGCTACATACAATGTGTTGTGTTGCTCCTTACCAACCGTGTACCCCCAACCACTACCACGTAAACAAAGTGGCCCCACCGATTGGATGTAAACCCAAAGCTAAAAAAAAAAAGTTTCGGACTCTAGCCATTGCCACTTAAAAAGATCTGAATGTCCTTGCTACCCTAAAAATTATTAAAACGAGTGTCCACCACCTCACTATAAATATGGTGTATCCTCAGTCTGTAAAATAAAGAGTAGTATGCACTCTCACACATCTTTAAAAAGCCACCAGCTAATGCTATGCAAGTCCCAGGCTTTAACATTTGCTAATGAAAACGACCCACTGTTCTAGTGCTGCACCATCGCCTCAAGGCGCTCAGGGTGCCATTAGCCTAAAACTGTTCTTTGAAGCCTCCATGCTCAGTCCTCTCCCATAAAACAGGACCTGCTGTTCACACCATCTCCTTTGCAACTGAACTAAATACTGCTCTGAGGCCCACAATATCTTCACTGAAACCAGCTTTGACAAAGCCAACTGGTCTCGCCTAATGCCTTTTGGCAATGCTGCTCAGCATCTGCAAAAATAAATAAAAGAATGATGAGGCATCCAGCAACATCATTTTGCAGGCGCACGCATCACCACATAAGTCCCTTTTTAATTTTTTAAAATGTATTCTTTTAATCCAAAGTGGATTGGTACGACCCCTGGCTTGCCCCTTGCTACCCCTTGCTACCCCTGGCACTGTTCTTGCGACCCCTAGCCTCAGAGGACGCAAAGGCAATATGAGTCACGAAGGGGTTGGACTCTCTGAGAACAGGAAACAAAAAAATATATGAACTGACTTTTTTGCTTTATCGTTTCTGTAAAAAAACTTAGTCAGGTGCTCCAGGCTGCTGCTGGCTGAAGGGCAGGAAGCAGTTGAAACTTGTTACTGGTTCAATTTCTCAGCCAGCAATACAGCCCAAGCTCCCCTAAACACTATTTATTTGTCCTGCAACTAAGAATGTTTACATTTTTCTACACTACTCTTTAGTAGAAAAGGTAGGAATTAGAAGACGTGTATCTTCAGTAGGCCTTCCTGGTTTTCCAGTGCTGCTGGAAACTAGCTACCATTGTGGGTCTGTGAGTTATGCTGCCAAAAGTTTATGAATGTTTCATTATGCAATGTGGTTGACTAAATTATGTGGCAAGAAAATGCAAATTATGCATGACAATGTGTACACATTCTGTTGTAGGGTTATTACTCCATTTCGTAATGTTAATAAAGATTAGGCAATATTTCTCTTTGTATACCTGATGAAGAGCCGAAGCACATTAGTGGATGGATAGTATGCTACACAGTGTGGGAGTACTTAATTGAAACATTGGCCAATTGCCATGTGCCATTATAGGACGTGTTTGTGTGTTCTGTGGGTGTGACCAGAGTGGCGCCCTCTCTGTGGCGTGTGAAATTCAATGTTAAAGGTGTGGTGATTTAACTTACTGTGGTGTCACAGGGTCAAAGGTCACATGATGTCACTTCCGCTACCCATTACATTTTTGTGAATTGATGTCCATGGTAGGCAAGCGCTTTTTTAGGAATGAGGATCTGGTAGTAATTCACTGCCCGGATCGCCAAAAAGAAGTGGGCAGGGAAGAAACGGGCAGTAGGTGTGGAGGAGGGCAAACGCAGCACATGAGGGGTAACCAATCGAGAGAGCAGAGGAAGAAGCACATCTGGGAGAAAGCAGCACTGATCAAGTGGAGTTTGATGAGGACAGAAGCAAAGGAGACCGCTTTCAGCAAATGAGGGAGACAGCGGCCTGGAGAGGGTTTTGTCAGGGGTGAAGAGGGCGGCTAGAAGCAAAAGAGTGAGAGCTGGAAAACACATGTTGTCTTATGCAGTGCTAAGCCAAAAAGAAAAAAAAGTAGTTCCTTGAATGTGTGCAGTGGAAGAATAGAAGCCAGGCAATCAGAGAATGAACAAATGGCAACCTCAAAATGGACAAGCGTGGACGAGAAACCCTTTCAATAAGAATCAAGTTAATTAAAGTGACAATAAAGCCAACCAGTGGTGAGCAATGTGAGGGCTGCAAGCCACTGTTAGTGCCTCATAAGCCCACAGTAGTTCTTCTCCTACCAGACTGCTTCTGCACTCTCTGGTAGGCGAGATCTCTAATGAATCTACAAGAGAACTATAGAGACAGGAAGTGCAGGGTGGTGAAAGAATAAGGCACACAGGGAATTCAAGACTAGGCACCTATGGCATTTTGCAATCACTGCGATCAGTAGTGTCTGCAGTAAGCTTCTCAGAATAACTGTAGGCCCTTGCAGTTATTCTTTTACAAATTCACTGCACAAATTGTCAGAAAGCTGTGATGCTAATTTTGCAAATGAAGCTAGTGCCAGTGCTGAGTCTTACAAACAAGTCGATCGTCTCACTGTATGCACTGCTATTGCACCTTAAATTGTATTTATCTTGCATTGTTCTCATTGTTTGGTCTAGTAAGGATGAACTAACCCCAGTCTGACCCCTGTGGTTTAAGTTGGAGAAACAGACACTCAATTAGCAGGTAAACCCACTTTCCTCTCTTCTTTGTGCCCTGTGGCTGCACAGGACGCCTTTTGCAGTATTCTTAATAATAATTAGAACTATTTTTTTGCACACTGTGATAGCACAGTTTTTTTAGGTTCCTAATGCTGTAAATAACGGGTGCCAGGCTACATATTGAATAGCTGGTGCAGTGCACAGGGTTAGTGCAAGAGCGATGTGCACTGATGAACAGGTATTTAAAAAATAAATAAAAGACAAATGGCACAATCTACCATGGGCAAACATTTTTGGAATTGTCGGTGGGTGCAAAAGTGGACTGTGCCAATCTTCCACTGACTGATAGGTCCTTAAATTAATGAGATGATTGTGTCACTTATACTTTTATCTAACTTTCTTGGGTCAGTGTGGGGTCAGTTGTTCATAACTCAGCCCAGCACTCAAAACGACGTTTTAGAGGAATTCTAAAACAAATAAAATGAAAGATGGGGTGAAAACTGAAGTTTATCTTGACTGAGACAAGTTGCCAGTCGGATAACACCAAGGGAAATGCATTGCATCTAATCTTCAGGTCTAGCTTGAATGCCACTTTATTGCCATGTATGGCAAATCTAGATTATATCTACAAGAGGGACAACAAGCTTGGGGTTAGGATGCAAAATTGTAGGCTTTCTAATTGGTGCTGACAAAAAAGTATTGTGATCAGTGATGTTTAGATGCTGCACTGTTAGTATATTTTCCTTATGTCACTGCTGTCATAAGTGTTTCTTTTTTTATTTTAAAGTGACTGTATTTATGGAGTCCATAATGGAGTATGTCAATCATTGTAATTGCCTTTGTGCAAATATAGCAAAGTCTTTACTCAATCTAATGAATTTGCCAACATGAAGGGCTGAGTTGACCCTGCCATAAGGGCACAAGTCACTTAATGATCAGAACGATCTTACCAGTTGAGATAGTCTTGTTTGATTGTCTTTAAAAGTGGTGTATGTTCTTCTTATCAGTGTCCCAAGGCCGAAGTACTCCTTTTCATCCGCTTCAAACTTCTTTTTTTTAATTACGAGCCAGTAAGCCATTTGCAATCCTGTCCTCCTCCCACTCTGTTCTGTGACAGTTTTCACCAAAGAGACACTTTGATCTCACCAGCACAATGAAGGGTGTGACTCTGGCTAATGTGGTTTCCTGATTTAATCAGACTTTGACTGGTAGGAACCGACCGCCTTGATCATGATGAGGAAATCCCACTTTGATTACTTAGTTATACAGTATCGCGCATCTTTGAGTAGCCTTTTACACTATTTTATTCCTAGGGTTTACAACATTTTGTGATACTTAGCACAACTTGGTGTGGTTGCACGCTTGTTATTTCTGTCGGACCGCGAGCCCGTCCAGATGAGCTTTCATGCATTGTTTGTTATGGTGCCACTGCAAGTATAAATACTTCTTTAGGGCAAGTGTGAGCCGGAAGGAGAAATATAATTTTATTCATTAATCTCCCAGTAAATCACCCTCAGTCATATCGGAATGCACTGCATGGGCTTGGTTTCCTTTCTCCGCCAGGAAAGAGACCCTTACATTTTGTGCTTTTCTCTTGCGTATGCTGCCTACACCCTACATGGGTGCTTGAAGTTAGGTGAAGAAGGGGCGTGTATCTGCACCCGAATTACTATGTTCGCAATCACAACAATAGTAATTAACACCCATCTTCAACGGGGGCCCTAAAACTATATGTTTGTTTAATTTGTTAAAAGCTTTTAGAAGTAGGTGGATAATCTTACAAAGCTGTGTAGTTTATTTTGATAAGACGTGAAAGCAGCAGAACGCCAACTGCATTGTGGACATCAGTAGGGAAAGCTGAAGAACAAGCATTTGCAATGCCAGTAGGTTTTGCCTATGTGAAAGCTATTGGCTTTGTCAATGTGTTTTAACTTGTTGCACAGCAGTTGATTTGCTGTGGAACTTGGCTTAAAGTAAAAAATAAATAGCACTTTGATGTGGTCAACTCGAGCCGCATTATAGCGCTTTATTTTTGTTTCCACATCATAGTGTGTTTTTTAATTTTATTTTAAGTCGTGTTGCACAGCAGCTCAACTGCTTTTCAACATGTAAAGAAACCTTGGCAACGTCAATAGATTTCACATAGTCAAAACCTATTGGCTTTGCCAATGCTTGTTTGTTCTCCTTTCATGTACTCAAAAGCCATATTCACTCAAATTCCCTTAACTTCTGCTTTTTTGCACTATACTCCCAAATCGTGTGTGTGTAAAATCATGCCGATATGTACGTACGTGGCAGTATATTTGTGCCCATGGCTCCTCACTTAACATGAAGATTCTCAACATTGATGTTTGTTTAGCACCGCCACAGAATGTGCGTGGTGCTTCTCCCTGCCGGCCTATTTTGCCTCACAAACTGGAGCATGGGTGGGGTCTGGAGATTGCTCCATTGGGACAGTAATCTGCAATCCACTATCAGTCTTCCAAAAGGATTGCTTCTTAATGGAGACTAATGCAGGGCTTTTTCCAAGGAGATCGTCGAGACAGCCAGTTCTCACCCCATTAACCTCTGACTAGACTTGCACACGTTTAACCTGCCACCATAACTAAAGGATACCGCATCTATTTTTGACCTGCTAAATATTTCATTGAAGCGAGATTTTTAATGCAGAGAATCAAGGGTGTAAGCACACCACTCAAAAAAATGTAGCATACAAGCACTAAATGTAGCACACAAGCACTTTTTTCTAGAAGATAATATTTCGATGCATAAGTAGTTGGGGGAAGGTTGACTCAGGTGGTCAGGGGGGAAAAGGACGAAACAGAGGAATACAGAGAGCGGGGAGGGGCTGCAGAGAACCACAGATGCGAGAGAGAGAGCGATTGATGGGGTTATGCAGAAGTCCATTGTATGGACACTGCACTTCCGGGGAGGGTGTGAAATAAAACACGTACTCTCATGCAGAGCTTCACAGATAAGAAAATAATTTTTCCTGGAAAGCAAGCTCTCATGGAAAAATACAAGAAGCCAATCCGAAAGGTAGTAAAGAGGCTATGCTCCACAGGAGGGACAAACAGAAGCTGGAGGAGCTCATTAAAATAAACCCAACCAATAGAAAGTAAGCAAATGTGGATGATGAAAGGTAAAGCCAATGGTAAGCAATGGGTGAAATTAATTCCTAAGTCAGCTTTCTGCATGTCCCAAGCATGACTTTCACAGCCGGACAGCTGTGCTGTCTGGTAAGCTAAGACCTAAAACATTTAGGGGGTCATTAGGATGGCGGGCGGACTTTGCCCGCCCGCCATCCTCGTGGTAATAGGGACCGGCCGCCGTAAGGGCGGGGGGGTCCCATCACCAGCATTAGGATGCGCCCGCCACAGTGGCGGGCGCATCCCGCATTCCTACCATTGTGGCGGGCGGTACACTCAGCACCGCCCGCCACAATGGCAGGAAAGCATGCTGTGCACTTCCATGCACAGAGTGGCGGTGCCTGCCATGCTGTGCATGGAACTGCTGGGGGGTACCATAGGTACCATAGGTACCCCCCATGTGCACCCCGGAGTCCCTGGGGGCCCGCAACGGGCCCCCGCAGAGATTCTCCGCATGCCTATCCGTGGTGGCATTGCCGCCACGGAAAGGCATCGAAAAATGCACATCATAATATGGCTGGCGGTGTCTGATAGACACCGCCACCATATTATTCCTTTTCCGCCCTGGCCGCAAGGCGACTGGGGCGGAAAAGCGGCGGACGGTCTTTCCGTCTGCCGAGTCTCCCCCCCGCCATACTAATATAGCGGGGGGGAACTAGTGTGGATGTCGGGCGGATTGCCTCCGCCAGGCCGGTGTCGGCTACCGCCAACCTGGCGGAGGCAATCCGCCCGACATCGTAATGGGCCCCTTAGTCTCTCATTACCCTTCCGAAACAACTCTGCCCCCTTACCAAAAATATGCTGTGCTATTTGTTCGTTAACCCTCTGCATACTACGAAAAACATTCAAATAGATAGCCTCAGACTCCAGAAAAACAGTCACTCACACCCTCATCACCAGCAGACTGGACTACGGCAATGCCCTCTATGCCGGAATCAACAAAAACTCCTGCAAACTCCAGACTGTCCAGAACTCCGCAGCCAGACTAATCCTCGATATCTCACGGCACAACCACATCACCCAACACTTCCGCAACCTCCACTGGAGCCCCGTCGAAAGAAGGACAACTTTCAAGCTGCTCACGCACGCCTACAAGGCCCTCCGCAACATCAGACCACAATACCTCAACAACCCCCTCTCCTTCCATGCTTTCAAACTTCTGCTCAGCCGACCTCTCCCTACCCACCGTCCCACGCTTCTACAGGAACAGAGCGGGTGGAAGGTTGTTCTCCCACCTCGCAGCCAAGACCTGGAACGAGCTCCCCCTTCACCTCTGGTGAAGCCCGACACTGCTCAAATTCAGCAAAGACCTCAAGAACTGGCTCTTCGAATTACCCCAACGGAGCTGCACACACTCCCCCGCCCCAGCACCTTGAGACCCTGACGGGTGAGTAGTGAGCTTTTGATTGATTGATTAATTGATCCAGATACTGCTCTACTGACCCTGTGGTTTCTGATTCCCCCGTGCTCTTTAATCCAATCAAACAGGCCCAATGTTGTGGGTTTACCATCCAGACAAATGTGTAATCCATGCCCCTTTAAACATAAATAAATAAATAAATACAACCATCCACCTGCACCCCTTATTATCATTGGCATGCTTTACTCGCTGTTCTGCGAACTCAAATGTCCTTTTGAGAAATCCTGTGCCCAGTTCATAAATGATTTAGAACACCCAAGTTCCTTTTTTCGCGCATCAAAAGACATTTTCTAGAGTGTGTTACCATTTTTGTATTGCTTCATCATATATTTAGAATACTAAATAGTCAAATCTATAGAGACAATATACAACAGGGGTTCTTAACTTGTGGTCCGTGGACCACCGAGGGTCTGCAATGCCTATCCAGGAGGTCCACGATTGCCAGAAAAATAAATATTAAGATTAATAAA
Organism: Lissotriton helveticus; assembly: GCF_964261635.1. Classification (NCBI taxonomy): domain Eukaryota; kingdom Metazoa; phylum Chordata; class Amphibia; order Caudata; family Salamandridae; genus Lissotriton; species Lissotriton helveticus. Next base: position 1,621,507,324 of record NC_136063.1, on the reverse strand, counting down.
GTACATACAAATAAAGAAGCAATATTAAAACCTTCTGTAATGGTGAAGGGATGTGAAATTGGAGGCTAGTTAAGTTATGACCCTTAGCTTGATTAGTTGGAGCAGGCAAGTACAGCAAACTAGACTGTGGATGGCTTAATTTGAAGCACAAACAAAAAGCGAGCATGTGTTAGGACCAAAAAAGCCAAGTGATATGCTGGAGTTTAGCTAATCTCTTCATATTTAAGAATTAGAAAACGGATCTAGTAAAACTCCAACCTTCCCATTAAAATTTCGATTTTTCTATATTTTATTGCGAATTAAATTATTCTGTATTTATTGGTTTGAGGTATACTTGTTTCAGTATTTTTGTTAATTGTTTTGAGTTTTAAATTGTAGAAAATGCTTCGCTTAGGTCTGGCGTCCCTGGCTACCAGAAATGAATCAGTTAGTGTTCCCAGATTCTAGTAAGTACTTAGCGGGGGTCCACAGAAGTCAAAATGTTAAGAACAGCTGATCTACAATATCAGCCAACTTAGAAATATTAGCAGTATCAATAAGTACAATAGTTTAAAGCCACATTCCAAAATACTGTGAAAGCAGGAAATTTTAAAAATTAGCATGCAAGTGACTTCCGTATTGTGCTCACTAACCCTTTTCTTTTTGCATGCTACCATGTAGCATTTCCAGGAAATAAATCAGTTGATTGAATCATGGCTTTGCCTTTTAATAGATATTCATGTATTTTCTCCAAATCGTATAAAACAAGTCCTCTCATGAACATAATTCAAGACCTCTCAAATTATATGCAGGGTTGCCACAGCGAAAGACTGCCAAAAACAGACTTGGAAAAACGAACCATCTAATTTTCTGACTTGGTTGATGGGGAGAGCTTGAATTGGCGTCTTTCACTTGAGGTTTCCACCTTTTGGGTGGCAGTGTCCTGGTGATGTTTGTCTACTTGATCTGGTAAAAAATGTAACTGTAGTATGGTCCTTGAAAGCATGAATGTATCTATGTAGGTATACTCTTGGAGTGTTTGAAACATGCCTAAATTACTCCCCTTAGCTTCTTTCTGCGCTGAGGATCTAACACATTACAGGCCTGTAGGTGGTCACCCTTTCTTGTGAAAATTCTAAAAAAAAGTGGTTCCAACCCAGCTGATGAGATACCTAGTGCTGTGATATTCTTGTTTATTTGAGGCAGATTTCAGGCCTGCTCATAGTACTAAAAGTCTACTGATGCTCGTGTGGGAGAAGATGTTGAGGGCAGAGTGACAGCAGCACTGCTATTTTTGCTGGATCTCTCAGCCATTTTTGATACAATGAATAACAATATATTGGTGTGACACCTGCAGTTGAGTAGATGTAGTATGGCTTGCTTTACTGGAAAGATTTAGTTCCTTGCTCATGAACGGGACTCTTCATGTGGTTCTCAATGGGGGAAAAAAGCCCTGGTGTGCAAATCTGATTGTTGGATTTATTAGGATTCCCTCTCTATCCACCATGTGTGTTTCAAATATTTGTATGAATCCATTCCATGATCTTTTCATGATGCGAGGGATAGGCTTCTATATGTTTGCTGATGACTCTTAGCTGCTACTCCGTAGCTGATATTGAGACGTTGGCTATACTAACTGAACCTATTCAAGTCTGGTTGAGAGAGAACCTGTTGACACTCCATGCTAACCAAACTGAGCTAGTGTCAGTGGGTTGTCAGACCGCCATCCAATGCTTAAAATTCACCATAAATGTCTGGACATTAATAATGTGAAGATTAATGCTGCTAAGGTGATAAAAACCTGAGAAGTAATTTTAGACAACAATGAAGTATAGAAGAGCAATTTGCTCACCTTACCGGAACTGCAACTCTCCCGTCAGTGGCAAGTTTCGGAAAGTTATCTGGTTTGCACCCCTACGTGTCAGCGGGAGATAGGGCCATCACATCAAATGTAACAGAGGGCTCAAGAAACGACTGCTGCAGCACCCAATTTGTCGGAGCTTCTAAAAAGATCTTGGGTCGCCAACAAAAGATTACAAACTTTGCCCCTTGTTAGTGACTAGCCTGAATTGCTATAATCAAGTGAGCCCAAGCCACATCATTGGTAAACGGCTCCAGTTCCAGGCTCTTACTGGGATACGTAAGATTGCCCATTAGGATAGACTGCCACACTGGAGTAATATAATCAAAACATACAACCGAGGTAAGACCCTCAGGGCATTCGATCAGAAATGGTGAAGCACCGATATGTAAAAAGGAGTACTCTGGAAAGGAAACGACTTCAGATCTGTGGTCAAATGGTGAAACGCCCTTCAGTATGATGTTATAAAGATAGACCTTGGGCTTTTTAAGAGGAATTCAGGAGGAGCTGGGGGATGATGGGCTTAGTGTTTCACATGTGGCTACATCTGTACATCTTTGGGTCTTTGCATGCTATAAATGCTATGACTATGACTAATCCTGATTCAGAGAATCGGGATTTGTGGAATTTCACCCTCAAAAGTGGAAATTGTAGATTTAGCTTGGGGTGGTTTGCGGGAATTCCTGGATGGGCCTGACTGCAAAACTAAATACAAATCAATGACATCATTAATAGACACATGCTCATAGCAGGTAGTTACCCAGAATAGACATGCAGGCAAATTTACTCCTGTCAAGTGCCGGTGCAAGGTGTTTATAGAGTTGTAATTGGAGGAGAACATCCCTATATTGAGTGGGGTATTTGGAGTAGGCTTCCTCTATGATCAAAATATTTTCCCAGTGGGAAACCTTAAAGAAAAAATGCATGTTTGTGTCAAATTCTGTCATGCACAATTTTGCTCTGATGGAAATTCCACAAGTGTTCATTTTATGCATTTGATCATGGCATTCAACAGTGTTGTGGGAACAAATTTCCTGCATTATGAGCTACCTCCTTTATTAATCTACCTCCTCGTGATAACCTGCAGGCTAATGGTGATGATCTGGAGAGCAACCCTACCAAAAAAGTGTTGCATATCCCCAGTAAGTTTTCTCCATACAAATCACCTTGTCTTTTTCCCCCGAAGGAGCCAGACACCTTACATAAGCAGGCTTGACACCCTTGGTGACAAGTCAACATTTACGCTCGGTTGCCATTCTGACTATCACAAGATAAACAAATTCTTGGACCGCGCCCATTCTCGTACGACCAAACATCACAGACACACAAATGCGTATTGACTTTGCTAACACTTGTCTTCTGTGTAACAGGGAACATCTTAGTTACTTGTTGTTGCTTTTGTGCTCTGTATTTTCTAAGCCTTAATCGGCATGAAGGACTGAAGTAGTGAGCCTTGAAAAGGTCAGGTTTTCCCTCCTGCGTGAATGAAAAGGGGGGGCCCTCGGCCCCCCCGCACGCATGGCGGCGCGGCGACCGCCTCACCCCTTCTCCCCTTCGGGTCCTTCGACGGTGGGGGCGTGCCCTGGGGGCGCGGCCCACCGCCGATTGGCCGGCGCCCCTCCTGACCCGGAATCAATGGACTGGTTCCGGGTCAGGGGGGGCGGGCGAGAGGAGGGGCCACCCGGCCCCTCGGGAATAAGAGGTAGGGAGCGCCCAGGAGACTCCCTTGTCCCTGGACGCTCCCTCGCTGAACGTCGTGCCCCGCGTTCGGGGCTTCTTTGTTTTGATAATCCTTTTTCCTTTTTGTTTCAGGAGCTGGTTTGATCTGCGCGGGAAAGGCAGCGGCGGCGGTAGCGGAGGCGACGGTGTTCAACTTCGTTACTCCCTTGGCGAGACTAGGAACCGGTGCAACCGCGCCCCGAGAACTGCAACAGCGAGGAGAGCAGCGCGTGTGGGAGGAGAGGCGGCGGTAGCAGCTCCTTGAGGCCGGTCCGTAAACGTGAGGCGGAGCTCATTTGTAAGCGGAGCGCTCGGTGCCCGCGTAAGGTATTGTGGCGCGGAGACCGGGGATAGGCAGCGGGCTGGCGGCAAGACGCCGAGGGAGCTCCCCGTAGCGCGGAAAAGAGCGCGAAAACGTCTTTTGTGCTTGGGCCATACAAGGGGTTTGACTGAACGCTCTTTAGGCGCCATGATCAATTAAGGGGGCGCGATATTGAGAAAAGGTGCATTCACGTGTGGGGGGAGCCTAGCGAGAGCGGCCAGTGGTTTTTTACTCGCTTAAGGCCACAGGGCTCATTAACGGTGAAATAGTTATACACAGCATGGTAATAAGTCAGGGGTGAATTTTACGTCGTTTACAGATTGGGTGGAGGGAACCTGTGATTGTTGTTGGCAATTTTCTGAAACAGTATTATTATGGTATAGGTGTTACACGAATGTTGTGAAAGGAAGGGTGAAGTAACAACCAGGAACTGTGTTATAGGTGCATGGCATTGCCTAATATAAACGTGTAATTGCCAAAAATTCGATAATTGCCTTATATATGCTGCTTGGTCTGCAATAATTACACGGTTTTTTAACTACAAGCCACCATTGTTTTGAAAAACGAGGTTTCTGTTTTCCCTACAATCAGCCCACCTCTTTATTACATGCTGATGATACGTAGCTATATTACAGACATTTAACGACATTGATGGTGCAACAGGTCTTTTTTAGGAGGGATACTGTGGTGATTTGGGCTGATTGTACTGATATTATTCAAAGGAGTGTTATTTTCAATATTGCATGTACACGGTGATAACATACTTTTTTGATTCCAGGCAATTTTGGGCCACTTACTAGCGGACAGGACGTAAGAGCATCCAAAAAAGCACGCAAAGGGGGTGTGGACCAGAGCCGTGGACTGCTATCGCAGGCGAGGACAAGGGACTGGTCGGTAAGAGGGGTACGGGGGGCTAGCACTCATCGCTCCTGGTGGCCGCCGGGTGGGTCTACATTAGGTTTACTCACCCCTTTCATAAGCGGACAAGCCGCTAGTGTTGCGGTCGCCGTTGCTTGGTGCTGAAAGCCCCCTGGTGACCCTCCATCTGAAAGGTACACACGGTTGACCTGTTGGGAACTAAGTAGGCAGCGGGGGTTTTTTGGGGTAAGCGTCATGCCAGGTCCAAGAGGTGGAAAAAGGGGGTCCAACATGGAGGCTATGATGCGGGCTATGATGCGTGAGATGAACGACATTAAGCAACAACTAGGACAAATTAAGGAGCGGGAAGCTCAGTTGGAGGGTAGAGAGGGCGAGGCACCGGGCCCGTCCGGGAGACCGATCCGCAAGAGGGTGGCACCAGTGCCAAGAGGGGAATTTGTTACCCCGCAGGGGAAACCTAGGTCCAAACGGCCCAAGGAGGCGGTCCCCACCCCAGGCCCAGTGGGTCCGTTACCCGCCGCACCGCCAGCGGTGGTCCCACCCCCGCAGGTGCCTACACCCATTGCCCCCGTGGTGCCGGTGCCGGCAGGTCAACCAGTAGACGCTGGGTCTGCTCCCACACCGGTGCCCACAATCCCGGGTACAGGCGGCCCACACCCAGCGCCCGCCCTGCCAGCTGTGCCAGGACCACTGGGCATAACCCCAGTGGTACCTGTAGTCCCGGGGGGTAATGTAGATTCAATGCCACCCGAATTGTTGTCTCAGTTAACGGCCATGATGCCATGGCTTCAAAAAGGGGGAGCCTTCCCGAATTCTGCAGACCATGCGGCAGAGGCGGCAAGGTTCGTAGAAAAAATCAGATCGGCACCGATCGCCGACAGTGTTGCTTTGCCAATTTCTTCTCCCCTTGCAGGTTCAAGTGTTTCCCAGCTGGACGGAGTACAAGGGCAGCCGCCCCCGGTGCCCGCACTTGGTAAGGAAGTGGCATTGCCGCTCTTGGGGGACGGTGTAGTACCTTCCAGGAGCGAAAATCTAGCTCAACACGTGTCTTTAGCTGTTAAAGAAATGATTTGGGCTGACAAATACGTGTACATTTATTCTTTATTATTGGATAATAGGGAAATGGAGCAGGCGAAGGCACTGAAAGAGTGGATGCTCCCAAGTGAATGGAGGGCGCAGTGTACTAGATTCAGGGTTGAGGAAAATCTCAATAATTGGATGCAAGCATGGGCCGTTTTCACTGCAGTTAAGGCTGAGCGTCCTCCAGATCTGCAGGCTGCATTGGCTTGCTACTCGAGCAGGATTGTGGGGTGGAGTCAGCAGTATTCTGGGGAAGCATGGAAGGGTTATGATGTAAATTTTAGGAAGGCATTGGAATTCAATAGAGCATTACCATGGGACTCGGTAGATTCCATGGCCTGGCACAAACAGTTCTCTGACACTGCACCTCCCCCTCAGTTCGGTGCGGGCAGGGTGTTCACTAGACCGCAGCAGCCCTTTCGGCCCCCCCAAACGGGTGAAGTACCTGGGAAATTTAGGGCAGGTGGGCCAGAGAAGAAAGGAGTGTGCTGGGATTTTAATAAGCGTACCTGCACACGGGCCGCGTGTAAGTTTAGGCATGCATGTGCCTCCTGTGGGCACCCCTCTCATCCAGAATCTACCAGTAGGTCCAAGCAAGGTAACACGGGACAGAGAGGTAGGGGAAAGCCACTATAAGTCAGTCACGTCACGCCCCCCCACTCCAGTGGATGTGGTGGCAATGATTCCATTCTTGAACAGATACCCTGACCACAAAGCGGCAACCCTACTCCAGGAAGGTTTTTCTAAAGGTTTTAGGATCCCGGCCGAGGGATACACAGGCAGCGCGCACTGTAGAAATCAATTATCAGTCACACACAATCCGGCTGTTGTGGCCGCCAAAATTGACAAGGAGCTTTCCTTAGGCAGGATATCTGGCCCTTTTTCTGCAGTGCCAGTACACAATTTTGTGTGTTCCCCGCTGGGAGTTGTCCCCAAGAAGGAGAAGGGGCAATTCAGACTGATTCATAACCTATCAGCGCCAAAGGGGGCCTCACTGAATGATGCAATTGACGAAGGTATCTGTAGTGTTAAGTACGCCTCTTTTGATCAGGCTGTGACCTTATTACAGTCCACTGGACCCGGGGCGCTGATGGCGAAATCAGATATAGAGTCCGCCTTCCGCCTCCTCCCAGTCCACCCGGCGGACCAACATCTTTTAGGTTTCACCTTTAGGGATAGTTTCTACATGGACAAATGCATGCCTATGGGTTGTTCTATTTCTTGTGCCTATTTTGAGATGTTTAGTTCATTTCTTGAATGGGCCATGAGACAGGTGACAGGCCACCAAAGGGTCATGCATTACTTAGATGATTTCCTCTTCCTCGGTACAGCGGGTTCTCAGGAGTGCGCACTGGCATTGCAGGAATTTTGCGTGCTCATGCGGGCTTTTGGGGTCCCGCTTGCGCCTGGGAAGACGGTGGGCCCGACCACCTGCTTGGAATTTCTGGGCATCGAGATTGACTCGATGGAGAAATGTTTTAGACTACCTAAGGACAAGGTGCGCAAATTCAAGACGTCGCTACAGTTATGCCTCCGGAAGGAGAAGGTCACTTTGCAGCAATTACAGGAGGTGGTAGGGCAACTGAATTTCGCACTAAGAATCATCCCAATGGCTCGCCCCTTCTCTCGCTCCATCGCGCACGCGATGCAGGGGCTGAGGGAAAAGCACCACCGCACGCGCCTATCGTCTGAAGTTCGCCAGGATATGCTTATTTGGATGGCATTCCTGGAGGATTTTAACGGTAGGGTGGTCTGGCCCGGCCCGCTCACTACATCAGCGGAGTTAGGACTATGGACCGATGCGGCCGGTAGTGTGGGCTTTGGTGCCATCCTAGGGAATAGGTGGGTCGCTCAACAATGGCCAGAAGAGTGGAACACATGGGGTTTGCTCGGCAACATTGGCTTCCTGGAACTTTTTCCAATATGGGTGGCACTGATGGTTTGGCCCGAACACCTATGTAACCAATCAGTGGTGTTTTGGTCAGATAACATGACAGTGGTGGAATGTATCAATCAGCAGGGGGCGCGGTGTCCTTTCATACTTCGTTTGATCAAGGAAATTGTTCTGCGTTGCCTTAAACTGAATGCTAATTTTAGAGCCAAACATGTCCCTGGTGTTTTAAACAATGCTGCTGACGCCCTTTCTCGCTTCAAAATGCAGGTTTTCAGGGAACATCTCCCCACAGCAGACCCCTCGCCAGCACACTTCCCAGCAGTACTTTGGCAGATTGGTGCCCCAGATTACAAGACCTCGTGGTCGCTAGCCTAGCCCCCAGGACCAAGACGGCTTACGAAGGGGCGTTTCTGTCTTATTGTTCTTTTTTGGGGCCACAGTGGGAAGTGCTTTGGGCGAAGGAGGATGGGTTTGCAGCCTACTTAGAATGGATGCACAAGGAGGGGCGCTCAGTAGCAGCGGCAACCAGACATAGGGCAGCAGTGTCATTCTTCGCTCAAGCTAGGGGCTTCCGGGATCCCACCAATACCTTTATGATACGCAAGGCTTTAAGGGGATGGCGCCGTATTCAAGGACACCAGAAGGATAAAAGGAAGCCCATGGGGTTGGCCCGGCTAACAGCCTTACTGGGCACGCTGGAGATTGTTTGTAACTCAGAGTGGGAAGTGCTTCTTTTTAGGGCGGCATTCTCCCTGGCATTTTATGGGGCACTGAGAATTAGTGAACTTGTGGCAGGATCGAAGGCTGACATACTAGGTGGCTTGCAGAAGGCTGGGGTGACGATAAGGGGTGACACCATGTGGGTGATTATCCAGAAATCGAAGACCGATCAAGAAGCTAGGGGCCACACCATAGTTCTGCGACGGGCCCCCGCCAACCCGTGCTGCCCGGTGAGGCACGTGGAATCACTCATGGGATTATTGGTCGGTTCAGTAGGCAGGGCGTTGCTCTGTCACGCCGACGGGAGCCCCTTGACCAGGTATCAATTCAGGAGAGTGTTCGAAATAGGGGTTACAAAAGCGGGTCTTGATCCTAGAGATTTTGGATCTCATTCCTTCAGGATTGGGGCAGCAACTGAGGCGGTGGCGGGGGGCCTCCCAGTGGAAAGAGTGAAGACAATTGGGAGGTGGTCGTCAGACTGCTATAAACGTTATGTTCGGATTGACATGCTATGATTACCTGTCACTCACGCTTGGTCTCTTTTCCGCTCTCTTACAGTTTCTCAGACCTGTTACGCAGGGGAGGAATTTGTCGTCGGGCACCGCCAATATTCATCAGCACGGAGCGGCGACCAGGAAACAACAAAGAACAATGTCTGGATTGTTGGTCATTCATATGTTAAGCGAGCGGAATGTGTTTTCCTGTCAGGTGACAAGAAGGAAAGGGCGGCACAACTAGGGTTGAATATCACGTTTTTTGGCAGAGGGGGGTTGTGTCTTCACGAGTTTAGGGGATTCTTCCAAGGGCTGTTAGCACGCCAGCGGGCTCCACCGTCAGTGGTGATACTTCACCTTGGGGAGAACGATTTGGCAACACTGGGCAGGCGCACCTTGATTGAGGAGATTATCTCAACAGCGGGTTGGATAGCTAGGACCTGCCCCGGGTGCACACTAGTATGGTCACAACTAATACCTCGACTTCAGTGGCGGGGGGGCGATTCAGTCAGGGCGTTGAATCACTCGGTAAAGAGGATCAACACACGGCTGGATAGGTTGTTCCGAACCCCCGTGTTACAGTCAATACCTCATGGGTGCATCTGGGGTCAAAAGTATTACTTGAAAGACGGGGTTCATCTGACAGAAGAGGGTAATGTCCTATGGGCTGACAATATCTGGGCTTGGCTGGAGGGCTGGGGTAGGAGGATGTGTCCTTAGATAGGGGCTAGAGGGGGAGGCCAGATCGTCGGTTAACAATACTGGCCTGTGGCGGTAAGGTCATTATCGGTGAGCACATATTTGAGGTCTGAGGGGGCGGGCATCATCCTATGGAGGTTCCCGCCCAGGGGGAGGAGCCTGCGGGCCACTCCCAGTACTCCAGGGGCAAGGTAATATGCAAAGGAGCGCGGGTAGGAGTAGTTCACGCTTTCCTTAGGCTGGTAGCCACCCCGCGCGCGTGGACTCATGACGCCATCGGCGCAGAGTAAGGGCCCTCCTTTAGTGGGTAAATGGAGTTTGGGGCGTAGACCGGGCAATTCCCGGGGTAACACTGCGCATGCGCACTTCTAAGGGGAAGGCGCCGCTTTGTAGGACCTGACACCGGTAGTGACCCTGCCATATGGCCAGAAATGTACAAAAATCAAGATAGGATGTTTAGTTAAGCTAGGAACAAACTTGTATTAGAGTTTTGTTAAGGTCAGGCTCTCAAACTTGTTGATAACGATTGTATAACTGAATGTCCTGCTGATTTTTGTATCTCATTGTTGATTATGCAATTAAAACCCTTTTTTAATTTCATACTTTAATAAATACGGCCGGGCGACTAGCGCCCGCCTTCCAAAGAGTAAACACGTCTCGTGTCCACGTTCCTTGGTGTTGGGTGCCGGATTGGGGGGGGGGCGGCAGCTAGTCGCTGACCATGTGAAAAGGGGGGGCCCTCGGCCCCCCCGCACGCATGGCGGCGCGGCGACCGCCTCACCCCTTCTCCCCTTCGGGTCCTTCGACGGTGGGGGCGTGCCCTGGGGGCGCGGCCCACCGCCGATTGGCCGGCGCCCCTCCTGACCCGGAATCAATGGACTGGTTCCGGGTCAGGGGGGGCGGGCGAGAGGAGGGGCCACCCGGCCCCTCGGGAATAAGAGGTAGGGAGCGCCCAGGAGACTCCCTTGTCCCTGGACGCTCCCTCGCTGAACGTCGTGCCCCGCGTTCGGGGCTTCTTTGTTTCCCACCCACCATCCCTTGGTACAAAGTTTAAGCAGCATTATGTCCGGTCTAATGGTAAGTTTCATAGGTATAGACCGCGGGAGAGAGTAGGTTGTTGTGGTATTTTGTGATCTGTTGTCAGGACTTTTTTCCCTTTGTAGAAAAATGATGTGTGAAGTGAACTATATTTGATGATGTGTGTCTTTAGGCCTTTTTTCCCTTTGTAGATATACGTAGTTATTGTGACTGTGAGCAACATGCGTGAACCGAATTGTAATTTATGCCATGTGTCGTTAGGCCTTTTTTCCCCTTTAGCTATGCGTGGATACTGTTCTTTATTAGCCAGTGTAGTTGTCCTTTAGACTTTTTTCCATAGGTCGTCGTATTTATTAGGTATGGGGCATGCGGTAAGGTCATTATCGGTGAGCACATATTTGAGGTCTGAGGGGGCGGGCATCATCCTATGGAGGTTCCCGCCCAGGGGGAGGAGCCTGCGGGCCACTCCCAGTACTCCAGGGGCAAGGTAATATGCAAAGGAGCGCGGGTAGGAGTAGTTCACGCTTTCCTTAGGCTGGTAGCCACCCCGCGCGCGTGGACTCATGACGCCATCGGCGCAGAGTAAGGGCCCTCCTTTAGTGGGTAAATGGAGTTTGGGGCGTAGACCGGGCAATTCCCGGGGTAACACTGCGCATGCGCACTTCTAAGGGGAAGGCGCCGCTTTGTAGGACCTGACACCGGTAGTGACCCTGCCATATGGCCAGAAATGTACAAAAATCAAGATAGGATGGGCCTGACTGCAAAACTAAATACAAATCAATGACATCATTAATAGACACATGCTCATAGCAGGTAGTTACCCAGAATAGACATGCAGGCAAATTTACTCCTGTCAAGTGCCGGTGCAAGGTGTTTATAGAGTTGTAATTGGAGGAGAACATCCCTATATTGAGTGGGGTATTTGGAGTAGGCTTCCTCTATGATCAAAATATTTTCCCAGTGGGAAACCTTAAAGAAAAAATGCATGTTTGTGTCAAATTCTGTCATGCACAATTTTGCTCTGATGGAAATTCCACAAGTGTTCATTTTATGCATTTGATCATGGCATTCAACAGTGTTGTGGGAACAAATTTCCTGCATTATGAGCTACCTCCTTTATTAATCTACCTCCTCGTGATAACCTGCAGGCTAATGGTGATGATCTGGAGAGCAACCCTACCAAAAAAGTGTTGCATATCCCCAGTAAGTTTTCTCCATACAAATCACCTTGTCTTTTTCCCCCGAAGGAGCCAGACACCTTACATAAGCAGGCTTGACACCCTTGGTGACAAGTCAACATTTACGCTCGGTTGCCATTCTGACTATCACAAGATAAACAAATTCTTGGACCGCGCCCATTCTCGTACGACCAAACATCACAGACACACAAATGCGTATTGACTTTGCTAACACTTGTCTTCTGTGTAACAGGGAACATCTTAGTTACTTGTTGTTGCTTTTGTGCTCTGTATTTTCTAAGCCTTAATCGGCATGAAGGACTGAAGTAGTGAGCCTTGAAAAGGTCAGGTTTTCCCTCCTGCGTGAATAAATAATCGACCGTTCATCACCAAGAGTAGGGAATAGTCCATTAACTTTGACTTTAAAGCGGGTGATTACATGTCTGCTCCACAGAGGACGGCGCAATAATATGCCTCAAAGCAAATTGCTGGCAAATTCTCATTTCGTTTCTGAATAATCGGGAACAGCTTTAAGTGGCCTTTACCTAGACGCCCTTCTGAGCAAAAGAGGGCACTTTATTTAATTCCCGGCAGCATGCCAACATCTGCTAACTCGACTCAGTAAATGGGATTTCTTGAAAAAGTTCATGCAGCTACATTACTTAGCAAATAAAAGACCGTGCTTCTCGACAGGCTCTCTAACTGCCCTTTCACCCACTGTGCAGGTATGTTTGCATTATTAGGGAGGCTAGAAAGGATAAGACGTTAATATAAAACGTAGTGACAGGTTTGGATAGTGTGACTGTTGTACCTCCAGAAAAAACATGTAAGTTTTATCGTATGTATTATTTGCTCTGGTTATTTGTTTGGTAATGTATTTCTTCCTTTTCTACCCTTCAGTCGCCCCACGTCACTGTGAGTCATCATGGAATCCTCAGGGGCTATAATTGTGACGTCATCTGGCTAACCCGGCACTTGCCGCTGACCTATTGACCCCTTCAGTCTTGTGACCTCTTGACCCGTTCAATCCTGTTTCCTTGTTCTCGCCTGTGGGCCTATTTTACTTGTATCTAATCTAATAAATACTTATTTGTAGTGTGACAAAGCAGGCGTTCACGATAGTTGATGTCACAAGTATTTATTTATGTAAATATAAGGGCCCGCAAGGAGCGGAAACAACATACAACTGTCACTTCGGGAGTCAGCTGTCATCTAAGATGACAGTTACACTGACGTCACATAAATACCTCATGAACGTTCCATGATCTGTCACTGTGATGTCAGATCATGGAGGATGAAAACATACTATGAATATAACCCCACACAATGACCAATATGAATGTACGACATCTCCCTTTTTCCCAAAGAGAACAAGACAGATACAGTTTTCTACTCCATCACATAGTCTTTGAATCTCTCTGGCATATTAATGGCTCTACCCCCTCTTGTGGTCATTCCCCTTATTGGTTCAGGAATGTTTCCTTCCACGCCTATAGCAGGGGCACCAGTTCCTTCATTGCCAGGGTTCACAACGGAGTTATCTTGTGTTAAAATAGTCACCTTTTCTAACAGGAGTATTCCTCGAACTTTCAACTAACTGCGAAGAAAACCTGTGATTGTCATTAGCATGCGATTGGTATTGGTTATTTGGTATGTCTTCCCATTCTAGCACACTATCATTTAGGCTCTCTTCCCCTTCCTCCTCATTTTTCATAATTATTTTCTCTTGCCCTGGCTTAAGTTTTACTACATCGTCTTTACTTCGCCATCCTTCACCTTCTATGAATACAGCACCATTTGTAGCCTTGCCAACTCTCATGGGTTTGCTGAACTTCGATTCTCCCTTACTCACCAAACCAGGCTTCTTCATCAAAACCCAATCTCCTGGCATCACACATTTGTCTTTCACTCTGTTTACCATATCAGAATATGTTTTTGCTGTTTTCTGTTTCTTTTCAATGCTTTCTTTCACTCTGAGCTCCTCATCATTTATTTCTTTTGTCTCAGTTACCGCATTGCTCCAACCACTTATTTTAGGTGTTATGAAATTGTTACAGGTTCTTCCTCTCATCAAGAAAAACGGAGTGTGTTTGGTGGCCTCTTTTGGTGTATTGTTGTATGCATTTATCTTCACCTTTATGAATTCCATCACATCCATTTTATTTGCAATTGCCATTTGAATTCCTTCTTTAAAGAACCTGTTCAGTCTCTCTACCTGGCCGTTGTTCTTGGGGCTGTACAATGGAGTTTTTTCTTGAGCAATACCAGAGTTCTTCAAAAATTCGTTCATCATTTTAGAAACCAATTGTGACCCATTGTCAGACACCAGGATCTTTGGTTGTCCTTCCCTATCAAAGACTTTTTTCAAAAATGTTATGACTACTTCTGTTGTAACAACACTCACGAACTTGTAGCATACCCATTTAGAATAGTAGTCTGTTAACACTATTAAGTATTTACTTTCGTTAGGCAATAAATTATATGGACCCGCAAAATCAATTGCAATTTTCACCCATGGTCCATCTGGAATTTCTACGCTTTGCAATTCATTCTTTTCAACTCTCCAGTGCTTATCCGACTTCAAACATTGCTCACATTGATCCACATAGTTCCTTACTTCACTGTCTACTCCTGGCCACCAATAATACATCCTTAGAATGTTCCTTGTGGCAGTGATACCAGGATGTCCACTGTGGGCCAGTTTCACAATTTTTTGTCTGAGTTCATATGGCGGCACGAAGACTTCGCCTCTTTTTAGGAAACCACTTTCCATTGTCAATTCATCGCTCACTTGTTGATAATTTCTTAGTTCACTTGGCAGGTTCCTCACAGGTGGCCATTTACTTCGCACATATCCTGTTACTTTAGCCAACACAGTATCCTTTGTTATATGATATGATATGTGTATATGAATATGAATGTACGACATTATTTTGTACCCATTCCTGGTGTACATTATTTCTCCACAACAATTTGGCGACGAAGGTCAACGAAAACGTTACGGCCCCCAGAGATTAAGAAAAATTACCAGAATTTGTACTTCGCATACCTCAACGGAAAGATCGGAATCACATGATAGTTGAGTGTGAGGAGGTACCTTGACTCACGAGAGGGGAAGCCTAGAGTGGGCAACGACGCAACACCCATCTCTCAACCGTGGTAATACATGGCTTCTTGTTCTTGACATATTTGCATATATGGTTTGTGCCATGTTGTTTTTTCATGTGTAGTAGTTACAAACAAAGGCATTGAAATAGAGCCTGGATACAAAGGCTTATGTAACTTTGAAGAGACCTCTTGACTATCAGCGAAATAATTTCCTCTGTCAAAGCATTGTAACATGCATTCTGGAAGACCGTAAGAAGTGTTTAATCTTTTTTTAAGCAGTACTGTGAAAATAACATTAAATTTAACTTTTGCTCTAGTAATACATGTTGTGACTGTGTTTATTGGAATATTACTAGACTCATTTATCTTCTTTGCCCTAATAAATATATACCACACTCTTATAAGAGTCAGATTTTTTTAATCCTTCATAACATTGCCATCCCTTGACTAAGCTTGACGAAAATAATGTATAATTGGACATCTAAGACATGGTTTAGTTGGTGCATATAATTCAGTTGGGTCTACAGTTATATGGGTGCCCCAACCCGTTTTTCACTCAGCAGTAAATGGGATTTTTCACCAGAGATTTTTCTCCATAAGCGAAGGATCACCAACGTTTTAGGTCACAGCAGCCCTTTTGATGTCATTTTTTGGTTTGGTGAAAGTTTGTTGGAGATGGAAGGCAAAATGGGAGTGTAAATTGTGCATTTCAAGCTCTCACTATGTTGTAAAATGTCTCCAAACATTAACTGAGGATGTGGAGTCGGTAAACACTCCGTACATTGTGTACACACTTAAATGTTTTCTTCACAATATTCATAAACATTGGGAGGCCTTCATTACAAAATAGAGGAAACCGTGAAAAAGTAAACCGCACAAGCTGGGAGGGAGGATACTACATAATTCTTAAACGGACAGTTAAACCCAATCTACTTATGAATATGTCTAAATTGTCGGTTTGACGGGCTGGGAATAGATTTCAAAGCAGCAAGTCCTCTCCTCCAACCCCAATGGGTTTCCCCTAAGAAATTTTGGAGCCAGAAAGGCCAAAACAATGCATTTTTCAACACATTATTCATATATTCATACATAAGCAGCAAGCATATACACATAAGCAGCCAGGCCAGAAAGCATGGGAATGTCACACATAAGCACACTAGCCAGAAAGCATGGGAATGTTACACATACGCACCCAGGCCACTGAGGCCAGAAACAGTGGAAATGTCACACATAAGCACCCTGGCCAGAAAGCATTGAAATGCCACAAATAAGCACCCAGGCCAGAAAGCATGGAAACGTCACTACCACCCAGGCCTGAAAGCATTGAAATGTCACACATGGCACCCAGGCCAGAAAGCATGACAATGTCACCCAAAGGCACCCAGGCCAATGGCGCAGGAACACTTTTCAGAATGTGGGTGTTGCCATCAATGTTACATCACTGAAGTCATGGAATTGTGAAAAATCCAAGAATCGCACAAAGTACAAGGGTAGCAAATGAGCCTAGCCTATTCCGGTGGAGGTGGTGATGGTGTGGTTGGGAGTGAAAAAAGTCAAAATTTCATCTTAGCATATGACATATCTTCTGAACAGATCAGATTCTATGACCGATTGAGAAGCATACATTCACCATCTGTGCGGGTGTCATGCAAGATAAAACCCCTTCTTTAGCAGATCGGAGCATTCCCACACACGCATTCAACACCACTAAAAGCAAGATCACAGGATTTATCAAATGACTTAGGAAGCTCAACTGGATCACTCCCATACTCCAAGACCTCCATTGGCACCCACTGACCACCCACATCACCTTCAATATCTGTTGCACCTATTGATGGACTGGACATTTACATCCAGCATGCCACTCTCCCTCATAGACAAATTTAAGACTTCATATAGCAGGCACAGCACATGCCGTCTTAGCATTTTCAGACTAAGGACCAGAAGTTGCAAGAAAGAGAACCAGAAGACAGGCCTTCCACATCATGCATTTTAGTTTAAAACCGTACCCTTTCGAAGACCTGCCAAGCATCGTAACTATGACTCTTTGCTTGTCCCTGAACCAGTTACAACTTCCCAGATTACAGTGATAGTTTTACTCCCCACTATTTTTTAACCCTCTGTTGTTTTATAGCTGGATTTGCACTGCAAAAAACGCCATTCATACATTTATCCCAAGGATCGTTGAATTTCAGCGCCTGATCAGTGTTGGTTTGTCATGTTGCAAACTTACTGGGTTTCCAAACAGACCTGTGACTGGCAGAACCGAAGATACTTCTGTTCCAGGACATGTAAAGAGACTTGTTCGCAAGCAAAGATAAATAAGTACCACTCACCCCCAAACACTAAGCAGGGGAAAATCATATGTAAGGTGCAGTCCACCCATTTGTTGAAACTCCACTTGTTACCAAACACCCGACAGGGAATTCATTTACAATCACATGTATCTGGCTGCCCTAAACGCTTTGCCGTGCAAGGCGATGCCCATACTAAACAGACATGTATTTTTCCATGAAACCACAAGGGCACGCTATCCACATGTACCCAAGCTACCTGCATGCGCGTGTGCATGCGTGCCTATTCAGTTTAAAGCATGCTCAGTGATAGCCTCCTCGGCTCGAGGGTGCCGGATTGTACAGTTAAATCAATTTGCGCAATGAATGTATGAACACTTTTCACATGATTTTAAAATACTTTTGAAAACAGTAAGTTACACTTACTTAATACAAAGGAGGCCCATGCAGGCTAATAATGCTTCGTGTTTCTCTTGTGTCAGTCTCTGACTGACTAGAAGGCGTGCTGCGCACTATGCTGCGGCACCGGTGGGCAAACTTGGGGAGGGGACGCAGATCATTGACCGACTAGCGCCCTAAACTCTCACTATCATTGGCACTCCCGGATGGTTTCTGCATGCACTGTCTCCATAAGGTCGGTGGCTGCACTGAAAGTGTAGTACATCCGCGCACTACTAAATCCAACAGTGACCTAACATTAGCAGGTGCTTTTTCCCTGCACAAAGGTCAGAGTGCAGACACTGTCACTGTGGCCTTCTGATGTTGCTACTGGGTGCCGATTTTGTTAAAAAATCGGCCCCCAGTAACAAAACAGTCCCCCTGTGACAATACCGACCCCCACCCTTCCATCTTACTGGGGGATTGCCCGGTGCTTGGCATCACCAGTCCGTCCCTGCTAATGTTGTGCACTCTGCCATATATGTCTGTGGCTTTGTTACTTTCTTACCTTGGAGCTTAGTTGATTGCATTGGCTTCCAGGAGCAAGGAGCATAGAATGCAAGGTCATCTGTATTCCTCACCAGGTGTTCTGTCACAAAGGCATGGTGTGCTGTCTGACTAAGCTATTTGGCTTTCTATACCATGCTACTTTAGCTGTGTATACAAATGTGTTTTCTGCGTATGGCAGGACATGCCTGTATCTTTATCTAGCTTAGGTTAGATTTGCACTATACAAATTCTACATACATATATATACATTAGGCCTGGGCAGTAAATTCCGTCCGCTCGCGGAATTTGAGTAATTACGCGTTCAGCGAAGAAGGCGGACTTGCCAAAAATTCCACGATCCGCGGCTTCGCAATTTTTTTTTCTTGTTCGCACTTTCAAAATGCGTATTCGTGAGATATTTCTCCCTGGGCGCACGCAAACAGCGTTCGCGTACAGGAAAAAAGCGAACGGGCGGAACAAGCAATTCCGCCTGTTTGCAGGACTTTTGCATGCTCGTGGAGATTTTTTATCGTTTCGCGGAACTTTGCGTTGTGCGACTACGCAAATTCCACCCACCCCTAATATACATACAAAGCACCAAACTAAACGCCACATGCAAACATTCTAAGACTGAATTTAATTATCCTGACTTTGAATTTTTCGGTGCTTTTATGATTTTCAGGGAGAACATAAAAATACAAGTTTTATTATGATCCGTAGACATATGGAGGAGCTTCCACGTGTCTTATGTAACAATAACCAGTTTATGCTTTTATGTAAAGTTATACAATTGTGTCGGTGTACCTTTAGCGCCAGGAGGCCCTTTGGAGTGATTATTGCGCTCTCCGAGACCATATATATGTTATAAATATACAAAATATGTTGCCTTGTGCGTGCTTCCTCTGTCCCTGATAGCCTTCCTGACTTTAATACTTATTTTCATATTTATTGACTATTGAAGTAGGCCCTTGGTTAGATAATGTAAGCCCAAAAAGCAAAATATTAGTTCTGTGTAAACATGCAAAGCTTACATTTATCTACTTAGGGGTTATTGGGTAGTGTTTTTTTTGTCCAACCATGCTTAATTTGCAGTTGATGATTGCAAAGTCTTATTTTTGTATGTTATTTGTTCTTGGTGTGTCACTGTTTGCATATCAGCAGTAGACTTTGGACTATAGCTGTTACTTTGCAACCAGAGCAGCCTCAGCTTTCTCACGAAATGCCATCATTAATGATCAAGTTCAAATATCCAGTGACTGCATCTGAACATTCAGGCCTTTTGCAGCCTCTCACCTGCGTATTGTCTGCAATTTACATTAAAACTGACATACTCGTCCGACTAACCAGACACTTTCACACGCCTGAATCAGAGCCCAATCTGTGATGGAAATGTTTGAAAAATCATATACGATTACTGGAAGGTGCTGTGGTAGGATTTGTTGGGACAGGAAGTCTTCTACAAGGCTCTGTGGAGCTTGCTTCCTTGCCCTAAGTTAATTTGCTGGAAAATCACTGGGAAGGTGCTGTAGGTTTTCTTGATTTTTACCTCAGTGAACATGGCAATCATGTGTCTCCTGAGGGTCTCTCTGTTTACATAGATTAAGACTCTAGTGCTTGGTTCTGTGGTTGAAGAGGCACGCATAGTGCACTGCTATTTTAGAGTGGCTACTGCTTTCTCTACCTAGGCCGTTGTATACTAACAGTGTGGGCAGCATTAATCTATACTCAAGCACATTTACCCTTTAGGAGAGTTTACCTACCAGCTTCCTCCTGGTAAAGTCTGTGTAGTCTCCATTACCTGAGTTCTTTTTGCCTCTATAATGTCTGGAATGTGCTTTTTGAGAGCCAGTAGGTTCACTGGGGGAGGATGGAGAGCCATTGTGTTTAATGCAAGCCAAGCTGGTATCTGTTCCACTGGAAATTTCTGTTCCCCATATCCAGAAAATACCTTATAGAAGCCTGGTGAGTTGGGGAAGGCATTCGCTCCTATCTATATTTAGCTCAGGGTCCCACTGCTGTGACCACCCCCTCCCTTTTTGCTTGGTGATTGCTAGGACCTCCAGGTCTGCAATAAATTACAATTCCTCTCTGGAGATAGTTTAGACAGGTACCAATAGATAGGGAAGGAGATCAGTAGCTCCCCCCCCTCATACACTGTTCATGGAGTAAACATGCACAAAATATGTCCCAGGATTGGAGGGCACACGGGATTCAAAAGTAGCAGACCCTTTAGATTGGAGCAGCCTGTCTATAAGGGAATGTTGCAAGTCTGGACTCATGGCCCAACGGTTGTGGGCGTGAAATGAGATCAGGAGTGTAATCCAGGAGTTAAATTGCTATTTCCCCTGGCATACTCAGGAGCAGGGTCTGGACTTGAAAAGGTGTCTCTGTGACTGATTACCTGTGAAAGGAATTTCCTGTCTGACGAAGGAGCTGGGCGTCCGCTCAACATGGAGCATCCCAGCAGAGAACAAGCTATCTGTGAGGCTTCTAGAGGTGGTTGGAGCTTTGGAGCACACTGCAACCGAAGGCAGCTGCTCAAGCTAAGGAAACTTGCTGCTCATTGTTGTAGTGTTACTAGGCCCACGGACATTTTCTAAATATTTTTAGTTCTCTTGGTTTTCTCACTCTTGTCTCCTACCAAAATCTCATACCTCTCTCTTGGTCCTCCGATGGATCTTGGGTGTGCCAATAGGGGTTGGATATAAAGGGTTCCAACAGTCATCCAATGAGAACCAGGAATTAAATAGCTGTACCACAAGCTAGAAATCAGACTCCTGTATATTATTCTCGGTGCAATGCTATAGAGGTAAAAGATAATCATGGCAAGCTCAAATCTCCTGAAGAAATGGAGGCGGGCACAAATCATACACACTAAGAGCTCCGTTAAAGCTATGCAGAATAACCACATTAGTATTTGGTGTTCTGAGATCTCTCTAACCTGTCCTCTGGTAATTAGACCCAAATTAGTAACACATATTTAGTTGAAGAGAAACAGTTATGATAACTGAAATGATAGGGTAATTTTAGTTTAGTTTATCGAATTAAAGGTAGACAAGTGCATATAATCAGGCTATAGACAATTTGGTTAAATTCTAATGAGACATTTGAAATAAGATACCAAATCTCAAGAATTCAGGAAGGGACATGAAGTATGCCAGTTCAAACAGCCTCCCAAAAAGGATGAGGCACACAGTGTATGCATCAGTTCAGGAAAGAAGCCAGGTATGTTAGCATTTGGGCAAGTTGAGTTTGGCAACAGGAAATTTCTGCAAATAATTTCGTAAGTGAAGACATAGTGAGCAGCCTATCCATCACCATCCAGTTCCAACAGCCTCTTGTCCTTCCCTTGCTAACTTTTAAATTGATCAATATTATATCGTTAAAGTTCTGGGGGTGACACCTCCTGGAATCACCTCATCCGGTCACACCACTCATTCCATTGGTCAGTTCGTATAGGATGGGTGTCAGGTGAAGTAAAGAAGACACAAAATGTAGAGAAATAGGTGGGACTATGACGTAGCCCTTAAACAATGTGAAACGTTGGAACAATGCTCCTTTATCAAAAAGACATATGTAAGAGTTCAAGAGGATAGTTTCTCAGGCAGCTGTTGATTGTGTCAGGAAAATGTCGCAAAGTATCTTGTACAGTATATGAGAACTCAGGAAAGAAAACACTGATTCATACTATTTTGTTATACTGAGGCATTCCCTCTCTCGAGCAGTGGGTTCAGCAAGTCAAGAATTAATACATTAAATCATGCTACTAGAACGTGAAATATATATATAATTATTAAGCATACATGATGCAGGTCTCCAGTGAGCTGCTCCTCTGTGTTGGATTCTGAGGACTCCACTGCTCCAGGTCTTGAAGACATTGTCCATAGGGTCACTCCCGGGTCTGTGGACAAATTGGTTTGACGTGCTTCAATGTGTTTGTTATGGGTGTTTTGCCTTGTTTTTATACAGTGTTTATGAGGCGGGATGGTTTGCTGGCTGTTTATTAATGTTGACTTTCTTGGCTTCTGCCTCATGGGTGGGGTCCATGCTGGGGAGTGTGCAGGGCGTGCGGGTCGCACTCTTTTGCCACATTTTCTTCCTTGAGTGTTGGTTTTCCACCTGGTGGCTCCCTCCCCACATATACTTTACGGTTATGGATCTGGTTGGATTTCTGGCTCTTCGGTGGCTCCACCCTGGGGCCTGAGTGGGGGGGTTGTTTGGGTTGGATAGTTGTATGTCTCAGCCTTTGGAGTGTTTTGGGGGAACTGTTGGGGTGATATTTAGTTGTATATTTGTTGGTTTGTCAGCGGTAGCACAAATGGGGCTGTGGCGATGTGTGTTTGGGACAGTTGGGCCTGCCTTTTTCAGTGAGGTTCATCTGCTAGTGAGTTCTGAGCCTTTCGTTTTCTTCCTGGTCTGCCACTTATGGCGATGCACATTAAGTTGCTTACATGGAATGTGCTGCGCCTCTCTTCCTCATCTGAGCGATATAATGTGTTGTCCTACTCGAAGCCAAGGGGTGTCCATGTTGTGTTTCTCCAGAAAACGCACCTTATCAAGACTGAGGGCCGCACTCTTCGGGGACGCTGGCGGGGCCAGCTTTATGCTACTACTTATTCTACCATTTTGTGGTGCACTCCTATTTGTATTAGGCTGGGGGTCCCTTTCCATTTGCATATGGTGGTTACAGACCCAGAGAGTCGTTCTATCCTAGTGTTGGGGAGTCTAGACAGCAGGGTTGTCACCCTCTTAAATGTTTATCCACCGAACGTGGATGAGTCAGTGTTTCTTATCAGCTTGGCGCCCCTTCTTTCACTTATGGCACCCTTCTGGAGAGTGGTAGGGGGCCAATTTTAACTGTATAGAGGATTTGACTCTGGATCAGTTTTTTCTGCCTCTACATGGCGCCCCCACGGGTAGGCTGG
Source organism: Lissotriton helveticus (assembly GCF_964261635.1). Classification (NCBI taxonomy): domain Eukaryota; kingdom Metazoa; phylum Chordata; class Amphibia; order Caudata; family Salamandridae; genus Lissotriton; species Lissotriton helveticus. The sequence goes on along the minus strand of NC_136063.1, from coordinate 1,621,484,207 downwards.
CAATGGCTGCCCGTTTGTGGTCTGGACAGTGGGATTTAATAGATGGTAGTTCGGTTCATCACCTGGAGGCTTGTATGTACTCTTACCACTCTGGACTACATGATCTTGAGGTTCAGCTTGACTGGCTTTATATGTGTAAAGTGCTGTAGGGCTGACTGGTGGGACTGGAATATTTAGTGAAAACCTATTCGAATCATGCTCCCATGCTGAGCAGGTATAAATGGTCCTCAACCAGCCCTAGTGTGCCTACCTGGTTCTTTAAACCAGCACTTTTGAATGATCAGGCCGTCCCAGTTTTACTGGGGGGAACACATTCATCATAACTGGAAGGATTTCGTTAGTTCGGCCTCATCAGCGGGCATGGAGTGGGAGGCTATGAAGGCGATGATCCGGGGATATTGTATTTCTAGCAGGGTGAGATTTCGCACTATTCTACTTTTAGGGTATTCAACGGCAAGATGCGTGTCGGATGGTCGTCCAAGTGGGCTGGAGCGGACGCTGGATGATGTGAAGTGTCCGCTGGAAGAGCGGAAGAGGCTGTTTGAGCTCGTGGAACTCCTTTGACGCTTTGATTATAAGGCACATGCAGAGCAGGATAGGTTGGGCAGTTACGTGATCCTTTGGGGCGCGACTTATTCACACAGGAAGAGATCAATGTGGTGTTTCTGCAGCACTATCGTGAGCTGTACTCCTCAAGGGTGGCGAGTGTTGAGGGTAAATGCTGAACTATGTTGTAGATGCTTCTCTGGTCTCTCTTGAGTCAACTGTGGCGGATCAACTGTGTGGGTTACTGAGCAGGAGGTACGGGGAGCAATTAAGGAGATGGCGAAGGGTAAGGTGCCTGACCTCAATGGGTTTTCAATAGAATTTTATGCAGCCTTCGTGTTGGACCTTGTACCTAGACTAGAGGCACATTTCAATTATTCTTGGCGGTGGGGTCGGCTTCCACCCTCGCTGCAGGAAGCAGCCTCTTCTTGATTTTTAAGGCCACTGTCTAAACAAGGGATTTGCTTTAAGAAGGTGGACAGAGCTGGACATAATGTTCTGGTTGTTGATTAAATTTCCCAATGGAAAAAGAAAGATCGGTCATTATTTTGAACTTTGTTACTTCTGTTTTATATTGTTCTTGCAGAGGCAGGAGCAAAGGTGCACAAGGACAGCCGACACGTGTTTCACCCCCAGTGGCGCGCACGCCAGGAGCTTTTTCAAGGCGTAAGAACTGTAGAACTGTTTAGGAACTAGTAGAGTACTTGAAGGTGTGCTTGTGGTATTGTACTGTAATTAGTAGAGTACTTGAAGGTGTGCTTGTGGTATTGTACTGTAATTATAAGTAAACAAAAGGTTCTCATCCATACTTAATGGTGCCCCGACACGCAAGATACGGGATTTGTGGGGTGTTGGCTTTTCTAAACCTCCAGAGCACGACTGCCTTCTTCACCTCTTCCTTATTTTGGGTCGAACGAAGGCAGTCGCACTGCTTTAAAGGGCTTTGGTGGAGGGGGTGCGACCGGTTCTCGTGGCCTTCCCGTTACATTGGGCAGGCGGACCAAGGGATCCCTCTCCGATTCTTCTTGGAGGAAGATACTGCAAACTAGTTTGAAAGTATCTCAAAATTCCTGCTTCAAACTTATTTTGTTCTGTTACCTTTTTGACTCCCCGATGTATTCATGCTGTGTTCCCGGTTGCGACCTCAGAGTGTCCAAGCTGTGCTGTTGAGGGCATAGATTTCTTTCACATGGTCTGGTCTTGCCCACTCTTTTTACCCTATTGGACAACTGTCCTCCAGGTGGTGAGGGGGCCACAGATGGTGACATTCTTCTGAGTTCTTCACTGTGCTTACTAGGCCTCCATGAACACACTGTGCCTAGTAAGGTTACTGATAGGTTTCTGGATCTGGCCTTGATCCTTGCCCGCAGGCAATTGACCATGAGTTGGAAGTCTGTTTTGGGGTACTGATGTCCCCCACTGGTAGTTAGAGTTGACAACATGGGTGGACAACGAACAGGAGGCGATCCATCTGGAGGAGCTTCTGGGGGGTTAGGAATACTACATGACTGGGATACCATTTTGTTGGCCATTTTGTTGGCCAGTCCCTGTATGGTTCGAGTGGGCCAGGTGCTTGCGGATGACTCCTCTTCTGGAGGGTATGTGTCAGCCTCAGATGATGGAGCGTGAATCTGGCTCTGGCTGGCTCTCCTTAGTCGCCTTCACTTCTTTCTGTTTCCCTACTTTGCTTATCCAGCCCTGTTGTGAGTGGAGGTTACTGGAATGTGTGCATGGCGGGTATTCCAGGTGGGGGGGGGTCTTGCATAGCTGCTTCTATATTTGGTACATTCCATTCTTGTCTCTTAAAACCCTACTGTATGTCAGTGTCCTTCCTCTGCTTGGTATACTTGTTGCTCCCTGTACCTTTAGTATATCAGACCCTCCAGTTTATCGCGATTTCGCGATTCACGAAAAAATCGCGAAATCGGCAGATTACCGCGATGGCCGCGATAAAAACCATATTGGCCGCGATATTAACAAGTGAGACAGCAAAACAAAGAATGCCTGGCTGTGCGCACTGCCCACCCCCCCCCCCCCACTCGTGTGTGTCAGCAGCTTCCCGGGACACACACAGAGAGTCAGACTAAGCCTCATTAACAAGTGAACGGTCTTTAAATGACCTGTGAAGTACTCGGGTGCGGCTGGCAGTTCAAAACTGCCAGCCGCACCCGAGTACTTCACAGGTCATTTAAAGACCTTTCACTTGTTAATGAGGCTTAGTTTTTCACGCCCCCGCCTGTTATCCTCGGCTCTGGCAGGTGTCAGGGGATTGCGGTGGTGCAAGCTTTCATCAGACAGTCGGCTTCCTGCACGGAGGATCACAGACCGGAGGGAGAGAGAAAGAGGGGTTGGAGGTACGTGTGAGGAGAAGAAAGGGGTGAAAGAAAGGAGGAGTGGCTGGGGGCACATGTGTGAGGAAAGGGGTGAAAGCAAGGGAGAGTGGGGCGTTTAGAAGGAAAGGGAAGGGGTAAAAGAAAATGGGAGGATGAAGGTGAAAGGTGGAGCGCAAAGGTAAAGAGGAGGAGCAAGAATGAAAACTGAGGGTATGGGGCAGGTGAGACGAGAAAGAAGGGGTGAAAGAGAGGGGGGTGAGCAAAGAAGTCATAGAGGTGGGAAAGAAGGAAAGGGTAGTATGGGGTGAGAGAAACTGGGCGAATGAAACTGAAAGGTGGAGAAAAGTAGAGAGGAGTGAGCAGGAGAGAAAGAGGGAGGGTGAATGCGCGAGAAAGAGGGCGAGAGAGAAAGGGGAAGAAAGACAGTGTCTGGAAGAACGAAAGTATGAGAGTTAGAGAGAGAAGAGAGGGCGAGGAAGGGAGAGAGGGAGACAAGAGAGAACTAGAGAGGCAGGGTGCTAGAGAGATCCGAAGATGGAAAGAGAGAGGGACAGGGGATAAGAGACTGGGCTGATGAGAGAGATATCGATAAGGAGAGAAAGATGTGTGTGTGTGAGAGAGGATGAGTGAATGAGGCACAGAAAGGAAGGGGCATGAGAAACAGAAAGCTGAATGGGACAGTGGAAAGAGTGTAACAGGAAGGAAGATAGAGGAGCTAAAAGCGGCAAAACACAACTAAGAGAGGGAGAAATGGGAGGCAGAAAGAGTGTAAGGAAGGACGGGTGACAAATGGGGTCACTGGAGGCCGCTTTATCAAGGTCCAGGGCCAAATAAAATGCCGCAAAATTGCCGCTAAATTTCCATTTTTGTGCCGCTAAATTTCCATTTTTGTGCCGCTAAATTTGCTAATCCATGCCGCTATATCCTGGGGGGTCTGGTATATTATGTTATTTGACTACTGCTCACTGGTCTCTGCATTAAACCTGTCGGCATCTATGTTCTTACATACACAATAGTTTGTTAAGAAGTGCTGTAAAACGTGAAAAATATAAAATAATTTTAAAAAGCGTGTTCATTTCAACAGTTGCTCTCTGTTGCTCAGCACATCTAAAATAACCACACGGAATTTGAATAAAACCGCACAAATGCATGTTGCAAACAACAAGAATAAAATAAACATTTCTACCATGGTTAAAATGTCCTTAAAAAACCTAACGCCCTAAATCCACATCTGTGCCCTACTTTAGGAGTGTATGAAGCAGAATAACTTGCATCTAGATTTTTTTCTTAGTGAGAATGAGCGCTCTGCATACCTTTTTATAGCGGAATACTATAATTATCATGAGGCCCTGTCCCCTTCAAAAAGCAAACCAGCATTGCATCAGCTCCTCTCAGACTATGGCTCGACATTAGCTTTCAGTAGAAAGTGCGATACAGCAGCATCTCTGGCTGGAAGAATCTTCTAAGGCAATATCTTGCTGGCAATAATCTGGTGCGAAGGACATCTCCTGACAAGTGGTCAAGTGGCAGCTCTTTTATACTTTATCTAATCTAAGATGCAATTTCCAGCATCGCCATAGGTATGTTTGATATTCCCGCAGATCATCAAGATGCTTGTCTAAGACACATTCTTATAAACAAATAAGGTAAAAATACAGCAATTCAGACCACACACTATTGGGTATTATTCTTGTTTTACCTTGAATTGAGACAACAAAGCAGTGATGCCTGAGGTAGTGTGATGATGAGGGGTTCTCAGAAAGATAGTCTTAACTGGAAAAAGTGTTCCCTGAAGGCAGGTCACTTTGTCTTCTTGATCTAGACTGCATACCTAATGAAGCTTATCTACCTCCCCTCCAAATTCCTAGATGGCAATGCGATTTAACCTTCCGAACTTGACAGGATTCAAATTGTCTATGCCCAGCAAACCTGTTTGATGTTCATTTGGGTAAGGTTACTTTGCCATGTGTTATTGCCAGGTTATCTTCTTGAAACAGGCACTCATCTTTGTCCTAAGTGAAGCAGTCCTTTGATTGTCCGTTGCGGTGGACATGTTCCTGTTGATGCAATGTCAAATTCGCTGTTTCCTCATTTGTAGTTTGAATATCACCAGAGCTAAGTTAGCAACTGTTGCTTTTCAAATGCGACTTTTCATGTGCTAATGTTGCTGGGCATTCTACTCTACCACTCACCTCATGTAAACCATACTCCCTTGACTGCCCAGGAAGCATTATATGATATGATTCCCGGAAATTGAAATAAAGTCCAATGTTGTCAAGAAGTCCCTACAATCTCCTTGCTTACATTTTTTAAAATTTATTCTATGGTACTAAAAAACCTCCCTGGTTAGCTTTTGTTTGGAAATCTGTTCTTAGCAAATTGGAACAAGCATTTACAATGCAACGGTCTCGCCTTTGCAAAAGTTAGAGCTATTGGCATTGTAAATGACAAAATTTTTATTTATGTGTTGGTTTTGAAAACAGATAAATAAATGGCATTGTCATTTACAATGCCAATAGCTTAATCTCTCGCAAATGCGAGACCTATTGCATTTGCACCCACACACACACACACACACACAGAGCAACACACAGAGCCAAATGCACCCACACACACAGAGCCCCCCACACACACAGAGCCCCCCACACACACAGAGCCCCCCACACACACAGAGCCCCCCACACACACAGAGCCCCCCACACACACAGAGCCCCCCACACACACAGAGCCCCCCACACACACAGAGCCCCCCACACACACAGAGCCCCCCACACACACAGAGCCCCACACACACACAGAGCCCCACACACAGACAGAGCCCCACACACAGACAGAGCCACACACACAGATAGAGCTACACACACAGACAGAACCTCACACACACACAGACCGAACCCCCCACACACACACAGACCGAACCCCACACACACACACAGACAGAACCCCCCCCCCCCACACACACACAGACAGAACCCCCCCCCACACACACACAGACAGAACCACACACACACACAGACAGAACCACACACACACAGACAGAACCACACACACACACACACACACACACACCCAGACAGAGCCACACACACACATAGCCACACACACACAGAGTCATACACACACACACACACACACACAGAGCCAGGATGCGTCACAGCAGATTACGGGCCAGCGTCCTCGAGACAATCAACTCTGAGAGACAGCTGGGGACCCCAGCCTACACTCCACTGTGCTCCCCAAAAGGACAGTGGCCAACTTGTGATAACAGAGCACAGCACCCCGAACCAGGTCCCGCCTCGACCCTATCAGAACCCACATCACCAAACTGGGCTTAATTTGTATACAAAAAAACAATACAGTTGCCCAAAATGTTTGTTAGGAGGCTGCAACTAATTCCCTCCCAGTTCACAATGCCCGCTTCCTAAAGGTCATTTCCCACTTCTCCCCACTGGCACCACTCACTTCTGTGTAGAGAGTGTCAAAGCCAGATTGCAGCCAGCAGGCAAAACCAGCAGGCCAGCTTCCCACACAGTGTGAACATGTGTGTGTGGGGGGGGGGTGCGCAGGAGGCGGCTAGGGAGAGTTAGACACATGTTCCCATGGCACTTTCCATATTTTAAAAGTTGTGCAACTCCTTCACAAAGTTTCCCATAGAAAAGTAATTACAATAGGCACACCTGACAATAACTCTGTATGCTCTGCAAAGAGGCCAATGATTGAATTGGCACTATTGAGAATCTTTATGGCACGGTGACTTTTGCTAATAGACACTCGCACTGCCTTCCCTCATCCTAAACTACAGAGCTCTTAGGCATGCTATCATTACCACTCAGCCACCTCTGGAACTCACTCCGAAACCTAAAGGCGGCTCAGTTTGCAGTATGTGCTGTACAAGATTCATATGTTAAAGGAAAAACAAAACTGCAGAAACACATCATCTGGGAAAATAAGTCACTCTCAGGAAATAGAAGTCCACATACAATGCATTCGGCAGTAAAGCGTGAAAGCATCACCGACTTGAATGAACATAAGGGTTGTTGCACATATTGTTGAGAAAGAAATCATTTTCTTTCCTTTAAAACACAAGGGCTTTAAAGAAAGGCCCACTTTCAAAGTTTGTTTTTAATTTAAAAACTGTTGGTGCTAACCACCACCATTCCCCATATAGCTGTCTCACACACTCTCACACTCGCATATTCTCTCTCTCTTTGTCACTCACTCCTCTGTCTGTTTATCCCTGATTGCAATGACAGGCAGCCCAATATGTTTTAATAAATAAGGCAGCACGAGTTTCTCACTATTTACAAAATACTAATGTGCAGTCAAAAAGCATTGTTTAGCATCCAAAGAGTCGTCCTCCCCTACAATAGAAACCAATGAGCAGGGTCCAACGAGGGGGGCGGGGGGGGCGCAGGAGAGCAAGCACAACCAAGAGGGGGGGGGTCAGGAAAGCAAGCACAACCAACGAGGGGGAGAGGGTCAGGAGAGCAAGCACAACCAACGAGAGGGGGGGGTCAGGAGAGCAAGCACAACCAATGAGGGGAGGGGGCAGGAGAGCGAGCACATTCAACGAGGGGGGGGGCAGGAGAGCAAGCACAACCAACGAGGGGGGGGGGGTCAGGAGAGCAAGCACAACCAACGAGGGACGAGGAAGGGGGGGCAGGAGAGCAAGCAGAACCAACGAGGGGGGGCAGGAGAGCAAGCACAACCAACGAGGGGGGGGGCAGGAGAGCAAGCACAACCAACGAGGGGGGGGCAGGAGAGTAAGCACAACCAACGAGGGGGGGTCAGGAGAGCAAGCACAACCAACGAGGGGGGGCAGGAGAGCAAGCACAACCAACGAGGGGGGGCAGGAGAGCAAGCACAACCAACGAGGGGGGGCGGGAGAGCAAGCACAACCAACGTAGGGGGGGCAGGAGAGCATGCACAACCAACGAGGGGGGGCAGGAGAGCAAGCACAACCAACGAGGGGGGGCAGTAGAGCAAGCGCAACAAATGAGGGGGGTCAGGAGAGCAAGCACAACAAACGAAGGGGGGGTCAGGAGAGCAAGCACAACCAACGGGGGCCAGGAGAGCAAGCACAACCAACGAGGGGGGGCAGGAGAGCAAGCAAAACCAACGAGGGGGGGCAGGAGAGCAAGCGCAACCAACGAGGGGGGGCTGGAGAGCAAGCAAAACCAACAAGGGGGGTCGGGAGAGCAAGCACAACCAACGAGGGGGGGGGGGCAGGAGAGCAAGCACAACCAACGAGGGGGGGGCAGGAGAGCAAGCACAACCAACGAAGCGCGGGCAGGAGAGCATGCACAACCAACGAGGGGGGGCAGGAGAGCAAGCACAACCAACGAGGGGGGGCAGGAGAGCAAGCACAACCAACGGGGGGGGGCAGGAGAGCAAGCACAACCAACGTAGGGGGGGCAGGAGAGCATGCACAACCACCGAGGGGTGGGCAGGAGAGCAAGCACAACCAACGAGGGGGGGCAGGAGAGCAAGCACAACAAATGAGGGGGGTCAGGAGAGCAAGCACAACAAACGAAGGGGGGGTCAGGAGAGCAAGCACAACAAACGGGGGCAGGAGAGCAAGCACAACCAACGAGGGGGGGCAGGAGAGCAAGCAAAACCAACGAGGGGGGGCAGGAGAGCAAGCACAACCAACGAGGGGGGGCTGGAGAGTAAGCACAACCAACGAGGGGGGTCGGGAGAGCAAGCACAACCAACGAGGGGGGGCAGGAGAGCAAGCACAACCAACGAGGGGGGGGCAGGAGAGCAAGCACAACCAACGAAGCGGGGGCAGGAGAGCATGCACAACCAACGAGGGGGGGGCAGGAGAGCAAGCACAACCAACGAGGGGGGGCAGGAGAGCAAGCACAACAAATGAGGGGGGTCAGGAGAGCAAGCGCAACAAACGAAGGGGGGGGTCAGGCGAGCAAGCACAACCAACGGGGGGCAGGAGAGCAAGCACAACCAACGAGGGGGGGCAGGAGAACAAGCAAAACCAACGAGAGGGGGCAGGAGAGCAAGCACAACCAACGAGTTGGGGGCAGGAGAGCAAGCACAACAAACGAGGGGGGGTCAGGAGAGCAAGCACAACCACGAGGGGGGGGGTCAGGAGAGCAAGCACAACTAACGAGGGGGGGTCAGGAGAGCAAGCACAACATATGAGGGGGGGCAGGAGAGCAAGCACAACCAATGAGGGGGGCAGGAGAGCAAACACAACCAACGAGGGGGGCTGGAGAGCAAGCACAACCAACGAGGGGGGGGGGCAGGAGAGCAAGCACTCAACAAGGGGACACGGGGTGGAGGGAGAGCTTACCTGCGTCATCCAAGCTGCGGGCCGCGACCAGGAGAGACTCCACACAACCACATTTCTCCGAGGCAAAGCAGAAATGCCTGGGAAAAACGACCCGTGATTTTCGGATTCGGGGGCGTGGTTTTCTTTCTCTCCTCTTCCCATTGGCTGGAAGGTAAAATTCCAGCCAATGGGAAGAGGAGAGAAAGAAAGTAAAAAACACACCCCCGAATCCCAAAAAGATGGGACTTAAACTGAGTGACGCCCCTCTCCTCCAATGGCTGGCCTCCATTTAGGAAGCCAGCCAATGGAGAAGAGGGGCAGGTTTAAGCCCCTTACTGAAAAACATAAGATCTCCCCTGCAAGACTGCGCAAGCGCAGCCTTCGCAGGCGGAGACCTAAAAAAGAGACCAAAACTTTCCTAATGGACAAATTCTTCGCCAAACGATCACATTACAACCACCTCAACGACATGTTCCACCCTCCACTTCGGCATTATCCAGGGCTTTTACGGGGGATACCTACCCTGCACTCCTGGGCACCCCACGCAAGACTTGAGACTGCGTGCCTTCGTTCATAATGTATCTACCTGTTTTGTTTTTTTATCCCAAATATATCCGGGACTTTAGACTGCGTGCTTTTTTTCTTGTATAATGTATCTACCTATTTTACCCAATTGGTTTCCTCCCCTCCTAACACTTTTGTATACCACCCTCAATCCTGTAAAGCGCTCTGAATCCCTCACGGGTCTGGTTTGCGCTCTATAAAACTATTAAATAATAAAATAAATAAGTACGCGCTCCAAGTAGGACCATGTGGGCTTCTTATGCCAGAACCTAGGCACTGAAATTCCGGGGCAAGAATAGTGTAGGCGACGTGGGTATGGAAATGGCCACTGGAGAATCAAACCAAATTCTTAAATGTCCACAATGAGGCAATGTCTTTTGCACTTCCAGAGCCAGTGTGGCGCCTTCACCAAAGTGATATTCAAGCCTATAAACATACTTCGCGTTCGGACTTTTTAAATAGACTCATCTAAACTCTTCGGTTTACGAAGGAACTTAGTTTTACATGGGATGAACATGTTGTTCAGGCACTTAAGACCTCTGTGTGGTTGAGACTGAAAGACACTATTGTTTTTCAGCTGATAACTAGCAACACGCCTCTTTAGTTAATGTTTTATTGATTGAGAATCCCATTTCTCAAAGATGAACTTCTGTGAATTCAACCCCCACTTCCTAAAATAACATCTAAATTTGACATAATCCATGAACATTTTCCTCCAGTCTTATTTGTTAATTCCTGTTTTAGCCAGAAAGAACACTCAAATAATTTGAAGGTAATGTTTGATTTAGATTACAGACTGTTATTGTGTTCATCTTAAAGACCATTTAACACCCTACTCATGTCTGTTTCTGCAGGGGCCGAACTCGTTACATTTGCCTGTGGGTAGCCAAGAAAAAAGAGGTTAAAAGCAGTTATTGCTTGTTGAATGGTAACTTGTATACTGACACCAGCAAATCGTGGGGTAACCGTGAAGGTAGATCCTACTTTCTTACACGTTCTGTGCCGGGCGGCTGTCCACCGCAGCCAATGGCCCTGGACCATGTTGTGGGTACTGTACTGGGCATCTGTCGTACCCTTGCTTCATACCATGATGTGGGTACGGTGCTGGGTGGCTATCCACAGTATCTCAGGGCTGTGTACCATGATGAGGGCACTGTCCTGGGCGGCTCAGCTCCGGCCGGGGTCCCGCCAGAAGGGGGTAGAGGTGTGGGGTGCGTGTGTCTATCTGTGTGCCCTGCACTCCTGCAGCACCCTTACAAGCGCCTTCCTGCGGGTAGAGTGTGAGTGAATGCAGGAAGTGCAGCCTGAAGGACCCACCTGTGAGCATGCATGGCTGTTCATATGCTGGTCCTCCCCACAGACTCCCCCTGCTTCGGTACGCTTTATCAGACTATGAATGGCGAGGTGAGGAAGGGACAGGAGGGGGCGCACGCCCTGCCACCCGATGGGTGATATCCCCCTGGAAAGAGTCACCCTGCCCTTCCTGCCCGACAACAAGAGCTGGAGAGAGAGGGTGGAAGAGGGGGCAGCGATGAAAGGAGGAGAGAAGGGGAGACAGATGGTGGGGGGGGGCAGCAGGGGGGGTGTCACCGCCCAACACATGGAGCTTTGATGCTGGGCATGGAGGCCCTCGCCTGGCACACACATGAAAGGAGCAATGTGCCTAACACAGCCCTGGCACATGTGGGGGCGAGCCATGCCAACAAAGCTCTGTGGAGCTGCAGGAAGCACGGGTGGAAGGAAGCAGGGGGGGTCATGGAGGGGGCGAGGCAGTCTGAGGACAAGGGGGAGGGAGGGAGGCATTGTGGAGAGACTCTGAGAAGAGACACAGGGGGGGCTGTGTGGGATTCAGAGCAGCCGGTGCGGATGGTGAGACAGGAAGTATTTATTTAAGCGTTTTTCTATAGCGCGGACTTTACCCGAAGGTGTCAGAGCGCTTCACAATAGGAACAGAACTGATACAAGAGAACATTACAAGTGAACAAATTACAAAAGCAAATGCTATGTTACATGAGGCAAAAGTAACAATCGTGAGCAAACAAATACAAGAGGAGCAAACGGTGCATTACAGGAGGAACATAAATTAAAGATGGCCGGGGTGTTGGGGCTTGAGGCCCCGTTTTTATTAAAATAAAGTGCACCCAGAGACCACTTCCCTGCGTGGTGCTCTGGGGGGATCGTTGCTGCAGTTGTGTGGGGCACGATTATTAAAAAAATAAAGGTCCCAGAACCCTCGGGCCAAGTGAAGCGCTCCGGAACTTGTGCTGCGGTATGGTCGGTGTGGCTCGAGGTCCTTTTTAATAAAAATAAATGCCCCCAGAGACCGTTTCCATGCGTGGTACTCTGGGGGCTTGTGAGGCCGTGCTGGGGTTCAAGGCCCCGATTTTTTAAAATGAAGCCCCCACGGAGCCCGCTGCGCTTCATGCGGAGCTCCGGGGTTTTTGTGCGGCTGTTGTGGCTCCCAGAGTCCGCTATGCCCTGTGCGCGGCTCTGGGTGCTCCTGTGGGGTCGGGTGTGGGGCTCGAGGATCCGTTTTTTTAAAATAAAGCCCCGGAGCACTCTGCAGTGGTGCGGAGCTCCGGGGGCTGGTGCAGGATCCGGGGCATTACGGGATGGCTTTGGGCGGCCCGGGGGCTCGAGGCAATGTTTTAAAAGTGAAGCCCCCAGAGTCTCCTTACCGATGGCGCTGCTCAGGGGGCTGATTGCGGCATATACATGGATCCCACGTGGATCCCGATGGCGGCGGCTGCAGGGTACCAGACAGCTCCCCCCTCGTGACTGCAAGGGCAGGGCCTGCACCTTCCGTGATGTCACCGGGGACACCCCTGACATCACGGAAGGGGAGGGTCCAGCATTCACAGACACGAGGAGGACGCTCCATGCAGGGGGCTCCTATGTGCCTGCTGTGGCTTTTGAGGTACTTGCAGACCTAAAGAGGGGGGGGTCTGTCAATAAATAAATGTAAAAAAAAAGCAGTGGCAGGGCAACAGGGAGCTTCCTAGCAGGCCATGCCAGGGCATGCCCCGCCCCCTCCGTGATGTCTGGGGTGTCCCCGGTGACATCACGGTGAGGCGGGGCCTGCCCGAGCACACGCGACGAGGAAGCTCCTGGCCGAGCTTCCTACATGCTTATCAATAATGCTTGCTACTCAATAAATAAAAAACAAGAACAAAAGCTGCTCAAACATAAAACATCTACGGAGACACGGACAGCGGGAGGGGGGGCGGGAACATGCGGCATGATGAAAAAAGGGGCGGGACTTAAAAAAAGACACTGAAACGCCCCCGAATCGCGTTGTGACGGGGAAAGAGTGATTGACAACCAATCTCTTTCAATGGCTAGCCTCCATTTATGGAGCTAGCCATTGGAAGAGAAGGCGGGACAAAGCCCCACGCTGTAGGATCAAAAGATTCCGCCTGCGCGAGCACTGCTGCGCAGTGCTACGGCCAGGCGAAACCTAAAAAGGATGAACCTGCCTAACGACATAAAGGATTTTCATCTGCCTTCTCTTTAGATTTACTGTGCCTTCACCCTCTCTAGGGCTGGTTTCTTTCAGTGACTAGTTACTTGCGAGGGAGCATAATTTCAGTGGCACGTGCGCCGCTGCATATGATCAGTGGCATGTGTAGCTGGTGGTATTGGCTGTGAGAGTGCTTCATGTTCTCATCTGTCTGTCAGAAAATCTTTCCTTGAGCAACCACAGAATGGTGGTGTTTGCAATAAGGTGGGATTGGAAGGACTCTACAAATTGCCAACTGTTGCTGTTTGTGAAACATTTGTATTTGCTACTAGCTGTTTTGAAAAATTCACATCTTCTGGTGCACTGTCCCAGTGTCTCTGAAGCAGGAAATTGCAGTTGAGAGTACAGAGTGTCAAACTAATTTTACAGTGCAGTACAGACTAGTGGCAAACTGATGTGTTTAATCATTCTAATCTCTAACTGAACTTGTCAAATCCTAGGAAGAATAAAATCCAAGGGGTTTCTGTAAATATTGTTTTCCTCTTACATCATTTCAAATTAAAATAAATCTCAAAAAAGGGAGATGCATGATGTCTCTTATGCATTTGCTGTACGGTGGGGAAGCCTTCGTTGGACCTACCTCCAGCAGCATTCATGACACTTCAGATATGGAAAGACACGCACAAGGCTCTAAGCTGGTGAGATGCCTGACGAAAGAAACTCCACTGTGTTGCGTGATTCAGATGCCCCATGTCGCCAATCTCCAGGAATTCAAACCTTGGGACATGATAGGCATTTCCAAACAGGGAAGCGTTATGACAGGCACCACAATGACATCTTCTTTAGACCCCCAAGCAGAATATACACAGCACACAATTTTTTAGGTATTTGCAACTCTGTCACGCCCTCCTGCCCTATATCACAGAGCTCATAGAGATACCAATCTGTAGCCTGCCAGAGGCCAAAACCCTCCTGGCTGCCCTGACTACTCTTACAATCTCCCAGTTGTACTGACTGCTTATGATTAATGCACTAAATGCCTTCAGCCGCCTCTGGGAGACCTGGGAGAAAGACCAACTCTCTGATGATGACTGGAGGGAGGCCTTGGTCTCCCCCCGTGAATCCCTCATTGCCTCCTGGTTCAGACTGATACAATGGAAGTACGTCCACAGGGTATACTACACACAGGAGTGGCTGTGGAAGAGTGGAGCAATAGCCTTGCCTCACTGCCTACGGTGGGTGTCACACTGAGAGGAGGGACCTTCTCCACACAGTCTGGGCATGCCGACATTGACACCATTCTGGGAGGGGGTGATGGTGACTATGGGTGGGGAGTGTTGGGCTTGTATTTACCCAGAGAGCCGAAGTTTGTGCTCCTCCATTTCACGACGTAGGTGAATACCGATAGATATCAGACAGTAATTATGTGGCTGGGTTGGTGTTGGGGGAAAAGAGACATTGCTAGTGTTTGGAGCCTCCACAGCTAAATAAATACAAATTAGTGCTGGACAGATGCATGTCATTGAAAATCCCAATTAATACAGCTAGAGGATATCCTCACAAACATAAAATATGGGCTGTGTGGGGCCACACGGGGGCATCACCCTTCAAAGACCAGCAGATCCTCGACTTGTCCTAAATGAAGAACTCTAGGCTGACATCACTGACCGTAGAAAAGTGGGGAGGTTGGAATTGGGGGGAGTCACGGCTATCAGAACGGCAATGATGGATGCATCGGGTTGTGGCATGTGGCTTTTTTTGGGTGTGGCTGGTTATTCTTCAGTACCTTATGTTTTTACGGTGGCTGATTGTTTTCTCTATGTACCACTTGTTGCATAAAGGGAAAAACAAATAAAATGTCTTATAAGAAAAATATTAAACTGACATCAGAAAAGCAGGTTGGTGCACATTTTAAGTACCTTTTAATGTTTATTAAAAAAAAACAAATCTACAAAGTGCCTCCTGTGGTTCCAAATCTTGGCATCAGGAGGAACCTTAAACTGCCAAATTTCTTGTCCGGCTGTAGTGAATACATACACTACAGCTCATATCCTTTACTAATTTCAGTTACCTTCACTTCAAGCAGCACTTTATTCACATTCCTTCCCTGCTCTGGGTGACTTCTTTGCTCCTTCTTAGTTCCATCACCTTGGTTTCCCTATCGTACTCCTCCTAGTAGTAACACTGATTCTTTCACGAGTACATGTACTTAAATGCACAAATCTAAAGGATAGCATAGCAGACGACCAAACATGCTTTCTGAGGAAATAATGCTTATCGCCTTTTTCATGTTTTAAAGAATGTTAAGTGGTCTCATGGTTAATTGTGGAACCAGCGATTATAACTGGCCTTAATATTTCAGCAAATCGTGTAAGCCAGAGGATGATAGCCCTTTGTGTTTCTGTGCCTCATTTCCATTTCTGACAAAAAACTGGAGCTTTATAAAAGGGATGACCTGTCATTTGTAAACACGATCTAAAACCCATGATCTGCCCTCTTTTAAATGTACCGCTATAAAAAAAAAACATTTCTCACTTTTACTGGTATCCTTTCAGTGTAGGAGAATCTGACCATGTTCTCAGCTTAGTACAAATAGGTTGTTTACTGCGTCCACAGTGTTTAGCTTGTTCTCTGTTCACGGAGCCAGTGAAATCCCAGAGCAATTCAAAGATATCCCAGTAGACCTTCTCCCAATGGCAGTTTATAGTTGTATTCAATTTGCAATGTCTCCTGTGGGGCACTTAACTTCCATACATGCCTGTGCACCAACTCACAAACATTAAGCCACTAATTACGAGCCCCTGTGTGTCAGTGGATAACTGAAGAAAAATGCCTTTTATGGTATTCGCTTACAAATCGCATGTATGCGGCACAGATCAATGTATTGAATACAGAAACAACATCAATTGCTTTCATCTTTGTGTTGAATAATCTTTATAAAGTTAGCATATATAAGAACACCGTTTCAAAGTAAACTAGTGTTTGCGTAAAAAAACATCAAAATATGATCATACAAGACAGTCTTTGGTACACCACGTGTGATCATATGGAAACCATCACCAATCAAAGTGTGGTAAGTAAGAGGGATGCAAATTAAAATGTAGACCTTGCACTTATTTTTTAGGGGACCAATATTGAGCAGTCATATATGTCATAATCTGAATATTGCTTGGTCCTTGCTTTTGGTACATGTATTTATAGTTAAATGGGCCTTAATAGACCACCAGTGAATGAAGTTAGAAGTACTGTGATAAAATGGAGGGGTGATCAATTAGGATTAGGCGGTGTGTATTACTGCATAATACTGAGCCCCGTTTTGCTTCACTGCTCAACTCTGTCATTTGCCATATTATTATCATATCTTTAATTTGTTAACCTTTGCTTTTTCAGGTGGAATTTTCCTATCCTCCCATAATCCCAGAGGAGGGACATGATAGCCACAGCTTACCGGAGGAATGGAAGTACCTGCCTTTCCTTGCACTGCCAGATGGAGCTCACAACTACCAAGAAGGTACTTTGTCCATTAAAAGCAAATCTGAGTAATGCAGGAGACGTTTCTTCATTGAGTGGATTCACGATCATCACTTTCTTTTTGGGTGCAGATTTTTAAATCGCCTTGTAATTAGTAAATCCTTTGTGTTCATTTTGACTTCATGCAGTCACCACAGCACATCAGTTGGAGCATTCTTTATTGTCTTTTTTGAGTGTAAACTACAGCTCACATGGCCAATGGAACAAGGAGTGTTTCCAACTCCTGCTGCAGAGATTCCAGGAGTATGGCTCAATTAAAAACTGCTCTTTGTTTTCCAAATTACCATGGTGGTTAAAACACCAGCTCCTGTCTCATCATGATGTGAAGGCTTCTCCCCCTGCTTTAACTAAGTCGCTGCATTGAACTGACCATGGCCTTGCTGTTGCTGAGAAACGAATACTATTGTTTGTAGTGGCTAGCTCTCAGAATGGAATCTCTGGCCCCTCAGATGAAACACACCTGCCCAACCTGAGCAGATTTATTCAATTACCAACTTGAGCACCCCCTCCTTGCCATCTTCATTAGTCCAAAACTCTTCAGTCCTTTACCCTTCCCGCCATCCTTCCCACAAGTGACTACATCCAATATCATTGTCATCATACTCTACATTTCTAGCATTAGGTGCATGTGACACTTCAAAGCAATTCTCCTGTAATGTGGAGCATAATGTGTCAATCCACAGAACTCAACCCACATCCGGGTGCCAGGATGTGAATCGAGAGGTTGTCACTATTTTGAAGCACAAACTTGTTGCCCAAAATGAAGAGTCTGCTCCCAGCCTATACTCGCATGCATCATTATCAATAACGCATACCTTGCAGAGGAAAAAAGGTCTCAAGGTGGGGGACATTGACTTCACCAAACTGAAGGCTTTTTCATGATCACTGCCCCACATATACTCTGCCCATTACGTACGAGTTTGCTCAGTGGTTCCAGGATTGTTGTAAAACCTTGGACAGACTTTAAGTTTTACTCGCAAGGGCCATGAAAGGATGCAAGGTGGAGATGAATTCTTGATGGCCTACACCAGTGACCCTTTAGATATTTCTCCTTGTTGTGATAAGGAGTACACAAGGTACTCAATATGAGTCTGGAAGAGATGACACTTATCACGTGACAATACCAGATCACTTCTCTTCTACTCGGAATATACCTCGCTTAGAATGTCCAAATGTCCCTTGCATCCTTAGTAATCACTAAGATGTAATCTTGGAAACATCTGACATTTTCTTCCAAGTCTTTAAACAGGTGGTATATACGACACTGGAAAATAGACCGTTCTTCTGTATTGGAATAGGCCAAATGGCACAATAAAGGCAGTCAATGGTGTTGTTTCTTCAAACAGATCAAATTCATGATACTTGTGCCACAGGTCAAATGTGGGAAAGACAGCGGCACCCTCTAAAATAGAGCTTGGTTCATTAAATTTGGGACGTCTGTGGTTATCAATAGCATACATAGACTTGAGGGCATTAAACTCACACGTTAAGTAAAACCTCCAGTACTATTCTTGGCCAATGCAACAGATGACACTAATTCAGGGGATTCAATTCCCTGTTGATGCGGTCTCTCAAAACTCCTCAAGAAAATGTTACATATCCTTCACACACAAATTGGCTTCCCCCTCAATCCTTGGCTCATGGGAATGGCCACCTGCTTAAGTTTAATATGGTAAACAAAACCTGAAAGATTTCCTAAGCTTCCTACAAACACACTTAGGAAGGCATTAAGTATCATAGGTCTATAATATTGTTTACATACTCCTACCGCTAAAACAGGGATCTTATGCTCTGCTATTCAAAACAGTCTGCACCTGTCTCTGGTTGTTCCAGCCTAAAATAAAGATATATATATATATATATATAACACACACACACAACACACAACACACAACACACAACACAACACACCACACCCTCCCTCCCCTCCCTCCCTCCTGTGACATACATTTGAATCCTTCCAGATCTTTCCTTGAATATATTCTGTGCTGGTAAATTGCCATTGAAGTTGTATGCTGCTCTCATCTACGGCAACTGCACGGATAACCAAAGAATAAAGTATGTCAGATTGTGATACAAATAAGATATCAAACCTTTTCTGAATAAAGCTCATGCAGGGAGGCCCATGACACTCTAGTCATGCCACAAAACATGTTGTACGCATATTAATGGAATATCTGTACCATCCTCCAGTTTGTCATTCGATT
Organism: Lissotriton helveticus; assembly: GCF_964261635.1. Taxonomy (NCBI): domain Eukaryota; kingdom Metazoa; phylum Chordata; class Amphibia; order Caudata; family Salamandridae; genus Lissotriton; species Lissotriton helveticus. The sequence continues at coordinate 1,621,465,277 of NC_136063.1, read as the reverse complement.
CACAAACCACGATTAAAATATCACTAGGGCTTGGAGCATACTCCTCTGGCTATTTCTTGACAGGTATAGATATATCGCTATTTTATGCCATCCTGAGTTTTATAGTTCGCTTGAGGTCTTTGCAAGTGCCCCCAAAGTAACTATGCATCCGCAGATATTGCACTTTATCCCAAGCTGGGAAGTTCTTTGAAGAAGCATTATGTGAGGCACTGCCACAATGATAATAAGACCACTTGGACTAAGAGCTTCTCATTCTCAGTGGTTGAAATGTGTCCTATTTGCCGCTGACATTGCACGCCTCATTCACTTTGCAATCAACTTTGTCCACATTCACTTCTTTCAACCAGGAAACAGACTGTTCAACGGCTTTTGACAATTTAATAACTTTTTTAAATGTGGGGTTACCAGTGACATGACACATAACGTTTCCTTGATACATTTGCTTTTAATATTGACCATCAGTTTGCCTCTCATCATCTCATCTGTGGTTCCCTAAAAGCTTTATGGTGCCGATCAACGCCTCAAAGCAAGAGGTGGGGTGAACTCTTCAGAAGTCTTTGTCTCCTTTACAAAAAAAATGTTCATTACTTTTCAAGCGTGATGCTTATTGATGACTTCAGATGGTTTTCTGGTCTCAGTATTGCGTGTTGGAATTCGTCATATGCATCTTCGTCCTCTGGTTCATCTACTTTGGATAATGTTCAGAATGTTTCCACCCCATCCAGACCCATGGCAACGGAGGAAATCTTCATTTTACCGGTATCAGTAGCCACAAGATGTTTCTGGAATTCCCCCTTCCATCTTTGCCTGGGGACAAAAGGACCACCTTTATTCTTTAAAAATTGTTGAGGGGGGAGGGAGTGTTCAAATTGCATTTTGGAATAGGCACACAAACCCAATTGGCACTTGTAGCTCCAATTACATGGGGCCAGGAATGGAGGGGCACCACTTGGTTAGGACTCGCAGAAGGCAAAGTTCAGGTGCAGGGGTCCAGAAGATTGAAGCCTTTTGTGTTCTTAAGTCTCTGATCAGGAGGCCAGCCAACTAGCCCTTGGAGTAACTGGTGGTCATGATGTAAGTCCACTCCTTCTCACTCCAGCAGCTGAGTAGCAGGGAAGCAGCCTTTATGCAGCAGAACAGCACCGCAGTCCTTCTTCTGAGTCTTCCACAGGTCCAGTAGTGTACTGAAGAGTTAGGTCTGAAGGTCCAAAACGTATACCTGTTGCCCACTTTAAAGTGGAAGAAGCTCCTAGAATCCTCCACCTACAGATGAGTCTGGTATTTCCTACCTCCTTGCCCTGGCCACAGCGTGTCTGCGGGCACAAAAGACTAGTGTGAAACCATTTGTGAGTGCTGCGGCAGAGTATCTGTGGTGTGCAGGTGTGGTAGATGACAGCTCTGCCCCCTATCCAGTCAGAGATGGCCCATTCGGCCAAAAGCTAATCCCCTTTGTCTCACTGTCTAGGAGTAATACACAAAGACCAGCTGCCAGCTACACCTAGTCATGTGACCCATGATACAGTCTGCGTCCAACAATTAGGTTGTGACAAGAAAATGACACCTTCTGAAAGTGGCTTTTCAGAATTGTGACTTCAAATCCAGCTTTACTATTAAAGAGGGTTTAACATTACAATTCCTTGGAGACCAAATGTAACTACCTGCTCCAAATTGAATGTTAGCACGTATTAAATGTAATAAGATGACCCAATGCTATCATGTGGGAGAGACAGGCCTTGCAGTACTGTAGAAACAAATGTAAGAGTTTTTCACCACCAGGACAAGTTAAAAGGACATGTCCAACTTTTTAAATGCACTGCACCCTGCCCTTTGGGCTGTGTAGGGCCTACCCCAGGGGTTTTTCACATGTATTAGAAAGAAAGGAAGGTTGAGTCCTGGCAAAACGTTTATTTTGTCAGGTCGAAATGACAGTGTAAAAGTGCACTTATAGGCTGCCACGGCAGGCCTGAGACATGTTTTAAAAGGGCTACTTAAGTAGGTGGCACAATAAGTGCTGCAGGTTCAAAAGTAGCATTTAATTTACCAGCCCTGGATATATGGTCTACGACTTTACTAGGGAATTATACGTACATTAAATATACCGATGAGGATGTTTAAAGGAGAGAGTACAAACACTTTAGCACTGATTAGCAGTTGTAAAAGGCACAGAGTCCTCAAAGCGAACTAAAACGGGTACAGAAAACAGGAGGCTGGAGGCAAAAAGTTTGGGGATGACTCTTTAGAGAGAGTAATGTCCAAAACCTGACCTTGGTGTCATATCCGACGCCTGTTATGTTGTATTATAAATGAAAGTGTACACAGACCTGTATTGTTAACACTTGTACTCCAGAATTTGTTTCTGAATGTGTGACCAAATGTGAGAAATTCTGTAATACTCTTTGTGCTTCATGTGGATAGGGATGATTTCATATGGGTATTAGACTCAGGGCTAGGCAGGTATGTGATGTGTAGCACTTATAAGTCTCTCAGAACTGATAAATGAGTTGTACATACTGTATCTCTGAAGAGAACGATATACGAGTCGCACAAAATATGTGGTCTTCCCTAGGGTATGTAAATTTCACAGAAGAGTAAGATTCATGGTGATAGTACTTTGAGACTGCCCTGTCTGACAAATCCCATTTGTCATGCAGGAGCAGTCCATTTTATCCACATATGGCTATCCCTGCCGGGAAAATTATTGGGCTCATGCAGAATGACAGGACAAATGCTGAGTAAGAATCTTTTTGATTGCTTTGGAGATGAATGATGACATGGTTCCAGGGAAGGAGTTGATGTTTGAGGGTATTTGCAGGAATGCAGTAGTTGGAGGTCGAGAAAACTTTAGCTGATAGGCTTATGAGACTATGTCAGACTTAAGGATTACAACAAATGATTCACACATGATGATTGGGGCAAGAAGCAAACCCCACACTTACCAAAGATTTTCTGAAAGTAACAAACGTTCATGTTTTGTTTTGAGGTGCAGAAGTATGCAGGGGTCAGTCACCTCACCCACCTTTTAGAACAGCAAAAGCTAATTCTATTTAATAAAATGTAAGAGTTACTTCGCACCCTCCACAAAGTGAGTACCTCACGCTTCTGAAAATAACTCAAGACATTTTTGTAGTTACTTTTTCGTTTTGTTTTCGCACGTCAGTCCTTGTACTGCTAATTATAAATGTATTTTATTATATCCATAAATGTTCATAGAGTTGCTTGTAACAATTAAATAAACAATTAAAGTAAGCCATTCTAACCTTTCACTTACTTACATCCTGTGAAGCCTTGCTTATTGTTTAAAACACTAAATGAGAAATAGCGATATACATTTCCATGAAGCCTTGTTCCGTATTTTAAAAAAATGCTTGGAAAGGTCATTCAAAACAGTACAGATAGAACAAAAATACATTAGCCCGCTGAATTATCACCATGCAATGAATAGCGATATTAATTAATGTGCATTTATATTTAAAACCCACAAATGAACTCATAGAATTAAAAAAGGGGATACCTAGAAAGGAAAATATGATTGTTATAATACATGGGATTCTGTATTCCCTGTGTTATTCAGGTCTCTAATTTCTTACTAGAATAAGTTATTACAGTCGAGTTCTGACATCACATGCCTTATGCCAGAGCCCGTAACCAATGTGAAAGGCCGGTCCGGTCACGGAGCATAATTAAAACAGCTGAAAAAAAGCAATGAAAACGGAACATTGCTCTTCTTTTTCCTGCTCTATTTAAATAGCTTACAGTGACGAGTAGAGAGGCTATGTTTGTTTTTTGCACTCCTTGGATAGAGAAAAGCTAGAATCTTTCTGCATATTTCTGCACATTGCGAACTACTGCAGCTTGAAAAAAAAATGACTGGCATTGAACGGTTTCTAATATCGGTTTAAAACACATATCTAACAGGTTTTTGATTTTGCATTGGATCTTTTATTTTTATACTTCATGTTTGCAAACGTGCTCGCTCGTTCATATGGAGGAGCTATGCCCCAAGGTTTTAAGTGGTTTGTGAGAAAGGTGATGGTGTGACCATGTATGATATTTGATAAAGTACCCCCTGGCATTGCAAGTCACCTCGGAGTTCCATAACCATATAAAGGAACTCAGCCTTCAGCCTTGTTACTCTATATGATTATGTAGCTCCTCTGTGATATGCAATATCCTCATAGTGTACGACAGGCGATCCTTTACCCCTTATATAATAGACCCCCATAATAGACATTGATTAGATGACAGATTTCCTTGCTGAAGCCAACCTTGCTGGACTTACCAGTAGGAAGATGGGTGTACTGGAGACCCTAGACAGAACATGAGATCAATCGAGCAATAGAGTTCACTGAAGGCAGACAAGATGCAGAAAAATGGCAGCCTCCCTGATGAGTTTTATCCAGTCATTACAAATCAGCTGTTGTCCATAGTGCTAGCCAGACATGGAGAAGCATAGGAAACTGAAACACTAACAGGATACTGGAAGCAATACCAATATTTCTTCTCAACTCTTCATCTCATTACCCTGCAAAACAAGTTACCTTTTGTATGTCCCAGAGATCTCAATAGATAATTCACTTGGATACTAAGGTTTTGAGTAAAGTCCTGGCAAATAGGGCTAGTTTGAGGGACCAGAGAAGGGTGTCTACTTCTTCTTCGTATTTCCTCTATGTCAAAGCTGCTTGCCTGTATCCTTAGAATCCATGGTGTGCAAGTGTATAGCAGTCGCTGGCAATCAGCATCTCTATACTTATATAAAGATGTAAATGTACAATAGACTTATCGAATTTACTGCTGTCGAGGTCGAAATCTGTTCTTTTCTGATACCTTGTACTAGTATTTTTGCATAACAACATGTTATAATATTATGTTATGTTATTTCATGAGGACCAATTTCATCCCTAATAGTGTTGTCTCTGTGCTAAAATACAAAACCCTATTCTCATTACAAAACAGATAAGTGTGAGCAGGAATGCTTTGACGGATTGTTTGAAGGCATGGTGTGTTGATCGCCAATAGATTGGAACAGAGTTTCACACTTTTGCTGCTGTAACAGAAAATGAACAGCCTCTCTAGGGATTCATTTTTAGAATGATTGAAATAATGTGTGAGGCAATGTTCGACATCCTTGCATTGCTTTTACAGATTTAAGCAATTACAATTTAAAGTGGTCCCATTATTATGAGCAACCCTACGCACAATACACAGTGCATTCATTTTATTCAATCTCCAACAATCAATCAATCAATCAGAGTACTTGTAGAGCGCTACTTACCGGTGAGGGTCTCAAGAGGTGCTGAGGGGAGGGGGGGGGGGGGGGGTTTGGGTGCTGCTACTGCTCGAAGAGCCAGGTCTTGAGGAGTCTTCTGAAGGCAACAGGTTGTTGTGTGTCAGAATATCCTGTGCAGATATGTTGCCTCAAGTAAATGTTATGTATAAATATCATATACAGAAGTATTGTCCCATTGTGTGTAGATTTTCTATTCTTTTTACATTATTTTTATTAAACAAAAGCTTTGAAACACACTTTGCATGGAAATTGTCTGACATTTATCGTGAGGGTTCCAGTTCCCTCACGCTCACCCAGTACTGTTATTCCAATTACAAAATAGAGTAGTTATATTCAACTACAATGTCATTACATAGCATTATAAATCCCCTGGCACAAAACCCTGCCCTTTTTAACGTCAGTGACCATAAGGTCCTCAATAGCCCCTATACCCCACCCAGTGACCCCAGATCTAATCCCATTTCCGCAAGCATCCCGACTCTGACACACCACTTTTTCAGCTGCCAGCACCAATCAAGATCCACCTTCCACTCCGCGACCCCCAGGAGGTCGGTCCGCTCCCCAGGACCTGGCTGTACTCCATTTCGATTTTCTATTGGTAACTCGAATGTAGTAATATTTTTGTGGAATTATATTTAGAGCAAAATATTTGTCGGATGTTAAGCTAACCACATCCTAATAGGGAGCCAGTGTGATATTAGAAAACTTGTGCTTATGTGACTGGAGTGCCACAATCTGCAGAGAACCCCATTATCAGCATTTTGAAGGTGGTGCACGTTGGACATAGATGGCTTGTTTCTATAGGTGCATCTCAGACATTTCAATCTTTTCTTGATGGTGTGGAAGTGGATGAAACTAGGAAGTAGTAGCTGGGCATACCCTACTGACTGGTAGGTGTTTGTTGCTGTTCCTCCTCCCCGGGAGGGTGACCCCCTAGCTGTTCGTAGATTACATAGTAATAGTAATTAATGTACACTGTAAATTATTCGCTCCTTCGCACTGCTCATTTCACGGCGAATGTGGGACCAGCTACACCACTCAGCGGCCCTTACAAGAGATATTGCCGACCGTTGTGGCAGCTTTTCGTTATCTCTGAAGGAGCGAATGATTTACAGTGTACATTAATTTTACTGACCTTCTTGGCGGCCATAACACTTCCTTAATGCACTTATTTGTGTTGACTATTTCGGCTTGAGGCCAATTAATTTGCGTCCCGCTGGATTGGGAGCCGGCTGGCCCAACCTTTGATGCCTTCCCCATGAGTTACTTGCCCCGCCTCACCCCCCACGTCCTGATGAAGACCTCGTTCTAAGGCCCTACGGTCACCTACTTATTTATCTGGGGTCGAAACGTCGACAGACCTTCAAACCTGTCAACAGCCTGCGCAACCTACATACTAGACAGTCATACTAGCATAGTTCAGCATGTTGTCGGATTTAATGAGATATGATCATTGTGGAGAAGTGTGGCTATGGAGAAGTGTGGCTCAATGGTTAGAGCAGGCAGACCTTGATGCAGAGCTCTGGCCAGGGACCAGGGTTCAATTCCCGCCTCGGTGGTTCTCGGGCTCATTAATTCCCCTGACCGGATATTCTCGCCTCAGTGCCTATTCTGATCATGGGTCCCGCGCTGCAACTCTGGGCAATAGCTTGCTTAGTCTTCACAACGGCCCCCACAACGCGAGGGATGCCTGGTCTGCACCATGGGGGTGCCCAGCAGTGGACACTTCACAGGGAAAGCCAGGAAGGGTTCCCTTGCGGTATTCGTACAAGCGCCGGGAAACCCACTGCGGGTAGCTGTGCGCTATACAAGTACAAAAACATTTACATTTACATTGTATGTCTCTCTCTGTAGCTGGCTCTCTGGTGAAGCCAGGGTTTAGTAATTGTACTTAAGCATAGCTTTTGAAGTTGTGAAATTGTATATACTGTGTTCTAGACTTGCACTTTTTTCCTACTTCACTACCCACTCCTCCTCACCCTCTCACTGCTTGGGGCACAACATTTTTTTATGAGGATGTTGAAATGACATATTCATTATGTTCTGTATTCTGAAACACACTGTGATTAAATAACAAGTGTGCTAATGCAATATGTGTAATTTTGTGTATATTCGCACTATTTTTGATTTAAACTATATATTACATACTGGGAACCCCTTTCTCTTTGTACCGTAAAGCACCTAGGTCCCAGTGACTTTATTGGGTATACCCCCTCTCTTGTACTACAATAGCAGCATGGCAGGCAATAGGACGGTTTGCGGATAAGCTGCCCATCTATGCCCCAGTGATGCTGATGGAGCACTATATGGCGCTGTCTGTAACTCAGGAAACTGGCCCCATGCGTCTGCTGAACGAGGTGGGTCTGAGCACAATGCAGGATCTTTATCCGGGTGGTACGTTCCTCATCGCGGAGGATTTGCCCTACATTGCCAACCCCACACTACTTTTTAGATTTGCGGTCCACAGATTAAGGTACGATGTCAAATCACATTATCATACATACCCAGCCGAACCTCTGACCCTACAATCTTAACAACTTATACTCAGAACACCCACATGTA